>NW_024040263.1:13404340-13634340 GCF_014851395.1 Micropterus salmoides | reverse complement strand
GAAGTAGAAAAATCACACTGAGGGATAGGCCATTTTCAACATTTCCGCAAGATGCTTTGCACAAAAAAATGATTAAAATCTTTGACAAACAAAAGAAACAGAAATTAATTTATTCTTATATTATGAGACATATTATGGAAACTAAATTATGAAATATTTTATTTGTTTTCTGGTTTATTAAGATTTAAAGAGCTTTTTTTTTCTGAGGGACTTAAAATGGCACGTTTTCGTATAATGACCCTCCTATGCTCACTATCGAGCATGGGAGTGCCCTGTCTTCTAGCTCTCAACGCCCGTCAACTGTGTCAAGAAACCCTAACAATCATACAAGCACTTGTAGTGTGTGATGTGTTTATGCTTGCATAATCATCAGTGTTTGTGCCGACAGCCTCATGCAGAACCTGGAGGCTCAAAATCACATCCTTAATTCTTTGCTATTGTTTTGACTGCCTAAGAGATGAAACGGCAAGTGATGTAAACAGGAGCTGGAGAGCCGCTTAGTGCTTTTAATAAGAGGAAATAGAATGGTTGTGAAAAGGATGCTTTTAGCACAATCTTACTATATATTATGTAAAATAAAAAGGCTGAAGCATTAAAATAAAGTGGTCTGAGTCTGTCAGAAGTCTACTGTTCACCTACCTTTCTTCAAATGCACACACTGCATTATGGCAATACGTCTGTCACTGTTAAAGACACCATTATTGATACATCAACCAAATGTGATTTTGATTGACTTTTCTGTTTCAAGGGTGGACACATTTTGATGTACCATGTTAAGGAAACATTATTTTGGCTAATTAAAGCTTGCTGCAAGCAATGGAAGAGCCGTCGTATGTGTAGTGCGTCTGCCGATGTGCTACACACGCTGAATTGTCACACGCTTAGGGACATTTACATTTACTCATTTGGCAGACGCTTTTATCCAAAGCAACTTCCATTAGAGAAACAACATACAAGCATCAACAAAGCATGAAATACAGCACGAGATCTACAACTGACTATATATACTAGTAAGAGCAGCAATAAATACTAGGAAGAGCTAATAGCACATATCGTATCAATGTGGTAAACACCTAGGGAAAGAAGTGACAGTTAACAACAAAGTGCAATCAATACAAGATAATTGTTGGGGATAGAAGAAGAAGAGCACAGGAAGTGCATGTTAGAGGTTAGAGGTGTTATAAGAGGAAGTGTTCTCGGAAGAGATGAGTTTTCAAGAGCTTCATGAAGTTAGAGAGGGACGCCCCTGCTCTGATGGTTTGTGGTAGCTCGTTCCACCATCGTGGTGTCACATTTGAGAACAGCCAGCACTGGGACTGCTTTGTGTGAAGCAATGGCAGAGCCAGGCGGTGTTCGTTGGAGGAGCGTAGTGGCCGAGAAGGAACGTAAACTTGTATTATGGAGTTTAAGCAGATGGTTTCAGACCCAGTAGTCACTCTGTATGCAAGTATTGAAGTATCTGATTCTGGAGGCCACGGGTAGCCAGTGGAGGTCACACAGTAATGGAGTGACTTGAGTCGTTTTGGGCTGATCAAAAACCAGACGTGCTGCTGCGATCTGAATCATTTGTAGGGAAGACCTGCTAGGAGGGAATTGCAATAGTCGAGGCAAGAGTTAACCATGGCCTGGACCAGAAGCTGGGTGGCATACTGAGCGAGGTAGTGCCTGCTTTTTCTGATGTTGTATAGAGCAAAGCCGCACGACCGAGAGACAGCAGCACCATGGTCTGAAAGGGACAGCTGGTCATCAGTCATGACACCCAAGTTTCTCACCACCCTGGTTGGTGTGATGGTTGAGGAGTCAATTTGTAGTTTGATATTATGGTGGATAGATTGCTTGGCTGGAATAACCAAGAGTTCAGTCTTAGAGAGGTTTAGTTGAAGGTGGTAAGCCTTCATCCATGTCCGAGAGACAGTTCATGATACGCGCCGAGACGGTGGGGTCGTCTGGCGGGAAGGATAGGTAGAGTTGCGTATTGTCTGTGTAGCAGCGGTAAGAGAAGCCGTGTGAGCGAATGATCTGCCCCAGTGAGGTGGTGTAAATTGAGAAGGGGCCCAAGCACTGAGCCTTGGGGCACCCCTGTGGAGAGGCAGTGGGAGGAGGATAATTGTCCTTGCCACAAAACATTGTAGGAATGCCCCGAGAGGTAGGATTCAAACCACAGGAGTGCTTTACTCGAGATGTACATTGCTGAGAGTGCAGATTGCAGGATCCTGTGATTGACTGTGTCGAAGGCAGCTGATAGGTCAGCAGGACAAGAACCGAGGACTGGGCTGCAGCTTTAGCTGACCTTAGGGCTTCTGTTACAGACAAAAGAGCCATTTCAGTAGAGTGGCCACTCTTAAAACCAGACTGATATGGATCTAGGAGGTCATTCCGTGAGAGGAATTCTGAGACCTGTTTGAAGACTGCCTGTTCGATAGTTTTGGATAAAAATGGTAGAAGAGAAACTGGCTGAGAATTCTCAACTTGAGTTGGGTCGAGTGAGGGCTTTTTGAGCAAGGGTGTAACCCGAGCCCTTTTGAAAGTGTTCGGGAAGGTTCATGAAGGCAGAGAAGTATTTATTACATGAGTGATTGCCGGGACCACGGTAGGAGATATGGCTCGGAGGAGATTCGTTGGAATCGGGTCCACTGGGCATGCAGTGGGACGGCTATGGATCAGGAGTTCTGATACTTCGCTCTCCGTGAGAGGAGTAAACGAGGAGACTGAAGTGCCATTGACCTGGGTAGGGCAGAGGAGAACATGGACTGCTACGTGTTAGCCTTTGTGTTAAGCCTTTTGCTCCATTTCCCGAGGGAGATGGAGGGAGACATGTATGAGGACTGCTACATGACTGTTACATGGTTTTCCTGTGCCGTGTTCACACAGTGGGCGCTGACCAGGGCGGGAATAGAATGGTTGATTTTGAGTAATTTAGAGAATTGGCTAGTTATAGCTCCCACTTTGCCTGTGAAGAAGGCAGCAAAGGTATCAGCAGACAGGTTTGTGGGTGGTGGAGGTGAAGGTGGTGTTCAGGGCGGGACTCTTATCAAACATGTAAAGTTTGGTGCAGATGTGAGCATACCATAAACTATATGAGCATACACACTTAAGTTCAACAACTTCCTGTTTCAGGGTGAATAATAGATTTTGTATGCCACGGCACAGGCATGCCATTAAACGAAAACTAAGATTGTACAACTTTTAATGATCAATGGCTTTAGACTAGACAGCGAAAATTTGAAGTTGATGTTAAAGTATAGAGCTTGTAAATCGTCAAACAATACCATTAAATCCAAAATGGCCGACTTTCTGTTGGGCGTTGAGCATCGCTCCAGGAGGCATGTTTCGTGCTCGGGTCCTAATGATGAGTTCCAAGATATTTATGAATGGGTGTTTTCCTACATATTGCAATGTTACACATGAGCTACTTTAACTGCTCAATGACTTGCTAATATGTTCACAATGACAAAACATTAAAATACATCAGGTATAATGTACCATTTTCACCACCTTAGTGTAGCATGTTAGCAGTCTATCATTTACTAATAAGCAGTAAACTTGAAGGCCAGCTGATGATGATGGGAATGTCATTAGTTTTGAAGTTATATGGTAATAAAAAAACCCTGATGATGTGAGATGAACGGTCACCCTGAAGGAAACATGAATGTGTGAGTGTCATGTGAATGTTATGACAATTACACCAGTACTTACACCAAAAAAAAAAGTGAACCTCATAGTGATGCTACATGAACAGTCAGCGGACCACAAAGAAATACCTCATTTTTGAATTGTTGGACACTCAATACTTGAATCTGAACTTCCATAGAGGGGACGCTGCATTTTCAGTTGACCATGAAGATATTGTGATCTACAATTTCTTTGGCTTTAATTTCATATAGTTAAATTGCTTTACATTTTCTCCATTTCGTTGCCTTTACATCATACAGGGTAAAATTAAAGTATCTAAAAGCATCATTTACATATATTTATTTCTACAGCTGCACACTACATCACAGATCTTGTGTAATATAAAGCTTCGGAAAAACCTGATGTGTTCAATACAGCCCTGGTTTAAAATAATTTTATACACTAAACAGAAGCCAATTAATTAAAAGGTAAACACAGCAACACCAAATATCAATCTTCAGATGCAGATCTTATTTCCTTTGTTGACTTTATCTGTAATTCTGTATTAATACTTTTGAGTAACTTTTCAATTTGTGATCATACATCACATTTCTATTGTCGCTAACTTAATTTCACAGGTGCCATTTTACTAAACCATTTTGACCTACAGACAGGCAAATAACTAAAAGGGTGACAAAAGAACCAGAGGACGGATTAATTGGAAAAGTTGGTACGTTTTATTGGTCATAACAGGACATGGTGAACATCTATTCATCATCTTGCTCTTCAGCTTCTAGCTGATGTAGATGGCGTCCAGGAACTTCCTGATGTCATTTGTGACCGTGGTGGCCTGTTGCATCAAGGCCGCTGAAAAGCAGCAGAAGAGCAGAGTGTGAAGGGAGAGACCTGATCCCATGCAACTGGTATGCGTTTTAATGAAAACATTACCACAATATGCTAAATTACTGAGGCCTAATAAGCCTTTTAGTTTAATATGAGCATTTAGCCATTTCGTTTCATAAGATTGAACAACTCAGATTTTAGATCAGTGTTGCATTAAGACCTAAAATCTGAAGCAATTGTAAAATTTACAGTTCACAGCACTTTAATGTTTGTTCAGTCATTTTCAAACCACGCAATATTTACTGGTTCTAGCTTAAACCTATGATTTTGATGCTTTTCTTCATGATAGATTGCTTAGTTTTGGATTGTTGTCAGATCAAAAGAGCAATTAAGACATTTTTGGCTATTGGAAATTAACATTATCTTTAACTTATTTATACAATCTTAGACATAACTTCTAGAAATATTGATAATGAAAATACATATTAGCATACTAATTCTAACAATTTTGCTCATCCCCAATACCACATAAGATCAAAATAAAAATAAGTAAAAAACGGTATCAGTTATGTAGAGCCACAAAGCATTACACAAAGCAAAACCGCAGACATCTCTGGAAAAAAGACATGTATTCACATCACCACCAAGACAGGCATTGTAAGAAGCATGCAGAAAACAAGCTTTGACGGCGTTGTCTAACCTCTTGCAGTGCAGATGTAACCTTTACTGATCGGATTCCACTACTGTTCCCTTCTCGGACACGTAAATACCGTCCAAGAACTTTCTAATATCCTTATTTTTGACTGTGGTGGCCTGTTGGATCAGAGCAGCTGGAACAGAGACAAGATGGGATGATGAGCAACACGTCAGGATCACAATAATAATAATACAGGAGAGAGAGATGGAGGAAAGATCGGGGGGGGGGGGGGGAAATCATGACTGAGGTTTTTATTTTCAACTTAATTGAAGGGTGATTTCATCTACATCGTATGAAAAATGTGACCTTTATAAATATGCCCAGACATTTTAGAGGACCAAGATATATTGGGCAAAGACAATCTATTGTAGTCTACAGGCTACAAACCACTGACATCAGACAATGTGTCCTAGATGCTCAGCCAGGACTGTACAACATCTATATTAACTTGCTGCTTGTTTAAGGGGCTTTTGTGCCTTCGGTCTGGTCTTCAAGAGCAATACATCTTCAGTTTGACTGAGTACCAGTGACTGATCACTCAAGACGATTACACTGTTTGGTCTTAGTTTATATTATTGTGGTGTGGCTCCTACACTGTTGACCAAAGCGCCTATAAAAGTCTCAGTAGTTTCAGTCCAACATTTTAATTTCAAGTCCGATGTGCTGCAGTACAAAGCCAAACAAAGAACTGTGTCGCTGTCCTACTCAGGGAGAGGAGGATGGGTTCACCAGTTGTATGTGTAAAAAGGAGATGGAGAATGCAACTTAATGAAAAGGCATAGACTAATAATGAAAACTAAAATGGAGGCGCAGTAAGAAAGGTGACATTATATAGATAACTGAAGTCAATGGATAGCAAGGTATATTTGAGGCATTGTGAGATGTAAGCATGCGTTTGGGCATTTATCTTCTTCCTGGTAAAATTGGTTGTTTAGGGCTCCTAAAGTTGCTCAAATCATTCTGCTTGAAGTGCTCACAACTCGTATTTTGCTTTCCTATAAACTTAAGCCAAAAAGGTCAAGGAAACCACTGACTTCAGTAATCTCTGCAGTCAACTACAGTACTCTGAAAAACACTAATATTGCTGTAATTAACTGAACAAATAAAGAACTGAAATTCTTTACGAGCTGTAGTGAAAAAGGTGGACAGTATACCTGAGTTTGACACCAGCTCAATGTCGTTACCCTCCAACACCAGCTCGTCCTTCTGGGCGGCTGAGACTGCACAATTCACACCTGGGACACAGAGAAGAACACAGCAAAAGATTAATTTTACTATTCACAACGGAATAAAATTACTGTCACACATCAAATCAAATACAGCAATTGGTCAAAACGGACTATGCACTTTTTCTGCATCTACTGCTACCAGCTTCAATGTAATGCTTCTCAGTTATGAAAGGTCAATAAACACCTTAGGGTTGTAACTGTTGGTCAAATCAATCAAGTAATCAAACCAGATCACCTTGGACCCATTGCTTTTGGGAAATTAATGTTTTCACCATTTTATAAATAAAATTAATCAAGACAATAATCTGCATAATAATGAAATCAAAATCAAGCCGATAAATCAATTGTTAGTTGCAGACCGTTTAATTCACTGGACAGATAGATCCCGTTTGGTTGTTTTACCCTTAAACTCAATGAACAAATATTTACTACATCACTATAAAATTGCTATCCCAATATAGGTAGCCATATTTCTCAAAGTAAATAAATCTCACAATATTTCTGGACCTTACACGAGTGTCCTTCCCATAGCTACAATATTTCCTTGAGCTGCCGCAGACTCACCAGTCCTCATTCGCACACGGCGGATGTACTTCTCTCCCAGGAAGTTCCTGATCTCCACCAGAGTTCCACTCTCCTGAATGACGACGTTGATGGGGAAATGGGCGTACACAGAACGCATTTTGTATCGGAAACCCTACAGTCAGACAGAAGCGAGGGAGGCAATGAGCCGAAACAAAAAGGCAAAAAAACACATCATCCTACCAACAATAACTAGCTGTAGGGCTATACAGCGACACAACGGGAATCATGACTACAAAATATACTAATCCCACCATAAAGGCAGTGCACAGAGCTTATTATAGCAGTTTCACATAGGTAGAATGAGCCATTGTCAACAGCTCAGACAAGCTGAAGTGTAGTCTCACCAAAGTGACTCCCTTGATCATGTTCTGGACGTGGCTACAGATGGTGCGGACTGTGGCCAGCTCCTTCCTGTTTCCCCACCATTTATCCACACGAAGCTGAGGAAGACAGCACAGTGACTCGCATCACTTTCACCACACTGTACAAAAACTTGGAACAACTAATTAACTGTATCAGTCAATTCACAGAATTTTCATCACCGCCAACAATTTTGTTAATTACCGAGTCATCAAGCAAAACATTTTGCAGGCTCTGATGTTTCAATGTTCTGCTTGGTTTTAAAACACTAAATTATCTTTGTTTTTTTGACTGTGTCAGAAAACAAGCTATTTGAAGACGTCACACATTGCTGGGGATATTGCCATGGGCTTTAAAATTAATTTACTTATATTGGGGAAAAGAAACTGTCAGATGTAAAATAAAAACTTTGGTACAAGTTGAACTGACCATCTTTAACAAATAGTTAATTAGTATAGAGCCAATCAACTAGCCAACTTCAGAAACTAAAAACACTTTAATACTGTTGACATTCAGCCTCTTAGACTTGAGAAAAATGTTAAGTTTACAAACTTGAAAGTCGCTCACACCCTTTCACAACATTCATTCTTCTACTTAACCTATTTCTACCACTATTATAACAATACTGTATTTTCACGAATTAGGTCATTTAATTTCCTATTTCGTATATTATGAACACAGCCCAACTTATGACAGGGGGGGGTCTTTGTGCATCACACTGATTATCCTTCTATCCAATTTTTGGGAGAGTGTTGTGATTCAACCAATTTGAGGCTGTCTACATGTTGTGATTATAGCATATCCCATTAGTTTAGGCAAAACATCCTGACTCCTTACCTTCTTCTGTTTCTTGCCCAGCAGGCTGAGCTCCAGGTTGATGTGGTTGAACTCCCTGACGAGTTTTCCACGGGGCCCCTTGACCGTCACTGTCCGCCCCTTCAACCTCACCTCGACTGTGCCACCACACAGCAGGAAGGGGGGGGGGGAATGTAATAAAAATAAACCACAAACAGGCGGTAAGACACCAAACTCCACAAATCTGGGGTTAAAAACCAGGTACCTCGAGACATTGGTACTGTCTCCTGGTAGAACACAGATGGTCGGTTTAAAATAATTTCCAATTCTTCTAAACATGATTTACTGCGGTGGTTTTTATAAATATGCATGTGTATGCTAGCATATAATTATGTATTATTGTGGGTAATACTTGGACCTTGAGTCTGTAACAAGGTTTTGATTATCTCTATAGTCTGCAAAATGTATCAGTTTCTTACCATTGTCGGGGATGTCGACAGTCTGACTGCTGAGAATGGTCTTCATTCTGTAAAGATTGACAATGTGTGTTAAGTGCTCTGGAGCTGTTATGATACGTGACAGCTTCACTTTCCAATGCTAGTTATGCTTGAACTGAATTTCAGGTTAAAGGATTAACGGTTATCCAAGGCTAGCCTGCCATGTTGTACATCAAGCAGCTATAATATTTGGGTTTTCTGACTAAAACGTGGTCAAAACGTTGGACGCCATAAATTCAGCATCTAGCACAAGCAACTAAGTACAGCTACACTGCGTTATCCCAAGTAACGTTAGCATTAGCGCTGGTGCTAATAGAAAGCTACATTTGGCAGGGAGGCAAGCACGTTATCACTACAAATGTACACTTCTGCAACATGTTAGTGGGCGTAATTATCAGCTGAAATACGAATACTATCTTTTGTAAATAATGTTGTTCAACCCGCTGCGGCCCTTAACACGCACACCACAGCAACGTCAGGCCTCAGGCAGACAGCGGGATCAACGGAAAACCACCTAACATATTTCTAAACAAACCTAAAGTTAAGGCAAAATACAGCTTATGTGGTGAAGCAGAGTACTGTCCGCATATGATACTTCAAAATTAAGCCAAAAGCATGTTTAATTTCCACAGATGGAGTTAGATGAAAACCAAGCAGCAATATTTCAGCTATCCTCACCTCGCCGGTAGCAGAGGAAAGGAGGAAGGAAGGACGTCACGACGCAATTGTAGAGCACGTACGTGCCGTCACCAGGCATTACAAGACAACCGAGGAACGTCGTGATCATTTTCGTAGCTTTATTTTTTTAGTATAGATCTGTTATAGTTATAAAAAAAATGTTCAGCAACTAGTAAAACATAAGTTATTGTCTATGATACCAACCGACAGAAGTTGTTTTACTATCTAGCTATTAGCACCATTTCCTCTGTTAGCTCTGCCGCGTTCAGCCGTATTGGAAAAACCGTAATTAACTGCTCACGTCAGCCTTCCAAAATTGCACAATCAATAAAATCATCTTATCACTAAAAGGGGATTTACACTGTTACCATCCGATTTAACTTGTGGAATAATGTATTTTTTAGTAATGACTCTATTTACATTTGTTTACATAATAATTATAATAATAATATTAATAATTTTATTTATAACACAAAAAAGTCGTCCAAAGATTTGCAGCTCTATGTGCTGTAACCTACATAGTTTAGTATTTTTAGTGTTGTAACATCTTATGCTGGGCTCTTGTGTTTCGATTTCAAGGCTTGTTAAAAAAGATTGACTGCAGAATAATTACAATCTCTTATATTTATCAAATTAACTGGTGGCGGAAAAAAGCAGCTTTACCTTTTATCCCATTCTACCGACATCACGTGAATGCAGCACCAGACTAAAGCAGCCGCTTGCCGAGGTCTGTTGCCAATGACAGCTCCCTGCTAGCTAAAGTCATGGCGCTTTTCAAACAAAGTTGTTGTGTAGCTGGCCGCTTCTCTACAAACCATCTATGGCTGAGTCCCAGATGCATCCCACATGTGAGTATTTCAACTCACAACTCGAATATTCTCCAACTAACAAACACTGACGGTGTGGGTAACCCATTAACCCCTATAATCTGTTGTAAGCCTGGTCACGGGCCTTGAAGTACAACCTGCGGTGATCTGTTTTGTAACTTTGACAGTAAGGCTGTTTAACCTCCCCAAATAAGTGATATGGTACACGGACTCGTAAACATCACGACAGAGTGTGACTGTGAAGCAGTAACCCTCAGACCTTCCTCGGCAGGTTTACACCAGCAGTCTGACAACTGTGGCGGAGTCCTCCCCAGACCGGGCTGACAGAAAGAAGGAGCTTCTCAGTGATAACGGGCCTGATCTACAAGACTTCATTTCAGGTGAACTGTCGGAGAAAAGCAAGTGGGCAGAGTACAGAGGCAACCTGAAGAGAGAGAAGGGGGAGAGGTAAGACAGCGGAGATATTGCATTGATCTTACAGGATCAGCAACACTCCCCATTTTGTCTTTGAGGGTTTCCAGATGGGTTCAAAAGACCTGATCAGACAAAACGTTATCTACCAGACTGTTTTTGGATGAATCAACGTGAGGTCTAATGTTACAAGTGGCGTGCTACCCACCTCTGCTTTGAAACACTGCAGGTCACCTTACTTTTACATGAAATCCCTGCTGTTGCACAGACTTTATTTACTCACCTGAATATAAATCAGTTTTATTGTACCAGCTGCATGCATCAGGAAGTTATGTTGTCATTGGTTAGACCATGGAACCTTTTTCAGAGACAATATATGTATATAACAATATATGTATTTATGCCACACATTGATATGTGTATGTACATTGTGTGTGCAGGTACTGTTTATATTGCATTATTTACATCATTTTTTAGAATCTGTTCAGTAGGACTGCTTCACAGCAGTATGGATATATGAGATTTTTGAATCATTAAAAAAATTCCCATCTGGTTTTTAATCTGAGGTTTTTTTCAGTTTAATTTTTGACAAAAGTTACTGTGTCACATTCACAGTGATGTTATCCAAATCGTCCACACCTACATGCAGACGAGACCACTTTTGCGCATTTAGTGAAAGGCTGTGCTGTTTGTTTTTGTGAAAGGCTGCGGCTTCCTCCATGGCTGAAGACAGAGATCCCCATTGGAAAAAACTACAACAAGCTGAAGAACACACTGAGAGAACTCAACCTGCACACGGCAAGTCGTATATACAGCGAACAAGTTAAAGGATTAGCCTGCGAAGTTAGCCGAGAAACATTAAATGTAGATGTTTCAAACAGGTGAGGGTGCATTTGCCTGACATGTTTGGGTCTACCTGTCCCCTGTGATGGAAAGAGTCACTGCAAATCAACATTATTTATAAAAAAAAATTTTTTAAATGTTACTAATACTTATTGGAGCATAAACATTGAAACATGCCATACATCAGATAAAAAAAAAAAAACTAAACGCAACAGATTTTTAAAACTGTGAGGAAAAATTAGACATTATCTGTAAAGGAAAAGGGGGAAAAGTTATACAAAAAGGTTTTTCTCTGTCATTTAATCTGACATTTTTAAGTCTTTTTGTTCAAAGAAGAGGAAATTATTCACAAACATGTACTAAATGTACATAAACTGTAACATCATTCATGGTTTGCTTCTGTTGATTTCTGACTTATGGATAGAATATTTCGCTCAAAGCATGGTTAGCCACAAAAAAGGTCCTCTAACCAAAGAAAACATTTTCAAAACTCGAAAAGGTAAGCTTCATCACTTGTTTCACTTCATTACTGACCAAACATCGTTAAGGTAGGGATTATACTTTATTCCAGTTAATCTTATCTACATGTTTATTATTTACATCACTCTTGTTCTCGGAGGAAACATTTCTTTCCAGATTAGAGTGGTCTCTTCAAGGAGGATAATTCCCTCATTCATAGGGCGCTATATTTGAAATTTTTGTGAACAAATTTATCAAATTGCAAACTTGCATGACACTAACTTACAACAAACTACATCAGGATCAATCCACATACAAAAAGTCTGATAAATACGTCATTTGAAGACTGTGTGTGTGTGTGTCTTTTCTCAGGTGTGCGAGGAGGCCAGGTGTCCTAACATAGGGGAGTGTTGGGGTGGAGGAGAGTACGCCACAGCCACAGCCACCATTATGGTAAGTCTCTGGGTGCACTGTGACTCTGTGGTGCAACTGAGTTCACCGACAGTTGTAGAAAAGCTCACAGATTCTTGACAAAAAAGCATGTTGAGATCATCTCTTTACATCTAGTATACAGGTTGTCTGTTTTTCAAAAAAGTAGAAATCAGTCATATTAATTTATTGCTTAATGATGTATTTTATATAGTTGTATACATTGAACGTCTCATGATACATATCTGTTTGGATTGTGTGCTCCAGTCCTACAATTTACATATAGCTAAGGTTTTTTCTCTCCCTCTATATGTGTGTAGCTGATGGGGGACACATGTACCCGTGGGTGCAGGTTCTGCTCTGTAAAGACGGCCCGTCGGCCCCCACCCCTGGACCCAGACGAGCCCTACAACACAGCCAAGGCCATCGCTGCCTGGGGGCTGGACTACGTGGTTCTCACCTCAGTTGACAGAGATGGTAAGATGGCTTCCTAGCTCGGTGTATCGACCTTGTTCTTCCCAGGTGCGACTTTACACCACTGCTAGCAATGACGTTTTCATTTAAACAAGGCTAAAAGGAACCTCACTCAAAACTGGAATACCTGGGAATCTCAGGGTATTCGCTGTATCCTTAATTAATTAATCCTCACTGCACTCATTCACGTCAAAGACTTAGCAGATGTCTTAGCAGACAGACGGCGGGCCCTTCCTGTATTACAGGCCTTGACTGACAATATTTTGTAGCTTTTAGAACACACACACAGCGAGGATAAGACCATGTAAATTTCAATAAGAGTCCATCAAAATTAAACATGTTGCACAACATACCATGCTTTGTTCCCTGGAGTCTGCCGGTCAGGCATTTTGACTAAATCAACAAAAATACATAGTATTCACAACAGCATTTACAAAAAATAATCATCCACAAATTCAAAATAACCAATCAACGTTTCAAAATATGAGCAGTGATGACCGTTGTAATGCCACTTTTTCCTCTTGTTTTTTGTGTGCAGATATTGCAGATGGAGGGGCAGAGCACTTTGCAAAGACTGTCTCTAACCTGAAGGAACGGTATAATCTCCCATCCCTTTTGGCTGTATCGGGTGCTTGTATCTCATTCTCTGATCAGTTTGAATAAATAAGCACTTGTACCATCCTCATCTAGGGACCCTGAGATGCTGGTTGAATGTCTGACCCCTGATTTTCGTGGTGACCTGGCAGCAGTGGAGAAAATCGCCCTGTCGGGGTTAGATGTGTATGCCCACAATGTGGAGACTGTGCGAGAGCTGCAACGGTACTGATTGGCACCTACCATGTCTTTTTATATGTTGGCTGTAATTCCCGAGTTTTCTCCGTCTTCTTCAGTTTGATTTTAGTGGCCTTCAATCAGCCAACAAGCCAAAGAATAAGTTATTTTTTAACAGTGAGAACATGCAGAGGGATCAGTAAACAACAAACTGTTTCATTGTTTTGTCCTTTGCATAATATGAAATGTGTTTACAATTATATGCGAGAGCGCTGTAAAATGTGTCATATCAAGCTGTAGCTAAGTTTGAACGTTGCCAGTCACACTTTCTAGCTTGTGTTCATTCATTTCAGTCATCCATCATCAAGCTGACTGGTATAAAACATATACACAAATATATTCACATTCACAACATACATTCATCAGTATAATGACTTAAAGTCAGTAACAGGCTAGAGGAATACACATTACAGTAATACACACAATGACCAGCAGGTGGAACATGAGCCATTTTCTTGCTGTTAGTGTGAATACTACAGGAACTGCAGAAGTGGAAACACAGTAGTTAATTAATTGTTCATGGGAATATATTTTCAGCATAGGGGTATATCTTTACCTTACTGATTTATTTCAACTGATCAGGATGCCCATTTGTTCCCAGGCACGTGCGTGACCCCAGAGCAAACTTTGACCAGTCTCTGAGCATCCTGAAGCACGCCAAAAAGGTCAAACCCACTGTGCTCACCAAGACGTCCATCATGCTGGGACTCGGGGAGACCGAACAACAGATACTCAACACCTTGACTGGTGTGTGTGTGCGCGCCCACACACACACACAAAATGTTTGATGTTAAGTAAAACTTTAATTTCCTGACCACACTTTTGTGGCGATGTTGCAGAGCTGCGAGAGGCAGGAGTGGACTGTCTAACGCTGGGTCAGTACATGCAGCCCACTAAACGCCACCTAAAGGTAAGAACGTCACACTTTTACTGAACCGTTTTCTCGTATTTACCGGGGCAACAGGTAACAAAATGTACAATTGGGCTAATGAATGCACACTGTGACAATGTGTGTTTGGGTTCAGGTGGAAGAATACGTCACTCCAGAGAGGTTTGCCTATTGGGAGAAAGTTGGGAATGATATGGGTTTCGTTTACACAGCCAGCGGACCACTGGTGCGATCCTCCTACAAAGCGGGTGAGAAACACACTCCATCCTGCAGTTCTGACACACACAAGTTGAGGAAAATAACATTTATTCCTGTGATATTTAATATCCATTTTATTCTACAATTACAGTTGAAACTATTAAAGGTTTCTGTGTGCAACAGCAGCTTATAGGATCAGTTCACTGAAATTGGAGAAAATATATTTTCTCACTTGCCCCTGGTGGTATCTAGACATGCTAGACTTTACATAGGGACTGTTTCTTCAGTGGAAGGTAGTTCCAGTGAAAACTGTTCAGGGAGTAATGGGATCATTGTTTGATTGTTTATGCAAGGACATTTTGTTCTGAATTTTTTAAATGCCTAATACTTTGATATCCTTATACCTTAGCAATCAAAACTAAACTGATTTGTGTGGCACTAGAGGTGAAAATATGTTTGTAATTTGGGAAAACTCTGAGTCAAGACTATAATGTATGCATACAGTTGTTATAAGATCTTTTTAATAAGATGTAGCAGCCAACATTGACATACAGCAAATCTTCATCAGAGTGAGAGTAGGCAATGAAGTTGCTAAGAGCTGCGTGTTATAGGTCACGCAGGTGCTGCTCACCGCTTACATCCAGCCAATGCTGTAATGCCACAGTAATAATTAATATATATCAGAAAACATCTGACAACTCCTAACATAACAGGCAGCCAGATTAAATGTATTTGTTAAATAAGTTCATATGGAATATATATCTACACCTGTTGTTTTTACAGGCGAGTTCTTCCTGAAGAATCTGCTGAACAAGAAAAAAGCCACTGTAAAAGAATGAAAAGCACGAAACCAGCAGCTTTAAGAGGAGCTCTCCCCTTAATCTCGCCCTACCTGTAACTACAAACATGTACAGCCACAAACTAACCATAATGCAGCATTCTAGTACATTTAACATACAGTATGAGTAGTAACACAAGGTGTGCAAGTCAAAAAGCAAGGCAGGTGGCATTCAGTCAGGGTTGAGAAGTGACATTAACAAGACTCACGCAAGTACAAGGACCATTCCTTTACGCTTCGTCTTTGACAAGCCACACGTCCATATTTAAGGGAGAGGACATCAAAGAGAACAGCAATTGTAGGCCTGCAGATATTTAGATAATCTAGGTACAGACTGTTTGTGTAACCCTGCCAGGAGAAAATACAACCTGTAATATCCACCATGAACTCCCTCCCCTCAGGGTGCTTGGACTTCTGGTAAAGAGCTACTGACCTTTATCTGTGAGCTCTTTGATGTCTGCTGCTTCAGGGCTGGTGATTTAATGAAGCAAGAGAGGTTTTCTTTTGTCCTGAGGGCTCAAGGGGGAAAGTATGTATAACACAATAACAAATCTAAGGTTGCCGACGACACCATCAAATGCTCAGTTTTAAATTTTGATTACATTAGAAAAAGTATGATTCAAGCCCAAATCGGCCTTTTTGTGAGGTACATGTATCACAAGGGGTGCTTTTACTTCGAGGTACTTCTGACATCTCTGTACCTCAAACTGTACTTTTTCTAACGTAATAATTAATTCATATTTTACATCTGGATAAGAAAGATGATTTGCACACTGTTTGAAAAAAAACAAATGTAATTTATATTTAAAGAATTAAAACTCAACAGTTCTCATTTGCTGGTTTTCATTTGTCAATTTTTCTGGGAAATAATCATCGGTCACAAATTAAGGACACACATGACATTTTATTGCATTGCTGTTTTTAGTAAACAGTCACTGATACAGAGGACAAATACTGATTAACATACAGTAAGATGATTTTATAAAAAGATTCAAAAAAATAGTATAAAATTTAGCAACAACACTTGATTATACAGTAAACACTGTAAGACTCACACTAATAGTGTTCATTTGAAATCAACAGACGGTGCATGTACTAATGTATATGAAGTGTCTGGTTGATAAATGCTACTTCCCACAAAATGTATAAAATTAACCATTTCTGTGTTTGGAAATGGTTCAACTCTAAACTTCTTACAAATACTTGAGCACATTCGTGGATCACATTCAAACAGATTTGGACTAAAGGCTCAACTTCTTCCTCTTATCCGGCTCCAGCAGGGGAGAAACTAGTCACACTGTTCAGCCTTTGTGATCATTAGGTGTGTACCGAGAGCAGAGCCCGTTGGACCTGAATTAAACATTTCACCAGCCATTAAAAAGGAATGTGTTGCGTGTCGTGCGTGTGTGGAAGTGAGTGATTTTTAGACTTTGGCTTTCTTGGGTGGAGGTTCACTGGCAGTGATGCGAGGACAAGCACCCGCCGGTGTGTAGGGGATTCGTGTTGCTGCCACTTTCTTACCGATGGTCTCGATCTGCGGACAGAAATCATCAAAATAATACCTGCAGCTGTTCTCAAAATATTTGCCTTGTTTTCAAACGTCACATGTTCATTTTGATTTTGTACGAGTGTCTGTTTCCGGTCTGCTCACCTGGAAGCCGATGTTCTGGAGGTGTGGGTGGAGGTGGTCCAGCACTCTGCGACCGTCGAATATAAAGGCCGGCTTCAGCATCTTCTTGTAAATCTTCTCATAGTCCAGTTCCTATGGTGGAATTAGACAGGTATGATGATTGAGGTATTTTTTTCACGACATTTTTTTCCAAAGCGATTCATAACACTGTAGTGGGGGGGAAAAATGTGATTGTGACCTTAAACATGTCCCACTCAGTGCAGATGACCAACGCATGTGCACTCTGGCAGGCCTCATAAGGGTCTGAGGTCACAGTCACCAGCTCCGACACTAAGGGAAAGAAGACGCACAAGGCGTGTCAGTGAAGATCTCAGCTTAGTCACAACTACAGCTTAGCATTCAAAAGAAATAATTATCTTTGAAAACATTCCAAACCATTCAGCTGAGTGTCTTAAAATGCATTAGGAAAAACAGGGAACTACTTTCAATTTTCTGAATTTTAACCAGTGTCACTTAATAAAAAACAAAGAATATAATGCTGAATGAGAACTGCCAGTTATTTTCTCATTTGGTCTATAAAATGTCAGAAAATAGCAAAAAAAAGCCATACCCAAAGATTATGAGTTTATTCTAATAGAAGGCTCAGAAAACCAGCAAGTATTAAAACTGATTTTAATTTATTTATTATCAAAAAAGTTATTTTTTTTGTGGGTGGTAATGAAAGCCGCCTTGGGCTTGAAGAATCTGACCGTGTAATCACTACAAGTCCGGCCTTTGTTGTATGTTCTCTGCTCATTTCCTGTAAACTCTCTGCTGTATCTTATGTAATGAAGGAAAATCAATTCCCAAATAAGAGGTTTTTGCATGCATTTGAACACACCCCTACCTCTTTCTGGGTTGTCCTCTGAAATGCTGGGCTGGGAGAGGTCATGAATGATTTGTTCTTTAAGAACTTTGGGGTCGTAGATGAACAGCTTGGCTCCCTCATCCATCAGATATTTAGAGATGTAGATACTGGACGACTCCCTGGAGTGGTGACAGAAAACACACACACGAAGGTCAGCTGTGATCAGGGCCACAGTTCACCACAGCATGTTGGCAGGTGTTCATGTGGTGTGATCATACAAACAATGCCAGGTCAATGATTATTCACAAGGGTGTGATAAAGGTATGTAAAGAACAAACAACAAACCTTGTATCACCTGTGTCTTTTTTGAAGGAGAAGCCCAGCAGAGCGATCTTTTTACCAGTGACCGTGTTAAAGAGGCAGTCAATAATCCTGCAGGCAAACCGCCGCCTTTGGTACTCATTCATGTCTATCACCTGAGGGAATCAAACAGAGTGAGATTCAGGTAAATACAATGGGCAGAGCAGTGCTATTTTGTGTTTAAGCCTTTTGCATGCCGTCTCTGCACTGACCTTCTACACAAATATAATCCAATATTTCATCCAGCCTAATAGGGTAAAGTCTAATGGATTTCCTTATTTACTATTTGATTTGGTAGCTAATAATGTTTTTTGTTCGCCCTTTAAGACAATGTGCAGGTACGCCATGCATTTTAAATAATTAATTAGCGTAATTATTTTCGGCAAGTGGCACATTTCACGCGCTCCGGCACCTAACAATTTACAAATTAAGCAATGGAGCAGAGACCTTCAGCAAAAAAAAAGAGCAAAATAAGTTGCCAGGCGGTGTAGTTCTCACCTGCTGCCAGTAGGAGGCCACCTCAGGCAGGTTGAGGGCCTCGCACAGGTACACCAAATTCAGCACGTCCTTCTGGAAACAGCTTCCACCAAAACCTTAGGAGGAGCAAATAGATAGAAGGTAACACTTAGTCTGTGTTTAACGGACTTCAAATGTACGTAGAAGCTCCCTTTAAACATCTTTTGGACTCGTTTCTTACCTACGCTGGCTTTGAGAAACTTGCTGCCTATTCTTTGGTCCATACCGATTGCCTTGGCAACCTCTTCCACGTCGGCGCCAGTGGCCTCGCACAGAGCGCTGATACTGTTGATGCTGCTGATTCGCTGTGCCAGGAATGCATTGGCTGCCTACACAAGCACATACCATGTTTTTTTTTGTTTGTTTTTTGTTAGTAGAGGCCACTCAGAACAACACAAAAGGAAACAATTTGGCAAGTGATCAATTAGTCAAGAGAAAATTGATCAGCAGCTATTCTGTTGACTAATTAATTGTTCCTCAATCAAAAATACCAAACGGTGATACTTTTCTTTGTCAAACAAGAGAGTAAACTGAATATCTTTGGGGTTTGGACTATGGCCAGTAAGGGTTTCAGAGGCTGATATATGAATATCAATATTCCGACACATAATCTTGTAACAGATGCCTTAAATTTGTTTTTTACCAATATGTGAAATAAGCTAAGGTCACCTGATCAGAAAAGCTTTTATGGACTGTTGATTAAAACAAGTAATTTAAATATGTGATCTGGGTATGAGAAATTCTAAAAGGCACGTTTCACTATTTTCTGACATTAGACACTAGTCTGCAAATTAACTGAAAATGAAACAATGAAAATAATCATTAGTTGCACCGCTGCACTTACCAGTTTGGACAGCTCGGACGACCACGTGTTGGTGGTGATGATACGTGCTTTGGGGACCCAGTGTTCATACACGGCACACAGCGCTCTGATTGCCCTTTGGCCTTCTGCTGTTTCGTCCCCACCAATCAGGACGCGGTCTGGCTCCTTCAGGTCCCGCACTGCTGTTCCTTCCGCAAGGAACTCTGGGTTGGACAGCACCTAAAACGGCGGCTCAGCTTTAGAAACTTGCAGAACAGATGCATGAGGAGTTTCATTCTCATACACATGCAATAATACACACTTGCAGGTTGAGGCTAGGCTTGGTGTTGGCATCAAATATCCGTCTAATGCTCTCAGCAGCTCGAACTGGGACTGTGCTCTTCTCTGTAACAATCTTGTAGCCGTCAGACACCTCCACGATCCGCCGAGCACACGCCTCAATGAACTTGAGGTCAGCTGCACGACCCTTACCCATCCCATACGTCTTGGTTGGGGTGTTCACCTGTGGCAGGGGCAACACCATTCTAATTAATTTACCTGTCATAGATGTCAGATTCATTTCTTTAGCTGGTCAAAACAGCAGTGAGTGAATGAGTGAGTGCGTGAGCAGGGGTAACTGATGGACTCACAGAGATAAAGACGAGGTCTGCGTCCCTGATAGCTGAATCTATGTCTGTAGAGAAAAACAAATTTGTCCCTCTGCATGATTCAACCACCTCTTTCAGGCCCGGCTGAAGTGGGAGGAAGTGGGAAAAGGAGACAGGGAGGGGTGCGTCAATGAATGTGTCAGACAAACATGGCACAAACAGTTACAAAAATGTAATAAGAGTTCTCAATGACAGGTCCTTAACTGCCTCATAACGAGTCATGATGATGTAACGCCTCGCGGTTGTGGCCGATGTAGAGAAGTTACGACACAGAGCGGTCTGGAACCAATTACTGTTTCATTCCACCCACGATGGAGTAATATTGTACAAAAACAATGACTTGAATGGTTGCCAAGCTACACCAATATTATTAAAAGTTTAACTCAAGAAACCAACAACTCCTTCGAAATATACGGCTCTCAAAAGTGAGAGAAGAATGTAGGGGGGAGAAACACAAGGCATATAAGTGTTCTCAATGAAATACAACCCACTCCTTTGTAAATGTTTTACCAGAAATCATCATTAATCCTGTTATAACACTTTAGCTCAGTTTCTTTGAATAACTACAGTGTTATGTTGATACCTCATATATGGGCAGAGTGGCCGAGTTCCAGGCTTTGATGCGGGACTCGTTGACGTCCACGACAGTCACTGTGATCTCTGGACACATGTGGGCAATGACACTACATGTTGGGCCTCCGACATAACCAGCACCTATGCAACAGATCTTCTTAATCTGAAACATCTGAAAATGTAGAGAGAAGAAGGATTACAGAAAAAAGCATGAAGCATACAAAATATTTAAAAATCTCACCGAATTATAGCCCGACAGATCCTTGGTTTATCAACAATTAAAAGCATTTAAAAAAAAAAATCCAATAATAACTTCTCAGCCAATGGTAATTTTTAAATGCATAAACTAACAATCTTGATATAGATGCCTTAGATGTGTGTTTTTTTAGATCACTGTCACCAAGATACATAGGAAGCGGCACCTTTTACAGTTGAAAAATCAATGCCTAGCTATAAAAAAAGTGACACCCTTTCAGCCTGACCAATGTGTTGCTCTAGCTCTGTTCTGAATATAGGCTACTGCCCTGTGCAGATAAACTCTACATTAAAACTTTTCGCATACAGGACTAATTATATCCAGCTATGCTCAAAAGTGTCTCAACTTTAACAGTAACGTCCTCATTTACTTTAAAAGGCCAAGTTGGGTTTCTTTTGATAAAACAATTAGGTTCTGTACTTGCCAAGACATTAGAGGTTAAACGTTTGGTGACCAATTAATTTGTCAATGGAAAGAAACATTATTGGAAGCTACTTTGATAATCAATTAGTCGTTTGATTTATTTGAAGCAATGACTTGTTCCAGCGTTCCTGCCCCTGTGTCTTAAGTGACCTGAGGTTTAGATTTGGGCTTTCAGAATATTTTACTGTGAAAACAACCGGCAGATTAATTGATTGAGTTCATATAAATAAACATAAAAAAGATTGTTGCAACCCTGTGCTACACTTAACATTGCATTTCCCTTCATCTGTCCATATAAATAAAATAAAAAAGTTGTTTTATAAAAAATAAAAAATACACAACTTTAAAAATGTAACCTCCATGAGGTGATGTAACACACAAGCAAAGCTCCAGCAGAAAATTCACGTTGGGTTTCTTTTAGAACACTTTGATTTTTGTGTTTGAATCATTTAAATCATCTTGCTCAAGTCTTCACATGTAATGGTTCATCAGGACTTACAGTACCAGCCGCACCGCTGCAGCCTGGCAGAAAATAAAGAGCCTTTCATTGAAAATCAGCCACGTCTAGCTGCAGAGATGAAAAGTGACCTTTTATCCCACATATCTTTCAGCTAGTTCACGCTAACTGTGCTAGAGAGCAAGTGTCACTGCTTTTCAGGGTAAGATTACACATTAACAGGACTTTACTAACGCGAACTTAGTTTGCCTCTTCTTTCTTAACGCTGAGTGAGCCAACTCAACAAAAAACAAATGAATGGGCGTTGAACCAGCTAGCTAGCTAGCACCCGTTAGCTAACGATACATTACCTCTGCCAACTCGACAGTCAGTGAACTTCAGGAAAGCTCAGATTATGTTAGCTCCTCTTTAAAATGTGTCTTGTCCAAACAGCCGTCGTTTCCGGAGCCACTGTTCTGTTGCCCGCGATAAATGACAATACCTCGGGTTAAATCTGTACTCGTTATACACTCTCACACATTCAAGGGTTCTCTCACAAACTTTTCCTGCGATACCGTTACCTAAACTGCAGCACTTCTGCCGACCTTCCTCACAATACTAAGTAGCCGACGATACTTCCGGTGTGATATTTTCAGCGTAAAAGCACCAAATTACTCCTGTTCTGCCCACAGACTGTACGGTTCTGCCCTCATAAATATAAATGCAAGTATAGCAAATATAAATGGAAGTATTCAAAATATCCTTTACTTATATATAAAAAAAGTACAAACATATTAGAGTAAAAAATATAGTATTATGCAGAATGATTCAGAGTATATATATGACATATTTGGATTATAATTTTTGAGGCATTTATGTGTAGCCTAAGCATCACTTTAATGTTGCAGCAGGGAAAGGTAGGGATATTTTGATCAAATAAATAAATGTACCGCCTGGTATAATAATGCATCATTATTAATTTCTTAATTATATTTTGTATAAATAATCTGAATCTGCAAAGAAACTAGTAACTACATTTGTAAATAAATGTAGTGGTGTAAAAAGTACAATATTTCCCTCTAAAATGTAGTGGAGTATAACTATAAAGTAGCACGAAATATAAATATTCTAAATTCAAGTACCTCAATATTGTAAGAATAATCAGAAAATACGGGGGGGGGGGGGGGGGGGGGTACTAATAAGGTAAGTAATCTTACACTCTGCAGCACTGGCATAGATATTAGGACCTGAACATTTCCCCTTCTTTTTGTAGTCTTTGATTGGATAATATAGTACCTAACTGCAGGCCATAAACAAATGTTAACCTAAAATGCTTATCTCTGGAAGGCACAAATTAGTGTTGTGTTGTTGCATCACCCAAAAAAATTCTTAAAGACTACTTTAATTGTAAAGTAGATGTTTTGGATGATGGAAAAAATGCTATAAAATGACTAAAAACATAAAAAAGGTGACCCGTAAAAAATGACCAGCATTTTAAATAATAACAAATAAATCCAACAATCTACAAATTCAGTAATGTGTAACACAAAACGAGTGTTAAACAGATCAGTTTCAAATATTGTGTAATGTTTCCTCTTAGTGAGATAAAAACTAAAACTTTACATGAAAATAACTATAAGAATTTGTAGTTTAATTATATTAGCTCTTTCCATCAATATTTTTTGCTGCTTTAAATTATGATGCATGACTAGTAACAGAAGATATTGTTGCAAATACTTGCACTAGAGCTACTGGCTATGCAAAACTGGAATATAAAAAATATTAAATTTAACAGTTGCCATCAACATCAACAACACTCTAACATACAGTACAAAACGTTTAACTTCAAATGTCACGTACAACCCACAGATATTCTCTGTGTGGTACATGTCAACACACATCAAATGTTATTTTCCAAAGGGTATAGTTTTATTAGGAGGGCTCCATGGCGGAGGTGGACTGTCTTGGAGTATGGCTTGTATTCGTCTTTCTTCTCTTTGTCTCTTCTGCTCTAGATCTTTCCGTACCTGTTGGGGAAAACACAAAAATCAATAATAAGAGATATGAGAATGAGTAAATGGAATCATCACACCTTTGTTGCCATTAGTCACTGGTAGCACAAGTAGTTTTACTTACCAGCCAGTTTTCATACATCTCTAAAGCTATTTTATCTCTCTCCTCTTTCATGTATCGTTCCTCCTCTGCTTTGTTTTTAATTTCTTTACGCTCCATCATGACTTTTTCATGGAGAACGTCCTTCTTCTTGTCGCGCCTTGATCATTTTAAGAAAGAACAGTTTTAGATGAGAGTTACTTCACTGTCAATGATTGTGTGATGCGTGATGAAACATAGTTTAACAACCAGCTTTGACTGCCATCTGGTGGTTGATCATTTTCACACCCAAATAGATTTTTAGTGTGATGGGGAAGCCCTCTTAGTTGTTGAACAAACTTTCAATAACCGCATGCAGCTATTTGAAGCTACCTATATTTTGTGAATGTTTGAACTAAACCCAATTGAATGTTTATAATCAAGCACAGTCAGACAATTGTATGCAATTCCTGACACCTTAGCAACATGAGATTGTGTTGGCTCTACTCTTCACATATTACAGCCACTGTTTGCTTTCCTGTGGCCTTATTTCACATCACATTCAAGAGACATGAAACTTTCTGTCACTAGAGGTCAGTGCACAGAGAGAGGTCATGTTTCATCACACTTTAAATAAATAAGAGAAATAAATAATAAATAAAAAAGTCAATGATTTACACTTACCAGTTAGAAAAAGCAGATTTGCTTTCTCTCTGTCTTTCTTCCTCCTTTTCTTGTTTTTTTAACTCCAGTTTACGTATAGCTTCTCTCTGTTCTCTGTACTTTTCTTTGAGGACTAGATCGTGCTCACGTTTCCATTTTTCAAACACCTGTAATGTTTGTACCATTACTGAATAACATTACATCTTTCTACAGAAGTGCTCATTACATCTTTCAAAATCATGCACAATAAATCATTAACCTACCTGCTTAGCAGTTTGCCTTTTTTCTTCTTTGTCTTCAATCGCTTTTTGCTCTTTCAGTAGCATTTCTTGCTTTTCTTTGGCTTTTGCTTTGAGACTCTCTGCTTTCTTTTCTTTCCAAGCCTCATATGATGCAACAGCATCTTCCTTTTTAGCTTCTTCTTCCTGATTGTTTTTTTTTTTTTTTTTTTAAAGTTGGCAAGCAGTGTGCATATATGTTAAAATATGTGTGTTCTATAACAATGTGGGTTGTTCTGTATTTACAATTTACCCAAAAAAAATATTTACCCTTTTCTTTTTTTCTTTCAGGAGTTCCTCTTTCTTCTTTAGCTCCATGTCTTCTCTTGACTTTTCCTTTTTCTTTTGAAGCCATTCCTATTAGGAGTTACATGTTAGTGGGCAGTGATTTAGTTAACTGAGAGTACACTCTACCTGCCTTCTACCGACATACATAACCAGTAGAACTAACTGTGATTTCTGCCTCCCAAGGGCTGACAAGACTGCTGAACAGTCCCTGTAGATATATTATTAAAAATACAACATTTCAACCTCAATCCCTTTCTCTACACAAGATACCTGAATAAATCCATTTTACACAGCGGCAGACTTCACACTCTACTTGCATACAGTATATTCTGTTATATACCTGTTCTCAATATCAATGTCAGTGTTGTCATATAATATCAACATGCATTTGAGGGTATAAGATGAAGCTCCTCTAAATAGTGCTTAGGAGAACTGCACAGACTGCATATTGTCTTTCACCATAAAACACAGAACACAGGAAAAACAGTGTCACAGGTGCCCTTCCTCCACTGAGTGGTTTAAATAATAGACAAAACAGCACAGGCTCATTATCACTCTGACCTGGTAAATGGCAGCTCTGAGTGAATCTGCCTCTTGTGGCTGAGACTCCTGTAGAGAGACTTTATGATCGAGAACTTTGAGAGTTCCCAAATACTTTGATTCCACTTTCTTGGAGCACACGCTCTGAGATCTCTGGGTGGTCTTAGACTGAGAACTTGATGCCCTGATTTAAATAAAAATACAGTCAGTTAGACTATTATCCTGTTGTATCCACGAAGCTGTGAGTATCTGTTGTTGCAGCTTGTTTACCTACCTGGTATCAATTGATTTTTCATGGACATCTCTCGAGTCTCCCTAAAAGAAGTCAATAAACACATTTACTGAGTTTAATCCTTGTGTTTTCTTCCCGTCAACCATGCACTTTTTGTCCTCCCGGGTCAAAATTGACCTGGTCTGGTTTGCCTGCTTTTAAAGCACCCAGTTTAACTTATCACCCAATTCTGTGTAACACCTTCTTAGCCAACTTCATTACCACAATTTTTACACTTTTTGGTGGAATTCATGGTCAATATGTCTCATTTATATTAAACTATACCAAATTTAAGGTAGAAAAAGCAGAAATTATAAATTATTTTCAGTAATAGTTAGGATCACAGGACTATATGTTGATGGATTATCACAGACTAGTATATGTCAAAGTTTGGTCTGGATACTGGTTTGAAACCATTTCATTATTTTTAATGGCAGCAAATAATCAGACTTTTTGTCCTCCCGGGTCAAAATTGACCCGGTCTGATTATAAAGCATAATGTATAAATTATCACCCAATTCTGTGTTACACCTTCTTAGCAAACTTCATTCCAACTCATTACCACTAGTTTTACACTTCTTTTTGGAAATCAGGGTCAAAAAGGTCCGTGCGGGTGTGCTCACATGCGTGCGCATTTGCTGGACAGCACAATAGTGTGATTAATTGACTTTTTGCACCACTAGTTCAAATCTGACCCGGAAAGACCACAAGTGGAACAAATTTGAATAAAATACACACAATTCAGTGAAAGTGGTGATCATTTTGTTTGTTTGTTTAGAGCGTAGTGTGGAACCATCCATGTAATTTTGGTGTAATTTCATGAAAGAAAACCATATTTTTCATACAAAAACATTTGAAAACGGGTCAAATTTGACCCGAAGACAACACGAGGGTTGGGGGGGGGGGGGGGGGGGGGGGGGGGGGGGTGCTGCCTCTTATCTCAAAAT
Source organism: Micropterus salmoides (assembly GCF_014851395.1). Taxonomy (NCBI): domain Eukaryota; kingdom Metazoa; phylum Chordata; class Actinopteri; order Centrarchiformes; family Centrarchidae; genus Micropterus; species Micropterus salmoides. The sequence continues at coordinate 13,607,256 of NW_024040263.1, read as the reverse complement.
AAGAGGCAGCAAATATCTAACATAAGACTTAAAGGGTACACTTGATAATGAATAACTCACATTAAACTCTTCAAATGATGTGGAGTAATTTCTCTCCTGCTCTTTGCTGCCATCAGAATTAAAGCTATCTGAAACAATAAATGAAATATCAAGAGGATTAATAGAGACACAATAAAATAAAATAAGGCTGATCATGCCAGTCATTACCTCTGGATCCAGAATCAACTGTGGATTTGGTGAAGAGCAGCGACTGTTCACTCTTGCTAGAAGAGGATTTGCTGAGGCTACGTGAAACTGCATGATCTCCTTCTGTCCACTATGATGATAAAGCAACAGAACAGGCATGTGCTCCAATCTGAGAATGCTTCTTTTTACTCTGCAACTTAAAACAGTGAATAACCACGCATGTGGACTGAAGCTCCTTACAGCGATGTTTGTGGATGTGTCAGTGGAGAGGGGAATGGATGCAGAGGAGGTCTGTGGCCTGCTGAGATCCTGAGATTCAGCATCTTCGGCTATCTTCTCCGTAGCGTGAAGGCTGAGTCCAAGAGTCCTTTGCCTCGGTTTAGGCCTGGGTGGCTCTCTCTCCATAGCACTATCTGAATAATGACAGTTTGTGGAAATATCAATTTTAAAAATTTGCTTTAAAAAAATTCTACAGCAATTGTATACATAAAAACAGTGTGAACAGACCTGCAGAGGACATGTGTTTGAGGTCAGTTTCTGATAACTCTGAAATCTGGGAGCCTTCTTCCAGAACAGAGTTGCTCTTCTCCTCTGGCCCCGGTGTTTCCATGACACTGCTGTCAGATGGTAAAGGCAAAGGCATGTCCAGTAGAGTATCACCTGACATTTGGTATGACAGAGATTTACTAGAGCTCTCTCTTGTGATTTGAGGATCAGTAGACTCCACACCAAATCGTATGTCATCTTCACTGACATTTGTGGACTGCTGTGAGGAAAAGGAGTTATTATAATTGTTGTGTCGACCGTCGGAAGAGTCAGGCGACTCGTTTTCATGTGATGCCGTTGTGTCTTCTGAGGGAGAGCTGATTCTTTGGGTTTTCAGAAACGAAACTCTCTTTGTTTTGCCATGTTTGGCTTCATCGTCTGAAATCTCAAAGTTGTTGATTTTGCCTTTACTCTTCCCAGTCTTAAAAGAGCCAGCCCTCTGTTTTCTTGATTTGAGGAGTTTATTCAAAAAATCTGTGAAATATACAAAAAAAGTAAATGACAGTAGAGAACCATTAAACTGTACCTATTTAAGTTAACACAACAATATGAACTCAAGGTGTTCATGTACTAGCTTTTCCTGGGGCTTTCAAACTGCATCTTACCATCCCTTCCTAACTGGATGGTTGTATGCCAACTGAGCAAACTCCATCCACTAAGGAAGACTGACAGATGTGGCTGAAAACTACAGAAAAAAGCAAGCAGAAAGTCATTTTTTAGTCAAGTTTTTCATGTCAAACTGCTGTTTCCAACTTACACATTTCACAAAATGCATCTAAATGGAAGGTGTCTGATTGACAAGAATGGTTTTCAGACCCTGACATCCGCTATATGGATGACAGTACAGTAACTGTGCCTGTTTAGCCGTATGGTCTGTTCTATTGATGCTCTGCTGTTATTCTTGCTGCCATCTGCCATTTTCTTCTTATAGTAATCCTTCATCCTTATTAAAATTGGCAGAGAAGAAGTATTTCCCAACCTTTTCTTTCCCAAAAGCCCTTTAAGATGAGCTCAAGAACCCCTTCACTGACACCACCTGTTATTTTACAAATGTGTAATTTATATAATATATTTGAAACTTAACACTGTTAATTACATAAAATTGAATACTGTTATACGATTATTTCACACAAGACATAGTGGTCCTGGAATAGGCTATTTTTCAGTCAATGTTACATTTGTAGCAGAAGCTAGACATTTCAAACATTTTAAACTAGTTTTCACACACTCAACCCACGCACTCTTACCAAATCCTAATTTAAAATTTTCAAATAAGATCAGTTACTCAACAATCCTAAAGGCAAATGCATATATGTACCCCCTGGGTTACAAGTAGCCCCTGGTTGGGAATCTCTGCTGTAAAGAACTACCATAGTAACTTTTTTAAATTTCTTCACAATCAAACTGGTATCAAAGTAATGGTAGCTTTTAGAAGGAGAAGGTAATAAATAAGCCTCATCATCAACTATCATTACACACAGATATAGGTGATATATAAACCGCAATTACAATGTAAACAAAGGCACTGAATGGAGGGACTCTGTCATCTTACCATCTTCATCTTCATTGAAGTCATCAGAGTAGGAGTATTGGTCTGTTTTTGTTTTGCTTGCCCGGGCAGAGATAGCAGCCTGAAGTTCATCCTACAAGGACATAGTTTCAGGTTGACGTGACATTTCTTCAGAGGGCTCTCGGTTTAATAATAATAACAATAAGAATAATCTTTATTTATAGAGCACTTTTCAAAACCATGTTACAAAATGCTTTTACAAGAGCAAAGAACACATAATTAAATTACAGAAAAATAAATAAACAAATAAAATCAACTAAAATCAGGAAATGCTCTCCCCTAAAAGTATGTTTCAAGAAGGGTCTTCACTAATCCATTCATTTCTCATTTAGTAGGATATCCAGACGGCATAACGTTACAATGAAGCGTTTAACCTCACCTGAAATGTTGTCCTCCTCGATGTTTTCGGGCTTTTCTTGTAAGCCAGTGTCGTGGACTCCTGATTCGCCATTGTGAAAACTATAAACACGCTCGTCTGATTAGCATTAGCATCCTAGCTAACGTTAATGTGTAGCTAGCCACTAAGCCTCCTGTGCTAACGTTACCATTATAGCTACATTAACACTATGCAAAGTTTGGTCGCCCCATGATTGCTGCCTGCTTCAATAAATACAATACAGCTGTTCATAAATGGTACTATAGCTAACTATAACTAACTATAGCTAAAGGCACACTGTCATACAGCTACAGTGGGCTAACGGACTTGTTGATGGTAACCCAGGGAAACGTGAAGGACAGTTCCGTTTCACCACTGCGCATGATCAGAAGATTACCAAAACAAGTTGTGTTACAGTCTATGGTTTGTTATAATAATACACCTGTTACCATTAAAACGCTTTTAATTAAGTCGTGTAACACGTCTGTTAAATTCAGCCTTTTTATAATAAACCATTGACAGTTTATGAAAAATGTATTGTTTATATAAAATAAATGTATTAAAGTAATCATGAGTTAGGTGAGGAAAGCGTTTTGGGGAGGATGGTGTGAATCACGTGAGCATAGGTGCAGCTGGACGTGAAGGGAGGGGATTGAAGTCATCAGAGAAGGAGTGTTGGTCTGTTTTTGTTTTGCTTGCCCGGGAAGAGATAGCAGCCTGAAGTTCATTCTACAACGACATAGTTTCAGGTTGACATGACATTTCTTCAGAGGGCTTTCGGTTTAACTAATAAAAACAATAACATGCATGCCGACATGGAACATGAATCAGCATTTTAATGTTTAAGCTAGGCGAGATGTTTAAGGTCACAGGTTTTATGTAAAATCTTAATCTGCAAAGTGACTACTATAGCTATAAATTTAGTGGAGTGAAAATATAAAGTAGCTTCAAATGGGAAAAACTCAAAGTACAATTATCTCAAAACTGTACTTAAATAGAGTTTAGTTAAACAAGAGTTTTGTAAATACTCTTCATATGCCACCATTATTGGTTCTGTATTGATATTGCTTTGTTGCAATTATGAAATCTGAAAAACTGATAAAATACTGAGTAGGCAGCACTGCAGGTATATATGTTTGCAATGTCTTTAATTCCAGCCAGAAACCAGAACATATTTGTATATTATGATGTGTACATCTGCCTTAGTGAATGCAGGAATGTAAAGTTTACAACACCACATAGCCAAGCAATAAGACTGAATTATTTTTATTGTTATAGGAAAAGTGCATAGTTGAAGCCCTTTTTAGACAGTAAAAATTTAAATCAAGGTCTTCTGTGGTACCAGATATTCCACTTATACATCTGAACAATCTAGTATGGCGCACCCCCCCCATTTTATATAACCACTCATGGTTTACTTAACGGTTTCCTTCCTCCTCCCTGCCCTCTCCCAAGCAAGTCTGGAAAGATGTAGCAACTTTCACTGATATGGAAAGAGCCTGACTGTCAGGATGATCTCAGCCCACAGTTGTTACAGATCATATCCAGGTTGTGAACTCTTATACCATGCCTTCAAATAACACCCTACAATTTAAGACTAATCTGTGTAATTTCTGATATCACAGATACCCTGGAATACAACCAAAAACACAACCAGGGCCCAGAAACACTTGCTGTAACCATGTTTCCACGACACGGGCATGACAGATACTAGAAAGACAGGAAACCCTCTATTGTGTACTGAAATCCAATAAGCAATTATAGACATATAAAAAAATACCACCCATTATAATGTTCCATTTTTCTTGAGATTGTATCAAAGAAAGGTTGATTCTCCTTTGCAACTTTGAGGCTGTAGTTTGTGTTGCATGAGGCAGAGCATTTTGTACGGTTATAAACATCCACACACAATTACATACATGGTTAAGAAACCAAACAACATTCCCCAGTGCATTGGTCTGCATTAAGGGGTTTCCATTTTTTCTGTTCACTCACTATATTTCAACCTAATAATAATTAATTAATTCCCATCACAAATTTAAAATAAAAATGACCTCAAATATGGCACTGTCTTTCTCTTTGCTTTTCACTGGTTTGAGATACTATCATACAGAAGATGTGAAGTAGAAACTTTGGATGGCTCCCATTAATCACAGACTACTCTTATCCCCGTCTCCACAAGGCCACCATTTACACGGCTGCATTAGTACAACAGGCCTTCAAAAAGGAACAGACATACACACAAAAAAGTGCTAATAAAATATGATTCTCGGCTGCTAATAGGTCAGTATACAATGATTATTTAACCACAAAACAATTACAGTACATAGAATCATCTCAATATGATAACGTATTTGCTTGTGCTGAGTATATTGTTTGACAGTTACCCCACTATTATACCCTATCTGTCTGCCTGCACTTCAATGATGTGAAATTAGGTTTGACATGTGGGTATTTAACAAATCTTAAACCCCTAAACATAAACAATCTGGCACTGCTGTCTTAATCATCAAACCGGGTTATAGATAAAAAGGACAGACACGTTCTTGGAAATGCAGTTTATAAAGAAGACTGGACTATTTGCTGGCTGGGGCGATTATGGAATCTTATTGAGGCCTGAACGTAAACACAAAAGATTAATTCACTGCATTAATATCAAACACATTATGTGATAGGACATCGTTACTGGCACTGTTTAGAATGTTGATTTTAAAAGTGGAAGTGGTTTCAGAGTCTGAAGAACCCACCACCCTTCATTACTCAGCAAGCACTCAAACAACAATTTAAACTCCGCTAACCCTCCCTTCTCCCCCAACCCATGTGATGCATTCCTTCATTTTGAGTTTATGTCTGCCTTTCTGCAGATCAGACAGCATCAGGACTGGGATCAGGGACCGACTCAGAACGATAACAAACCTTCTAATTAAAGACTTACACACAGAGCCCAGCTGATAGATCTTCATGCTGATGTCGGCCAATATTATCAGTCAAAACTGGCTTTTTATACATTTAGTTATTAAGTTTCCTGATCAAAAAGGTTTTGTAAGTGTAAAACATCCTTCCTCAGTCTATATCTTTGTCAAAAAATAACCAAAGCAGAAAAGTATATGCCAAAACTGTTCATGTTGTGTTTATGAAAATCAAAACATCAATATTGACCTCTAGATGATCAGATTTCTTGCAACTTTGGAATACCACATCTGTATTGACCTCATAAATCCAGCATCAGTTGGGCTCTAGTAACAGGAATCATTAGACAGATCCAACCATTAAAATAGGAAGAAAGCAAAAAGATATGGAGAGTGAAGATTGACAGGGAGATTGTGCCGTTCTGGTCACAGTAACTAGCCAACTGTGCAGCTCCAGTCAGAGCAGATGGATGACTGCTGGTACTCTTGCTTCTCTGCTAATCAATAGGTGGTGCTGGGGGCTCTCTTCTGTCACTCTGTAAACCAAGACAAGAAGACATCAATGCTGTTACAATAATATAATATTACAAAAAAAAGACATTCAGTTTGTCACATCCAGCGTGTGACAGTTCCAGTTCGCATCACAGAACAAACATTTTGTTCCTGGTTCCTCTAAAGTGTTCATCTTAACGAATATTGTATCTAACAACTTTAAAAACATAGAAAATGTATCAATGATTTCGGACTATAAAAAAAAAAACAAACACATGTTGATACAATATTGCAATTTTGACATGTTAAAGTAAAAGCACAGGTGTTAATATTATAACCAACGCTGACTGAATTCTATTTAGCTGCATGAGTTTCAGCGTCCTGGTATTGTACATGCTGGCTCAGGGCGGAGATGTTTTAAGAGGAGACACGTCACAAAGAATCCTCAATACAACTCAATACGGAAAGCCTGCAATGCCAAAGATGACAGACACAAATAAATCAATGTATGGGATACACCGAGAGCAATGCGTTTCACTCTGAGCTTCAGACTCGAGCCTTTTACGATTGGTGATATAAGATCACTGATTGATCATATACTTTCATATGCTGAGTGTCACTACCAGAAAGCAAGAGAAGTACATTACATTTACTCATTTAGCTGATGCTTTTATCCAAAGCAACTTACAATTCCTATATATGTCAGAGGTTGCACACTCTTGTACAGCAATACTGCACATTTAAAATGCCATTGTGAAGTAGGCGGGAGTGTGATTAATACTGACATTGTGGGGTCCAGTAGGTTTGCCTGAGGGACGATGACCCCTGAGACTGGATGGGCGCAGCAGGAACAGGAGCAGAGCCAGCACCATCCATCCCATCATGACCATGGGGAGGGTCAGGTCACCTCCTCCGTTGCCAGCTGGCCCACTGGGACCTGGCACTGAAAAAAAAAAAATTAAAATAAAAAAGACATTTTAAAAAATCTTTGCACTTCACACATGTAAACAACACTACAGTTCCTGATTTGAGAACATGCTTGGGTGCAGCCATCCTTCCACATAATATGACACGCAATAACAAATGCATGGTCTAATGTGGTCATACATACATTCCTGAGGGCAGTCTGTGTCTGTGCAGTAGGACTGAGATTGCCTGAGCTGAAAGAGAAATTACAGAAGGAACAAAAAGTAGAAGAGTAGGAAAAAAATTATACTATTAAAATCTTCTACTTTATGACAATGACTACTTTGATTACTATGGTTTCCACTGCCCTCACCTAGGAAAAGAGAATACAAGTCATCTACAAACTCACTGCTAAAAAAAAAACTTTAAGACTTTCTTGTTACATATGACCCACTCACAGGTTACTGTAACCAGCAGCACATATTCACATGTGGATGGTGCAAAACAACCATCTGAGCACAGCCTGCCTCCAAAAAAAAAAAAAAAAAAAAAAAAAAAAATCAATCAGACTGGCAAATGCTGTGTAAATTCTTTAGTTTAGAAAACACTCTTTCCTGCAACAAGCAAATCAGAAAACCCCCGGGGTGGGTCCAAGCTCTGAACCAACTGCAACTCGCCACGCAAGTTACACCTGAGCACAAAGTGCCAATGAGGTCACCTGCAAACTGACACAACATGATTACACGATGATGATTTCTTTAGTTTCTCTCAATAATTTTGACATCAACTTTTATGACACACTTTCCTTTACACGAGCCAGAGAATATTTACACACTGCGAACCTGTCAGCAAACAGTGCAACAGAGTGAAACGTCTTGGCGTGACAGAACTGATATGCTCTTAATATAAACACTGAGCAGGAACCCGGATATGCTGGCTAACTGTCAGTCGACAGCTTTTCATTTCCTTCCCTTTACTTTCTTGTTGTTCCTAACGTTAATCTCTTTGCTTCATACTCTCGACTCCAGCAGGAGATAATTTACTTCACACTGCATACTTGGAATACTTTGACCCGTCCCTGCACTTCAACTCTGTTATGATCAAGTCCGCCACTTAAAAGATTTCAAGTGGCAATGAAAACCACTCAGTTCTATTACTTACCAGGTTGATGAGGCGCCTCATAGCATACTCATGGGTGCAGATGCACTCGCAAGGATCAAAGCCTCCCTCTGCCATTTCTCACCAGACGGTGTGCACCTTGGAGCAAGACGAAAGTACCGTAGGTAACTAGGGCGTACATGAACAAGAGAGAGAAACCTAATGCCGCTTCTTGTGAGTGCTGTGCGCTATTGTTGTTTGAGAGGCAAACACTGATCAGAGGGAGGAGACTGCTCACTTAAGGACAGTCAGCAGACTCTGTGTCTGTATCTTGCTGCATGTAATGCCAAAATGCTCACCGGTCAAAAGATTTTAAACATCTCATGTTATCACATTTTTGCTCTGCAGCTATGTAACATTCATTGTTACTAGCTTTAAAATTAACATTAAAGCTTGTGTTTGTTGTGTGTTACTTTGATAAGCCCATTTTAGCAACACACTAAATATTTTCTGAGTTGTTTCTGGTGTAATCACATATTTTAAAATGTCTGGACTGGTTTACCTTTATGGTGCACTTGTCTATGATTTAAGGTGAATTAGGAGTCCCATTATGATCTAAGAGCCTGTCAATGAATTAATCCATAAATGCAAGAATTTAGCTGATTGGGTGACATCCACCTTTCATCATGGGAGGCTAATGTCAGCTCAAGATAGAGTGAAAGCAAGCAACTATTACTGTAATGAATGAAAACACATTATCAAATAGCCTGGTATACTGATGGGTGTGAAAAACAGTCTATAATGCTTGCATTAGTTGTGGGACAAATATGGAATCAAATGCACAGATGTCTGCTACATATGGAGGATTGATCCTGGCAAATTCAGAAATAAATAAATGCTCAATAAATAAGCATCTGATTAAATGCACAAAAAAATAAGTAAATGTAGGCAGTAATTATACAAGGAGAGGGAGATAGAGATTATATATATATATATATTACACATACACATTTTAATTAGCTTCTTTACTTCATCCTTAAACCTGTGCGCCACAATCTTTAGGATTGTTTTTAGTCAACCGAGGGTCAGTGGTCGTGGTGGTAGGTTAGCGAGCGTGTATAGGAAAAATTTAAAATGTCATCAAGTACGCTGTGATGAATTTAACTCCTTTGAAGTTCTCGCTCTTAAAGTTGGAGGGCTGCAACCTATCATATTTGTTATAATTTATCACCCCCCAAAACCGCCTGGAGGATTTTTATCAGAACTTCCTGAATTTTTATCTACTCTAATTGTTCTTTGTGGTGATTTTAATATTCATGTTGATGACCAACAATGTTAATGCAAATGACTTTTTAAACATGGCCACTTCTTTTAACTTCAAACAACATGTCAAAGGGCAAACACATAACCGTGGTCATACACTGGACTTGGTTTTTACCCTGGGTGTCAGCATTTCCTCTGTGGAATTAGTGGACATGACCATATCTGATGTATTGTTTTTAGCTGCGATTCGCCTGTTACTCATGCCGCCTCACCAAGCTCCGTGTGTTCTCGCATCTTTAATGAACAAAGTGTTTCAAAGTTTTGCGCATTCTTTCAGAGCCAAAGCCAACACCTGTCTGATTCCAACACCAACAATCTGGTCGATCACTTCAATCATATCTGCTTGTCGTCACTAAATATTACTGCTCCTCTAAAGGTTAGGCCTACGTCTAAAGCTAGTAAGCAACCCTGGATAAATGACAGCATTCGCAGCCTAAAAAGGGAATGCAGGAAAGCAGAGCGCAGATGGAAAAAATCCAGTCTCCAAGTCCATTACCTCAGTCTGAAGGATTTATCAATTAAATACAATAACTTGGTTAAGGATGCGAGAACACACTATTTTTCTGAACTCATTACTACACATTAACACAAACCCAGGTTTCTGTTTAAGACTGGATCAGCTGGTAAACCCCTCCTTGTGCCTCAGTTGGAAGTAATGATGACTGAATTGTTTTTCTTATTTTACCAATAAGGTGGTGTCAAACAGAGCAGAGGTTCCTCACCAGCAACAAGAGAGTTTTAACCAGTTTTATCCCATCGACTTGTCTGAGCTTTTAAAAACAGTATCACAAATGAGAGTGTCCTCCAGCCCACTTGATGTAATACCTACAAAGTTTTTACTGAAAGTAATAGATTCTGTTGGGCCCCATTTGATCTGTTTAACAGCTCCCCATCAACTGGTTGTGTCCCTGATTATTTTAAAACGGCGTGAACCCACTTTTAAAGAAACCTGGTTTAGATCCCTCCCTCCCACATAATTTTAGACCAATTTCAAAACTGCCTTTTATTGCAAAGATTCTAGAAAGAATTGTGTCCAAACAGCTGCTCACTGTACTGGAAAATAACAAAATATTTGAAAGGTTTCAGTCTGGTTTTAGGAAGTACCACAGCACTGAGACTGCCCTGCTTAAAGTCACCAGTGACCTTTTAATGTCTGCTGGTGAAGGCATGTGCTCAGTCCTGGTACTCCCGGACCTTAGCGCTGCTTTTGACACCATTGATCACAACATCATGTTAGACAGACTGAGGCACTGGGTTTCATCCTACCTGTCAAATAGGAAGTTTTGCGTGTCTGTAAACAACTATGTCTCCTCGTTCTGTCCAGTTAAATATGGTGTGCCTCAGGGGTCGGTCTTAGGACCCATTTTGTTTTCCTTGTATCTGCTTCCCCTTGGAGATATTATCCATAAACATGGCATTTCTTTTCATATTTATGCTGATGACACAAATATACTTGCTGTCAGATCCACAGACCCTGGAATGCTGAGTTCACTTAACAACTGCCTTTGTGAAGTTAAAAAATGGATGTCAAATAATTTCCTCCAGCTGAACTCAGACAAAACAGAAATCCTGGTCATCGGGTCCCAGCAAATGGTAAGGCAAATACTGCCATCTGCTGGTTCCCTAGTAAATCACATTAAGCCTGTGGCAAAGAACCTTGGTGTTTGGTTTGATAGTAATTTAAATTTCGAGCAGCACACCACAAAGCTTGTTCAATCATGTTTTTATCAACTTGTGAAATATAGCAAAAATTCGATCTATGTTAACTTTTAAGGACACCGAGACCATTTTACACGCCTTCATCTCATCACGCCTGGATTATTGCAACAGCCTTTTCACCTGTTTAACCCAAAAATCTGTTGATCGACTCCAGACTGTCCAGAACTCAGCTGCCAGGCTTTTAACCAGAACAAAGAAATGTGACCACATTACCCCTATTTTAGCTTCATTACACTGGCTCCCAGTAGGTTTTAGAATTGACTTTAAAATTCTATTGATCACTTTTAAAGCTCTTCATGGCCTCTCGCCTTGTTATATTTCTGACCTTTTAGTCCCATACACACCAGCACGTATACCTTGAGATCCTCGGGCAGAGGTCTGTTGTCTGTTCCAGAGTCTCGACTGTATCTAAAGGGGACAGAGCGTTTGCTGTCCGGGCCCCGTGGCTCTGGAACAGCCTGCCCGAGGAAATCAGGTCGGCTGAGTCAGTGAACTCTTTTAAGTCCCTTCTTAAAACATACTTTTATAGGAGAGCCTTTCCCGATCTTATTTGATTTTATCCCTTTTATTGTATTTTACTAATTTTATATTTATCTTAAGTGTATTTTAGTCTTTTCAATGTTTTTCATGCTTTTATCTTGTGTTTTTGTATTATTGTCTCATGGGTATTATTGTCTTTACACTTGTTAAAGCACTTTGTAACTTGTTTTTGATAAGTGCTCTACAAATAAAGATTATTATTACTTATTCCCCTTTGTAATAATTACCCTATTTATTTCTTGTCTGTTATAATCTTCAACTTTATTACTTCTTTTTTAAAATGTATTTATTTATGTGTGTGTTAATATTTTTTAATAGTCTGTTTTATTCTTCGGTTGCATTTTCTACCCTATTCCCCCAATTTCTGCCTGTCCTTTTTATATTTCTCTATGCATTTCTGCCTCTTTATGCAAATGAGGAGGTGCTGTGTCTCAAGGGGAGAACTTCTCCCCTATTGTGTGTGTTATTTTACTTTTAATACACATGTAACAGGTTTTATACTTCCTGTGAATATAATAATTCTTATTTTCATACTGTATATCCGTTGTGTAATGTGATAAATTATGTTGTATGTGGTGCTCGCATGGCGTACTATTGAGACTTCATTGCCCTCTTTAGATAAGACTCGTGTCTTTGCAAAGAGAGTCAGACAGACTACAAGTCTGTAACTCTGCCTGTCAGCTGGCTCTGCTCCATTAAAACTGAATTTACCATACAGAATTGAATACGAGTGCACTCCAGATTTAGCTGCAGCCAGCTGACCGTGTGTTTCTCCCTATACCGCAGTTCTGTGTCCATGCATGCAGCAAACTGAACACTGTCAGAGTGTCCACACGAAAAGGGAAGGAAGACATATTTTGGTAGTATTGTCTTCAAATAGAGTTGCTAAACACCTCAGCGCACTGAAGGAAGCCATCTGACTGTGTGAGAAGAAAGCTTGTTGATGTGTGCAGGCAGAGTAGGCCTAGAGCTCTCCGGTCTGACTGGTCCACCAACAGGGGAGAAGTTCACCCCTTGAGACACAGTCCCTCCTCATTTGCATAATGAGGCAGAAATGCATAGAGAAATGTAAAAAGGAAATAAATACCATTGGGGAAATAAATAGGGTAGAAAATGCAACCGAAGAATAAAAACAGACAAAAATATTAAAAACACACACAAATACATTTAAAAATAAATAAAAGTAGTAATTAATAAAAGTTTAAGATTATAACGGACAATAAATAAGGTAATTATTACAAAGGGGAATAAGTAAAGAAGCTAATTAAAATAGATGTATACATTTATGTCTCCTTGTATAGTTTAATTACTGCCTACATTTACTTTTTTTTTTTGTGCATTTAATCACATGCTTATTTATTTATTGAGCATTTATTTATTTATTTCTGTATTTATTTCTGAATTTGTCAGGATCAATCCTCCATAGCTATGGGGGCCTAATCAAAGTTACCATGGTCTATACCGATTTGAGTCTATATCGACTTTTACTTGCCTTTTCCCCCCCACTGTGAATTTATACATGGTCCAGTTGACTTGAGGATTGAGACACTGTTTTTACATTACCTTGGATGCATCTTTGTTAGCTTTAGGCATTACCAACATATCTGCAATAAGCCAATATTGCCAGACATATTTATAGTTTTGGGGTCTCATTTATAAATGGTGCGTACGTACAAAACAGGGCTGGAAACGTGCGTACGCCACTTCCCAAGCAAAGGTTGTGATCTATAAAAACAAACTTGATGGGAGAATGTGAACCATGCGTAGGCACATAAAGAGGAGAAATGAGAAATGGCGACTCGCATGGCAGAAGGATGAAACTGTTTGAAATAAGTAGGCCTACTATTGTGAAAAATAAAATCTGACTATTACCTCTGAGTATTGTAGGCTTAAAGCCTGTCTGAATAAACAAAACACCCGTTTGACTTTCCCCAAAGTGCGCAATAAAACAACAACTAAAAATTTAAGATCATTTGCAGCACACAAAAGAACCAGATTTAGGATAATAAACACAAACAGAGATATATAAAAGAATGCCTCAAATATGTTGTACAGTTCAGTCAGGACTCATTAATTAATACTTGCATGCAGTGCAATTTATTCTCATAAATAAGGTGAACAGGAGGACAAATTACATTTAAATTGATGCCGTTTTCAGTGCGTCAGTCAAGCAAATAGGAGTGAATACTTTCATAAATCCTATTGTTATCAGAAGTTCGTTGCCTTATTGAGCCAAACGCTGTGCGCCAGCATGTGGATGTGATGTGCTGCTTGTAAAAAACACATAATGGAAAATATAAAACTATTTTATTAAGTAAATCTTTAAGCTTATGTCATTTAGCCTTCAACCAGTCATATTTCTTTTAACTCATGGGCAGCCTCTTAAGTGAATGGACTGTTGTGTAGCCTAAATAAATGTTTAAACACAAGTGGAGTGCATTTGGTTTAATATCTTTTCAAAGGAGGGAATCCAAATTACAACCTGGGTCATCCCATCTTGCCTGTGTGTCCCCCTCCAGTCAGTGACGTCACTACTCAAGAGGGATGCCCCTTCCTGCAGATTGGTTGTAAAGAGGTAGAGCTCCAATGCCCCCTTTCCTCAGGTGCACAAGTGTTGCACCAAACATCATGCTTCAGCTTCACCAAAAGGAACGTCAGTGTCACACTGAGTTAAATTTCATTTTGTAGCTTCTCTGTCAGATTTTGCCTCCTTTTCTTCAGACATATTAATATTGATGAGGGGCGTTTCTCTGACCATTTATAGGCAACTATGGGCGTTTGAAGGGTTGGACATGGAGCTCCCTCACGTGCGCCACATTTCAAGTTGATTGTGATTTATAAAAGGGAACACTGCTTAGAAGTTTGCATACGCACGGTTTTATAAATCAAAATATTTTTGGCGTAAGCTATTCTTGGCTTTTGGGCGCATGTACACTTTTAGTGAGGATTCTATGCACAGTTTTATAATCGAGAACCCTGGTCTATACTAGAGCTGTTGAAATCGCAATATTGGCCTACTGCAATTTTCAAATCGCAAGAGGCGCAATTGTTAAAGGTGATGCGATGTCAAAATTTTTAATTAAACATTGTTGTGCTGCAGAGATGTCTTGGCTTACAAATCATTTTCTAGAGATTTGAGAAAGCATCTTTGTTTAATACGGACCCTTGCAAAAATCAAACCATAATTCATTTTAATGTTTTTCAATGAAAATGAGAAATATAATTTCCCCAGGTATCGCAAATCATAGCAGTCAGTCAAAATAATAGCAATTAGATATTTTTTCATAATCGTTCAGACCTATTCAATTCCACAATAAAGTGAACAGTAAAGCATGTTTTAATTTATCCCTGTGGCTACATATTTCTTCAGTATATATTTCTAATATCTGTACTATGAAGTAACGATGAATCTGCTCGACCCCAAAATGCTTAAATATAAACTGAAAAACATATGACTTTCACTGTATATTAATGAAATAAATTTCTACAAGGCCCACTTGTAACCGAGTTGTAATAGTTAAGTTATATCAAAACATGTACACGTTATATTTTCCATGGGCGGCAGGCTGCCTACAAATTCCTACAGACGAAGATAATGAAGTGACCAGTCAGTTTATCTCGACCCTGCTGAAATCCAGTCAAGGCAGCTATCATGACTTCGTGTTACTCTCACTGCTCTCGAACTAGTTAAGCTAACGTCAGTCTAGCATATTGCTAACCTACAGCCAGCCAGCCAGCCGACCGTGAGAAAACTCGCAGCATTGTCATTTTCCGTCTGTTAACGGGCATATGATTAGAGACAGATGTAACAGCAAACGACAACGAAACACGACTTACTTGAGCTTTGTAGACGTTCAGAAAACGTCAAATATCGTTAAAGGGCCTGGGCTACACTGCTGCAGCACTGTTCTTTTCCGCCGAAGCCGTTAGTCTGCAGACATTTCAACCTACCGTCTGTGTTTTGTTTGATACACGTGAGGAGGAACCAGCTATTCTTCGCGACTCACCATCCGGGAACTCGTGCTGAGGGGTGTGGACCAATGGGGTGGACCGTCACTTATTGGTCCAAAAGTTAGATGGGCGGGTCTATAAGCCAATCACAGTGGGAAACGATTACAACGTCTGGATAGTAAACAAACAGTCCAGCTGGCTACCATCAGACAGTAGCAGATGACCCCAGTTCAAACATTTGTTCGTGTGTAACCAAATATACAATCGTATATTTACTGAAATACAGTACTTTCTACTTCTACTCCAAATAAATATTGTACTTTTACTCCATTATGTATGTATGTGTATGTGACAACTGTAGTTACTTTGTACATTAGAATTTTACATACAAAACATGTGGCCAGTTTATAAAATATAATTCATTTAACGATATTTAATATGTGACGGTTAATAAACATTTTATACCTTGTAAAATGGGAACCTGTTTGAACAATTATTTTGATGCATATAGTGTACATTAGTTTATTTTACATAAACATCGTCTAGTTAGAGAAAAAAAAATTATTTTATTTAATGGAATGAAAATCAAAAGAAAATTTTATGTAAAATTAGTAACAACACCCTATAAAAACGTAGTAGTATCAACGGTATTTCAGAGTGTTATTATATCATATTATTGGATCATTATGCATTAATGTGTAAGCAGCATTTTATTTCTGTTAGTTGTATCACGTTTTAAGAAATTAATGTATGTTTTGTGTGTGAAAATCCAAATAAAATCACTCAGGGGAGAACCTGACAGCTTCCGTCTCTTACTTTTTATTTTGCCACTTAGTAAGAGATGGCAGCAACCTGTGATGTAAATCCCATGAAAGTAGTTAAACTGTCAGTTGAAGTGTAAGTAATGAAAGCAACTGAAGTGTCACTAAAAGAGTGAAAGTAGAAATGTCATTTGAGTGAAATGCTCAGTTTAAGTTGAAGCCTCAGAGATAGTGTGTACAGTAAATACCCCCCACCCCCCAAAACAATAACAACAATTAGGTAAGATGTTGGGATGGGCATTTGTGTGATGTTGCATCCTGTAGCCTATGTGAATGAAAATGCTAGTAACCCGTGCTAGGAACCAGATGTGTTGAGAGCACATGATGAGAAATGTCCTGAAGGCAAGTTTGAAAAGAACATAAACCTATGTGCCAGAGCTCATTAATGAAAGTTCCAGTTTCTACTCCATTTAGCTGGCTGTGTTTGTTCTGGACTGACTGACTGACGCTGTGCGCTGGCTGGCAGGGACTCGACGGCAACGGTGAGCTGCCTCTGAAGTGAAAAGAAGCGGTGGACGGTGAAAGTGAAAGGAGGGCTTCCTAACTGTGAAAAGGCACTGAGCAGGCAGTCCCCACACAGACAGACAACATAGGGAGAGAGGCCCCGGGTCTTGCTTCAAGGCAGCAGCAGTTCAGCAGACAGCCATGGCTAACATCGCGGTCCAAAGGATCAAGCGGGAGTTCAAAGAAGTTCTCAAAAGCGAAGAGGTGCAGTAACGTTACTGGATTTGTTTTGATTTTTAACTTAAAATCAGATCCTTTTCTTGTTACCGTTTTCAACTCCGGTAAAGTGTCTGTATTTTACCAGAGAGCCCTCGCTAACGCCAGGTGCCAGTCCTGTGTTGCGGCAGGTCAGGCCCGAGCAGGAGAACTTTAGCTAGCTTTAGCTCGATATCAGCGTCTGGTCGAACCTCTCCTGTTGTGGCTGGTGGGTGTGTTCAGGAAACACCGGGGATTCAGCTTTGTCAACTGACAGGCCCTCTGTTTCTAACAAACAATACCGCATACCTTTGGGAAATTATCCAACTTAAACAAACCTATCGTGTATGGGCTATAGCGCACGTTTCACACAAGATACAGTGGATGCTTACTAATGTTAACATAAATGAGTTACTGACAGTTCGGGTAACGTTATTTTGACATCTCATCTACTGTTAGCATTAACGTTAGCCTGTGGCGTTATGCTGTAAGGTTCACCAACTTAACACATTTATGTAAATTTTAATCAACTGTTTGTTTCAGTTGGGAAGCGGTCATTTAACGTGTGTATTTTGTCATCCTACTGCCTGTCAAGTGTTGTTATTGTATGTTTGTAGTTACTTGCTAGCTTGGCTGTACTAGCAAGCTATCTATGGTGCTAACGTATTTAAACGCCTTAACGCGTCCTATGAAAATATATACGGCTTTGATTTTTTTATAGGAAATGACAGTTGTCTGTACTGTTTAAAAAATAAATAAAAATTAAGGCGCGTGGGTTCATACTTGACAGAGACATGTCAACTTCAAGACACCGGCTAAGAGTTGTCAGTCCTTAACCAGCAGGGTAATTCGTTGTGTCCCTTCTCATTTGTCCCAACTCACAGACAAGTAAAAACCAGATAAAAGTAGATTTGGTGGATGAGAACTTCACAGAGCTGAGGGGGGAGATAGCAGGTCCTCCAGATACACCATATGAAGGTATTGTCACACACCTGCATCATAATAACCTGACAAACTAGCTGCCACACGACTTTTGTTATGATTTGTCATGCTAAAACATTTTGTTGTTGTTCTTTCTTTCCAAGGTGGCAGATATCAACTTGAAATAAAAATCCCAGAAACCTATCCTTTTAACCCGCCAAAGGTATGCGTGTCAGTATCTCCCATCTGGTACCTGCTGTATGTCCTTTGCCTCTCTCTCACTCTTCAGTGCATGTACATCTACGCTATTATCCTGGTTAAGATAGTTTTGGAGTAAAATTCATATTCTGGTTTGAGAAACAGTGCTCTTAATCCAGTTTTGAAGGAACATGAAAGTGCTCTAATAGAAAGCGGGACACTGTGGCTCCTAAATAACTGTGTAATATTGAGGTTTCTGATTACAGTCTGTCATGTGCACAGGTGTTACATAGTAGTTTGTCAGTGAATGGAAAAATTGTTACAATCTACAAGCCAAAATGAAAGAGGAAGTCCGATACTGATAAAACATTAGGGAGTTTCTGAAACGTTTAGTAATCAAAGACACACCTGCACACAGAGGATCAGAAAACCTAGATACTATTACGTTAATTTACACAGAGAGCTGAATGTTGATTTAAACATTGTATCTAAATGTAAGGGCGATAGACATAATATTCACTGCATTGCAATATTGATATATGTGGTAAATTAAGCTTCTCAAATCAGTTGAGAAACTGTTTATGGATAAAATAACCAGAGAGGGATGTCATTATTTTTTTTTTTTTGGCTTATCCAGTGAATTAAATACCTGATAAACCCAGTGCTGTGTCTTATTGATGCAGAAATCATAAAAATCCAATATTGCCTAAAGCAGTTCTGCTCATTGACTTGTACCATTGTCCACAATGGCTCAATACACCCGGAGAAACAGCTACCACATTATAAACAGTATGACAAAATCTCTGATGGTAGACAAATAATTTTATCATAAATATTGTCATTCTGTCCAACCCTACTCAGATATGATCAAAACAAGAATAGACCAGGGCCCTGTTTCAGAAAGCAGGCTTAACAAACTCTGAGCTTATCCCTGAGCTCTGGGTTGATTGAGCCTGAGGTGGGAAACTCTGAATTTTCGGTTCTAGAACAGCTGATCAGAATCAGTTCAATCAACTCTGAGTATGTTGAGCCTGATGGAAGCGCGTGCGTGGTAATGAAAAAAAGCCATCATCAATGGAGCTCCGATACTACGATTCACCATGGCAACGGGTGAATAAAGGCAGAGTTTCCATTTTAATCGAGTGGAGCTAGAACTATTCTTGCGTGCCAACGTGAACCGTGATAGGCTCTAAAATGCAGGAGTGGAAGAAGGATCAATGCGTTAACATTATTAGGCCACTATACAGCGTTGCTCATCCATCATTTACCACACTGGAATTTCCTTAATGAATGATAAAGTGCTACAGCCCATTACATTTGATTTTAAATAGGAAGGCTATATTTATTAAGCAGAAACCCAACGGGACAAAATGCCGGTGGCAATCGACTACCTGATTATGAAAATATGTAGGCTATAAATCAAATATAACACACAGTTTACTCATGAACCTGTGATTGTAAAGTCACAGTCACACCCAGCAGGTTAGCCTAATCATTATTTTTTGCAGTGGAAAATGTGTCTATAGGTTCAAACTGACTGTAAAGTTTTAGACTTCTATTTTACATTAATAAAATCTTGCTCACTTCGGATTTTTTTTAATGCTGTCAAAATACATTCAGACTGTCAGCAGCTAATAATGGAAAAACTCACTTTTAAACCTTATTTAAGCCTATTTGTTTCAGCTTCACCACAGTCATCCTCACTCAGAAATAGTCACATTATCTCCAGTTGATAACTATGATAGGAATGTTCCAATCAGTGCGACTAGCCTACAATATGAAAGATTACTGTTGATTGATCAGTTTTATAGGTTACATATTAAACAGTGATTGCTGCAGTAATGTAGCCCACAGTCTAAGTGTTTTCAGTGCAACTGTCACAGTGTTATACCTAAAGACGGACATAGATTTTATTCTGTGCTGAGGATAAATCCACGATGTGTGGAGATCTGTCCATACATCGATGAGATTGTTCATAAAAGCGGTCATGTTCAAGATCATGTTTGGATGAAATACTAATAGCCTATCTAACGGGGATTTTAAAGTTTTTAATGATGTAAATGCATTCAGATGTGTGCTTTGATATGGACAGTATGAATGAGGAAATTAAACTGTGTGTCAGACAGCCGCCTCAGGGGGGAGGAGTCGGTTTTCCAACTTATCCTGTGAACCCAACCTCCTCCCGAAGAGCTTAGGTTCACAGCATCAGTTGCCGGAGTTACTGATCTAGAGTTTATCTGATCTCACTCTCTGAAACAGAAAACCCAGAGTTTCCCTCATCTCAGGCTTAACATACTTTCACAAATCCCGCATTCTGAAATGGGGCCCAGGATACACATGAGTTTGTTTGTAAATATGCCCATTGTAACCCACACTTGCCTCCTTATGGTCTCTAATCGTACCAGTTTTATCCAGATAACCTCTCACCTGTCTTTCCTAGGTGCGTTTCATCACTAAGATCTGGCACCCCAATATCAGTTCTGTGACAGGAGCAATATGTCTGGACATTTTAAAAGACCAATGGTGAGTGAGCCTTATCTGAACCTCCTGACCTACTGTACTCAATGTTCCAGTGTGACTCCCCCATCTCAAAAACAGGTAAAAACAAAACAAAAAACAACTTCACTTATCTGCTCCAACTTTGAATCTGTCTCACCCAGGGCAGCTGCAATGACCCTGCGCACGGTGCTGTTGTCTCTACAGGCTCTCCTCGCTGCAGCAGAACCAGATGATCCACAGGATGCTGTAGTAGCGAACCAGGTGAGAAAGATGTTTGTGTGTGTTTTTATTCGGTAAAACTCCTCTTCAGATGGTTTTCAGTGGGGAAAAAAGCCAAAAATAAGAAGGATCTTTTTGTAGAATTATATAATATATAAAATATTTTGGTAACAATGTTTGTTTTGTGTCATATTTGGCCAGTTTTAGTCTGTCTAAAAGACAGTGTCTCCCTCTTTCTCACCTTCACTGTTTCCTGAATTGTTTATATTTCACCATGCTCACTGAGCTTTCTCTCTACATCCTCAGTATAAGCAGAACCCAGAAATGTTCAAACAGACTGCGAGGCTGTGGTCTCACGTCTATGCAGGTGCTCCTGTCTCCAGTCCCGACTACACTCGCAAAATAGACAAACTCTGTGCCATGGGCTTTGATAAGGTCAGAAACGCTTTCAGTTTTTGTTGTACCATAATGTTTATATGTTGAACAAAGCATAGTTTGGGGCAGTGTGGGGGGGGGGAATTGTTTAGTAAAGCTGAAACAGAAAATGAATAATCAGTTGTTTGAGTAATTATTCAGCAATAGTGGCAAGGGTTCTCTGGTTCCAGCTTCCTAAATGTATGTATGTAGGTTTTCGACTGTTGGTTGGCCAATTCAGGTCTAGTTTAACAGCAAGCTTGTCAGAGCGAGCAGGCATAATTTATTCAAACACAATTATCATGGGAAGATTTTATTGTTGTGTTTTTCAAAAAAAGAAGCTGCTTGCATCAAAGGGTTGACACATTTCATGTCCATAATAGCACTTACTTACCTCCTTTTTAACTCTTGTATTAACTTCATCTGAAGTTTTAATTCCATTTCCCCCCTCGCATACAGAATGCAGTAATAGCGGCCTTGTCGTCAAAATCCTGGGATGTGGAAACGGCGACAGAGCTGCTCCTCAGCAACTGAAACCCAGACAGGTGTGAGGACCACAAACTCCCTTCATCATAACATCAGCACCCTCCCCCTGGGCACCATTCAACCATTGCCTTTTTGTTAAGCAGACAACGCCCCATTCACCACAGCAGTCTGAGCCTTCTTTTCTAACAAGTTTGCTCGCTACAAACTCAACACTGGCAGCACAACGCCGATATGCACACCGCCCTGTTGCCTGTCTGACCCCCGTCTGTCCGTTATGCTGAGTCTTTTCTGCCACTAACTTAAAATGTGTGTCCTTGTAATCAGCCACCAAAATCATTCAGTCATGCTTCTTGTCTTCCATGCCCTTTAATCATATTGACTCTGAAACTTTTTTTTCACAAATTTTTGTTCCTTCAAATAACTGCCATTGCCTGGCAGATTTCCCAGGGTAAAAATGTAAAGGAAGTCCTGCATACTGCTCTCACAGTACGTCACTATTTACTCCCTCCAGCATCCAGTTGGACATTTTATATCAGTTTGTTGTCTTTTATGGGCATTTAATGCTATTAAAGTCTAGCAGGACTAAATTATCTTGACTGGATATTGTTCTGCAGGAGCAGTGTAATGGATTATTTTTCAGTTTATCATAGACGCTTCTATCATTTGCAGAGGTTTGGATGTACACATTTTTTTTCTGTCTGTGTCGAATTACAGAAGATCACAGACATCCTGCACAGAATAGGGGGGAAAAAAAAGTCATGTAAATAGATGTGTGTAAATTTGAAAATACAATGGGGATACACTTTTTTTCTTACATGGCATTGTAAAACAAATTATTTTAAATATAAACTATGCCTAGTTTACAATTATATGGAGAGAGATCTTTTTATGCTTTTGTGATCCAGAAGAAGTCCTTTTAAATGCTCTGCTGTTTCTTTTTTTTTCTTCTTCTTACGATTGTTCAGGGGTGGCACAGCCAAAATCCTGGCCGTAATGGCATAGGACTGCCAGCTTAGGCTCCTGAAGGTCATTACATGACACCCTTTTCTGCTACACCACAATCCCATCTTTTTCTGTGTCCTTAATTGTCCTTGCATGTTTCTCTGCTGCCTTTGATTTTATTTGGCCAAAAGATGTGGTGATGGGGTGTCTGTTCGATTCAACACCCCTTCAGACTCGTTCTAACCTGTGAAAAGAGACGACCGGAACCCCTGCTCGGCAAGAGTTTGGCATCTGTTGATTTGACAAGTATGTTGCTGGAAAATGTTCTCTTCCGCTCCGAACAGATGCGCCTGGCACCAACAGGAAGCACAACACAAGAAGAGAACGAGTGATTCTGAATGTCATTAAGGATTTGAGTTTGCAATGCTGTGGTTTTGTTTTTCAGAGCAGTCACTTTAAACCGCGGGCACACTGTTTTCAGCCACAGGTTTAGGATCTGCTCACCCTCTCTCATGCCTAATGTTGATCATTAAGAGGGGGAAGCTTTATCGCTAATCACAGATCCAATCCAGCTGTACTCAGTCAAAACTTTGGCCATATATAGAGGTGTATAGGTGACGTCCTATATTCCCAAACATGCTTTACTACACAGCCAAGTAAGACGCTCATTGAGGTGGCCTTTGAACATATGAGTAGTAAGAGGCTGGAATTCCTCTGTTGTTCTATGAAGCAGATTGCAGACCTGCAGTGTTTTCACATGTTTTGATTTGAGGTATGTGGACTGTACAGAAATGTTTAGCATATAGAGAAGTGGCGTGTTGAATTCTCATATGGCCTTTTTTTTATATAAACTATCTTCTTTTTGTTTGCCCTCCAGCTCTGCCCCTACCAACACAATGGCATATTACAGTATTACATGAAGTTATCATGCAGTCTCTCCACTGACGCTGAACCGTTTCCAGCCAGAGCCCACCCCCATCCCAAAAAAGGTTCATGGATAGGGAGACGAATGCGCACACACACCATCTCTTTTACTTGTAAATAGACAGGTTCTTGATAAAGAGCCGTGTTGTTATCACTAGAGTGCACCACTGATGGCTGGATTTATATTTTGTAAGAGAAAGAAAGGACATAAAGGAGAAGAGGCCCCCATTCTCCGCGTCTTCCTGGTGTTCTCATTATGTACAATATTGCACGATGACAAAGCAAAAAAAAAAAAAGGGGGCTGTTGCATCTCAGTTTCTCCATTTGGAGTGAGACTTATTTTCCTCTTTAGTTTCCTTGGAAGCAAGCATCAGCAGTATAAAAAGCATGGTTATTTATTGTGACAGTGTCATGTTTCTTTGATTAAAAAAAAGTGGAAAATCAAGATTGCTTCTGTTGCGTCTTTTCAAAACTGCACTTCGTAAACATGGCTGATCAAGACAAAAGGCACTGCATGGTGACATCTAAAAGCATTTATTTTCTGGAAAAAAAAAATTAAATATGTTCATGAGAATAGGCATACTTTTAACTACATCAACACAACCCGCAAGGTTTCCACTCACGCAATGCTTAAAAGCAGGCTTTGCCCAATAAAATAAGTGACAAAGTACAAAAAGAAAATATATAACTGTAAAAAATGAACCAAAAAAAGAACACGTACTGGTGTAGTGATAAATCATTTATGCATTCCAAAGTTAAGTACTGTTTCATACTTCAGCAGTAACAACACACAAAACTAGTTCAAACCCAGCTCGATCTCAGAGCCCCTGACCAGTCTAGAGTATGAGGCAGGAAACGGAACTTGGAGTACAGAATCCAACACTGTTTGACAGTTTAAATTTGTCCTTTATCACACTGGAAATAAATCAAAAGCCCTTCAAAAGCATCACAGGTGGCAGGTAAGGGGCCACCGAGGGTTTCTACCTGGCCTTTTGACGCTATAACCAACTAAAGCCCCTAAACGTACCAAAGTTAGAAACAAAACATACCAAAGTTTACAAAATTTAGGCGCTGGTACATCTGTTAAATGCACAAATCTTATGCTATGATGTTCCCATATTTTAGCCATTTTCTTTTAACTGTCTTGGATATTCAAAAAGTTTAACTGCAAATGTGCACATGGATATTTACAAAATTCAACAGTTTTAAGTTAAACTGGTGAGCTTGAAAATTTAAACACAGAGACAAGGATGAAGAGGTCAGGACACATACAGTAGGATTTTTCCCAGGGAATTTAATAAGCAACAATCATAACCAGATTAAAACGTTTGTAAAATGTCCGTCCTGTTTTTTTTCTTAAAAATGGCTCCAAAAAAGAAGCAAAGAGCAACAAACACAAAGGGAAAAAAAACATGTTTTTTGAGTAAGACCTACATACAATGAGCTTTAAATCATGACTATAAGGTATTTTAAACCTTCTAGGATGTCAGTGGTGTGTGTTTGCATGTGTGTGTGCACAAGTGTGTATTTTAAGAAAGGTCCATAATGTGTCCAGAAAAGCTTTAGAGTCAGGAGCGTGTGCGTGGGGGGTTGGGAAGGTATGAGGAAGAGTCTGGCCCATTTTCTACAGTCTTGATGTCACCTTCATCGGCTTCCTCTTTACCTGAAAGACAGCAAATTTGGACTTGATCATCTCTCTGTAAAGACCATTTCAACACATAATGACATTGACAACCTAACATTGTTGTAATACTGGTTGCTTAAGGAATACAATTTTTCTTTTTTTCTGAAAACCAATGACTCCCTGTTAAGGTCTTTTGAGAGAGGGACTTAAAACTGTTGCAGATGTCTGTGCAAAACTAAAACTCGAAACTTTAAGATCCATTAACAGTACATGTAATACACTGCAAATGAATTACGATTATTAATAAAATTTTCAAAGACCGATGCAAAACACTTGGTATACATTTCTTTTTAAAACGAAACAGTTTAAGACTAAAAATGTAACCCCAGGTGAAATCTTGTCTGACGTGCACTGAACAAAATTATAAATGCAACACTTTTGAACTGCACATTTTCAAGTGGCCTTTTATTGTGGCCAGCTTAAGGCACACCTGTGCAATACCCATGCTGTCTGATCAGCATCTTGATACGCCACACCTGTGAGATGGATGGATTATCTCGGCAAAGGAGAAGTGCTCACTAACACAGATTTTGACAGATTTGTGAGCAGTATTTGAGAGAAATAGGCCTTTTGTGTACACAGATGAAGTCTTAGATCTCTGACTTCAGCTGATGATGAATGGGGGCAAAAACAAAAGTGTTGCGTTTTATAATTTTGTCTACTTTTAGTCTACTGTCTTTAGGCGGGGCACTCCAGTGACCCCCTAAAACAATGGATCCTACATTTTCCACAATGCAATGACATCTTTGATAAACCTCTCCCTGCCTGATTTGTAACGCAAGTTCTCTTCTTGTTGTGTCCAAACCATCACATCACAAACATCATCAGGGTTATTTTCTCGTGTTTTAGAAAGCTCCCTTTCAGAGTCACTCTGTGTGACTAGTTAAGTGAATTTGATGTGCCCCAATAAGAACACTCTAAAGGAATACTTATTTGCTTTCTTTCTGAGAATTAGATGATACCACTGTCTGTGGTTGTTTCACATTTGTTTAATCCTTACAAAAACAGAAATGTAAAATGAGGGTTAAGTGTTATACACTGTGTGGACAACAGCCTCGAAGAACAGAGAATTTTCCAGGTTTTTACCATTAAGTCTGTTTAATCACCTATACTAAAACCTTTGAGCTCACAGACTACTAGCGCTATAGACGGAGTCACTGAACAGTTGCATGAAACTCCCACTAAAACCACAAATTGCTTGCAAATCTTGCCATTCCGTTTGCATTTGTGGGATAAACAAACAAGATTTAGCGTGCTAATTAGTCCAGATTTAATGCTAACCTAAGGCTAGGCTAATCACCTTCCGGCTCAATCTTTGTCATATACAGCAAGAGAGACATACTGATTTTCTCATGTAACTCTCTGAAAGAAAACAAAAAGGAGCGATTGTTTAACAGACAAAGTACTAGTAGCTGTGAGACATCCCGGACTGAACCAAACTCACTGCCAGACCGCCTGCCTTGTCGCCCAAGTTGGGCTCTCCCTGCCTGTGAGAAGGAACTCCCCTGCTTGTAGACTTAGAATCTCCCTGGCTATATGCGTTAGACCAGGCCGCACAGCTGGTCGACCCCTGTGTGATGGGGTCTCTCTCGCTGTCCTTCCTGCCACAGACGACACCCTCTGGGCTGGACTCCAGCTCTATCTCACTGTCGCCTTCACTGCCCAGGAGGAGGGCAACTGTCCCTACGGCTCTCCCTGTCTTCTCTCCTGGCTCCCACTTTCTCACTTTTGCAATCTCTTGACTCACAAATGGCCACCTGAAGAGAGAAAAACGTCTCAGGGGATTTCAGGATGAGGGGTGGTGTTCATTAGCGGGTTAAAGTTAAAAGCACCACTGTCAAGCCTTTTTTTCTTGACAACATCCCTTCTCATTATTCATATGCCAAAGCTACAACAAGCTTAACTACTGCCGCACCTTTTCTCTTTCCTTGGCTCCTCTCTCCACTCTCACCTCTGCAAGTCAATCTGTCTCTTTGTCCCTTCATCATTCTGCTGCTGCTGTTTTGACATCTTGTTGATTGACTCTGCCGATGAATTGGGGTCCGCCGCTCTCTTCCTGCCTCTGCCAGCTCCACCCCCTGTTGGTGCCGCCACTCCTTCTTTTTCAGCCCCCGCAGGAGCTGCAGCTGTTTTAGGTGGACGGCCGCGTCGTTTGACAGGCGACGCTTCTGTCTCGGCACCAGGGGTCGCATTCTGACTCGGCTCCTCCTGAGAGAGAGACGGTTGAGGAAAGCTTAGTCAAGATAACTCTGTTTAACGCTGCAGTATGTGTAGTTCCACTTGACATCTGGCTGTCCTGTCTGCGCTTACCTTCTTCACCTCATCATTCTTGATGAATGGGTTCTCATTGTTCTCCTGCGCTCGGCTCTCTGATGACTCAGTGGCGACATTGCTGTAAGTACAAGACATGTTGAAGAAAGCTTTATTTCTGAATATGTGTATGTGCGAGCGAGTGTGTGTGTGTGTGTGGTGTGTCTGTACCTGTTCTTGTTGATGGTTGAGGAGCTCAGTGGGGAGGAGTTAGTGCTGGTGTTACTGGCTGTGTCCGTGGCTGTGGTGGTCTTGGTGAAGAGCCTCCTCCCTGGTACTGTCAGAGGCTTGTTCACAGCCCCCAACACTGGAGCTGGCTTAGGCTGCATAAAGAAAGGTTAGCAGTGGAATGGTGGAGTTATTACACTGGTAAGCATTTGATAGTTTAGATCCTCAACGATTATGTTGCGTCAGTGTTTAGGCTTCAATATATTACTCATTCCACACACACACACACACCCCCCTCCCTTTAAACTCACTTGATGAGGGCTGATGACCTCATTCTCAAACTCAATAAAATAAATTACTGAGTTAAACATCCACATCATAATCTACTCCACTTTGCCCCAAAAAGTGTTTGCCTCATCATGTATTCTGCCCCTCCACCCCTCCTTCAAATTAAACCGCCCTTGTTAATGCTTAAAATTGTAACAAGCTATAATGTGGACTGCTCATGGGTGAAACATTGAGTGGTGCTATTTACAGTGATCATGAAAGCATGGAAGTGTCTTGCATTTACCTTTCCAGTGAGAAGCATTTGTCTCATCTCTGTCGTTAGATACTCTTTATCATTTTTGAAATCCTGTGTAAAGAAATGACGAGAAAACTTTGATTAGCATAAACTGCTAAGCCACAAATGCTTTGATCATAAATGTTTGTGTCCATATTTATCTACCACTGAGTGGATACTAGGGTTGGGATAAATACCTGCTACCATGATAACGGATCGCGGGTGGAAAAATACGCAAAAAAGACTAGTTCTAGGTCTTGTAGGCGACTTATAAAACGTACTGCTGATGGAGAAAGTGGAGTAGACGGGCAGGCTGGGGGGTACACAGAGAGAGGGGGGCCAAGCCGGTGTGTTTACCTGAGGTGTAGGCCTCTTGTGTGTCTTTGTGTCCGAGTGTGGGGAGAAGAGCATTCCGAGGAAGGTGCGAAGCATATTTAAAATTTATAATAATGTTCGTGGTGATTAAAACCTGCTTTCACATGGCAGAAAAATTGGGGGGGGGGGGGGGGGGTTACAATGGCTGCTTAACCATCGACCATCTCTCAGCAATCGCCGATGGCATCGTCTATCGGCCTAACGCAAGTGGATATGTTGTGTAAATGTTCAATGTTGAAAGGCCACTTTTTTTTGTGTGAGACTCTCTTCTGGGGACATGTAGATGGAGCTGATACTGCTGTTATGAGCTGCACGCATGGACATGGTGGTGTGTGTGTGTGTGTGTGTGTGTGTGCGTGCGTGCGTGTATTGCCTTGTCCTGTACGAGGAAGAACTTGGAAGGAAGGACAGGGTCTTTCGGAGAATCCAGGTGACATGCAGTGCTCTTGTTGGCGATAACGAAGAGGGCGACATCACAGACAATATACAGCTTCTGTAAAACACAACAACATGAGACACACTGTGAGGATTGTTTGATAATTACTACTAGGCCCAAAGAGTTCTGTACAAAAACCCACCTTCCCATGAACATAAAATCCCCACATTTCGCACAGCTGTCTGGTCCACAATAATGTATATACACTCAAAAACAATAACAATTCTCCTTCTGGTGGTGCTGTAGCTACCGTAAAAATTTCATTTTACAAGAAATGTATTGTATGTACCCATATGTGCTAAATATTTCCAACTATTGTGTACGTCCAACCAAACAAGTCATTCTGTTTTTTGTTTTTGTCCTCTTTGTTTGCTGTATTAAGTAAGCACTTGTGTGTGTGTGCATACCTCATTGGCCTTTGTATCTTCAGGACACTGTGCATCCTTGGTCTGTTTGATGTTCTCTACCATCTTCCTAAGAAAGGCATGACTGTTGTTCTCATTCTTGGTCATAAGAACTTCCAGCATGAACCACAGGCACCTGTGCACATAACAAGCACAATAAACAAGTTGTGTATGTCACAGCGTTATAAGTCAAGAGTATATAATGTTCTCATTTGTATCATCAGATTCAGGGATAGTTCTGGACACAAAACCAAATATATATAGTATGCCAACACTCACTCTTTGATGTCTTTGAGCTGTTCATATTCATGTGGTTTTGTGAAGTCTGGGTCATGGGCCAGCAGGTGGATCATATAGGGAACAACATACTCAGGAAGGAGGGAGACAAGTTTTTCTGAGGGAAGAGAGAGAATAACTAATTAACTAACTAAGTAATAATTTAGTAAGTTTTAAGCTTGGCTGAGGTGTAAAAGTTGGTGTATCACTAAAAACAAAATGCAACACAGTGCAACTTTGACTAAGTGAATAAATCATGACGGATATGACACATGCAACATCCACTTAAGTTACTGCCATCAAATAAAGCACACATTAAAAACTCCAGAGCTACGTCCTCTGTAGTATTGTCCTCAAGGGAGCACATAAGGTTTCAGCATGAAATCATCCAAAGGTTGTTCAACTGACCCTGAGCGAGTGGGTTTTGTTTGATGTACTCTCTGCGGACGGAGATGTTTTTGAGGAGGCACTGTCGGGCGTGGGCGCGGCGCTCCTTCACCGGGTCCTTGGCACACAGGGCGAAGACGGCCAGGTACTCCAGGGGCAGTAGCAGTTTGACGAGAGCCAGGTGCAACTTCTGAGCAAAGATCTGACGAACCTGGTAGCACTCATCCTAAGGAGTCAAAATCAAACTCAAATTACACAAGATTATAAAGAAGATTACTGATTAATTAATGGAAATGTATTCTTTTGTTCATACAGTACATTGTGAATAAATATACTGTCATGTAAACATTAAGTACATTGTGCGTTTTATAATAGGCCCTTTTCACAGCAGACATTTTCAAAAATACAGGTGTTACTGATAAGATGACCCTTCTGACAGTGACAGCATGCACAATACCAGGGCCCCGAAACAGCTAAATGGAATTCAGCTATCATTAACTTTATTAGCTACACCTGTGCTTCTCCTACTGTGACAAGATGTCTTCTGTCAAAAAGGCCTATAAAAAAATAAAAAAAATGATGTCAAGGTGAGACTGACATTGATGACGAGGCCGCAGAGCTGAAACTGTTCGGGTGTGATGATGTCATGGTAACAGGGCTCCTGGGCCAACTTCATAATGGCTCCACCTGCGGCCAGCCTCAGACGAGACATGTCTGACTTGCTGCAAGGAGGAAGAAACAACAAAGACGAACACATTTTAACGAAATTACAACTGCTACAGTTTTGTTCCCTAAATTGTACCCCTGAATCTAAACCACAGCTTGCTTTTTTAAAGAGCTGTTAACTACCACTCCTAAAACACTGTTTCAAAATGTATGAATAGTTTTATTGTAACAAATGCTAACAAGATAAAATGCTATGATCTTCACAGGTTGGTTATTTCCAAACGCTCCTGCATGCCCCTGCTAGATCTTAGTCCTCTAACAGCTCTACCGTGACCCAACACAGGGACCTTCGACCCCCGTGTTACCTGATCTTCTTCTGCTCTGTGAGGTCTCCCTCGCTGACCAGCATGGCTGACAGTAGGCGCAGGGTGGAGTTTGCGGACTTGGATTGGTTGTTCTTCATTCCTAGTAACCAACGGACTAGCAGCTTGATGGCTTGCACCTGGGAGGCAAACATATTGAACAAGATCCAAAACTTTGTTATCAACACGAGATTCTAGATGTGCATGCATTAAGTAAAAATGAAAAATCAGATTGGACTAGAAATTAAGTAAATGCCACACGTCTTTGCCTCGTACCTTAGCCAGAACCTCAGCTGAAACTTCCTCATCTGTGGTCCACAGCTTCCCGTTCTTGTTTCCCACCGACTGGAGACACAAGAGCACAACATGATCACATTCTCCCACTTTTCTTTGAATATACTGTACACATTACTCTGTTTCAGTTTGTCCAAGATTGGGTAAATTAGTTGAAATTTACAAAGACGTGTCCCATGACATTTTTGAAAAAAATACAAAAAAAAAAAAAAAAAAAAAGCGTGTGGCTGATTATATCTGTGTCTGTTTGAGTAAACTGTTGATCCCCACGCACCCGGTCATTCATGAGCAAGTCCTTAACAATGAAGTTAGCCACAATGGACTTCATTGGTGAAGCAAACTGATCTGGGGCCAGCATGGAGATGTGGCCCAGGGACACGAGGGGAGTGATGAGCTGCTCTGGGACATCTGCGTTCAGACTACGTGACAGAGGCTGTGGGTGAAGGAATAAAGAAGTGTTGAGTGCATCCGAACAAACATGACACAAAAAAAATGTACAATGCAAGTTAAAATAAATAAAAACACCCTATTTGTAATACAAGGTACATCCCTGCAAGGCAGTAAGTTAAGAAATGGTCCCCTACCTCAAATATCTGTGCCAGCTGCACTTCCTTGTTATTAAAGATGGCATGAATACAGTGGACAGCCTGCTTGGCCTGGTGAGGTGTGCCCCGCTTGGCTTTCTGGTGCAGGATGGGAATCAGAGTCCTGATGGACACATAAC
The DNA here is from genome assembly GCF_014851395.1 of Micropterus salmoides. Taxonomy (NCBI): domain Eukaryota; kingdom Metazoa; phylum Chordata; class Actinopteri; order Centrarchiformes; family Centrarchidae; genus Micropterus; species Micropterus salmoides. Next base: position 13,574,869 of record NW_024040263.1, on the reverse strand, counting down.
AGACATTAGGAAGACGTCCACAAAGCAGATTAATCCCTCCATCCAATCCAGATTTGGACTAGTATGGCTAATGTCAAGAGTGTGGACCCATTACTTCTGGCTTCCTTTGCACAGTACGGTATTGTCCTCATATTTGAATGCACAATGATCCTCATCTATAGATACATGAAGAACACTTAAGATGCAGACTACTGTGCGATAAAAAGGTCTATTGTTAGCGTTCAAGTTTAATACAATTTCTTTCTTACGATCTTATCTGTTGTAGCTCTGTCTCGATCTTCTGCCCTGTGTTTCTGAATATCTGGATGGCTGCCTCTGCCACTTTTTCATCCTCCATCTTCAAACACTGGAGCAGAGACTCGTAGGTTTCTGCTGAGTGGAACGCTGTGGGGTGGGTGAACGACAGGACCTACAAGGAGTGAAACAAAGTAGAGATTATTTACTTTCTAACATTCATTTGTTTATTAATCACATTACTTGAATAACATTTCACATGTTTAAGCCCCTGGTAACTACTAATCACACAAATTTTACATTTTGAGCACTGGCTTCCATTTATTATAGTATGCTCGGTCCATGTTACGTACCTTGAGTAACTCCAGGCCGGAGCGGATGGCTGTATCAGGAGTAACGCCCTCCTCATCGTCGTCAGCCGTGCCCTCAATTGACTTGTTCAGCAGCTTCACCAGAGCACTAAAACAAACATTATAAATCATTACCATGCCTTTGTTAAAATGATCTAAACCTGTGTATTGCACTTGTGGATATCTTTGGACAACATAATAGCATGTGTTAGACATAACATAATTTGCATAAAGTAAACACTAGAAGTCATAATTCAGATTATGCGTTTCCCCTCTCATGGTGTTTTTCCATAAAGCAGAAAGGGTTAAACCTGTGCTCTCTCTAAGGCCTGCAGATACACCTCACCACCACCAGGTGTCTCAGTGAATGAGGAAAGCCTGTTACTGGTATTACACAATGACACAGGGAGCTTCATGTACTCTGTCTGCGAGATAGTGGAACACAGATTGCTAGTCTGGCTTAAGACGGCCTCTTTTTTCCTGTTCTGTACAAAAAGACACAAATCTAATAGATGAATAATTTCAATCCAGTTTCATCCCTTTTTCAATTTGAATCAAAATATACTCTAATGCATTTTATTGGCTTTAGACTTTTGACTTGAACATGTGCTAATATTTGTGGTCTGTTATGAAATTTAGACACTAAAACCCAACTACTACTACTACGTTTTCGGACCTGATGGCTTCAGAGTCAATGTGGACGGGGGCGATACGCTCCAGCAGGAACTTAACCATCTCCAGGAACGGGTTGGTGGGCTGTTTGGGAAACGTCAACTTCCGAGTGATCTCCCTCTGCACACAGTACAAACAGTACACCATTAACATCAACATTCATGGATTTGTGCTTATAGATCTGTATACACATTCACGATTGCGAATGCTTGTATTACTAAATCCAGGACAACCTACCCTAAAGTACCATCATTCTCTAACCCTAAATGGGCGCTCATATTACAGTTTTATATTCTGCTAACTAAGATTCATATACATGAGGAGGATTGTCATTGTTTCTACTTACCAGAGTTTAAGATATGTGAAATCTGACCTACACACTTGACTATGAGAGGTGCTCAAAGTTATGGTGAATTCTTAGCCTAAAAACATGGAGTGGTGATTTCACAAGGTTTTTAATAATAATGTCACAACTGATTAATATTATGAGGGTAAAAACAAAAATAGAGGCTCTATGGTTTGCTGTTGTAAACCAGGGATATTGATTGGGTGCGGATTAATGCTGCAGTACTACAAGCTTTCCCTTTTATAGCATGAGAACATTTCCTGCTACTGCAATATTAAATGTGTTTATGTGACTGCACCTTCAAAATATAGAAAGTAAATATAGTAAGTACCAGTTTCCTTCTTTCTATAAAAAGGCCACACAAAAACAAACACAGTCTTCAGGGATTTAAAGCTACCATCAGTGATTTTTGATTGCTACAGTGTAGAACGTATCGGCTCAAAAATAAACTCCCAGCACTGAGCCTTATTGTGTTTTTGTGTTACCAGTGTGTTACCAATGTTAACACTTGTGTGTATGTGATAAAGATTAAGAGGGAGAGGGAGCCTGGCAGTCTGTCTGTGAGTGGGTATGCTAAAAGGATGAGTGTTCAGTATCCTCTCACCACACAGATCTCAGCCTGTTTGCAGGAGCAGGTCGGGCTGATGAGCATCTCCAGCTGGACTCTGAGCTTCTCGTCCTCACCGAGAACCTGGTTGAACTTCTTCATGAAGTCCTGGGCCTTTCCAGCGTCTGGTAGATTCTCTGTAAACGTCAAACAATACAATACGTTAAAATAGGATGTCGGCTACATTAAGTGGAATTAACCTTTACCATTTTGAAAAAATGTCAGAGCGTGTGACTTGAAACTCTTAAGCATGGACGTTATCACAGCCTACTGTTTATGTGGTTTCCAACTTACTGGCAATACTCATCAGCTTCCCAAACATGGCTGTATTATTGGCCTCGGACTACCACGGGAAAGAGAGGAAAATGTCATAGATTTGTTGGGACATTTGCATCAGCAGACATGGAGGAGGTTTGCACATAAATGTGTGTCAACTCACCACTGGCAGCTTGTGGAGGTCCAGCAGCTCTTTGACGAGGCTTCTGAGCATGTTCTGACACTTCCACATCTCATTCAGGGCCCTGAAAGCAAAGATCATTAACAGCAAGAGGGGAGAAACTGTTGAGAGGAGGAACTGACCAAAACACGGGATATACTGTAACTATTAACATATTGGTGTGTGGTCTGTTTCAATGGCGTATGTAGATACAGTGTATTTATAAGCATGCATACACTAAAACATACAGGTACAGGCTCATGTGTACAATACAAAAATGTCTGTTTTTGCTGAGGACAGTCACTATTGCAGGTTTACTGACTTGACAGCATTCGTGTCCAGGCAGGCATACAGGTAGTACAGACACTTCATCTTCTCCTCTGTGTCAAGACTGTGAGGCACCATGTACTGAGCGAAGATCTTCTCTACTAATAACCTGTAGAAAGGCAAAAATTATGACAAAACTGAGAAAATGGCCAAAGTAAGGAATCTGCAATAGTTTCATTGCACTTGTTTTAAACTAACTTGCATTAATTATATTTAGATTGACAAAGGTCTGTACTAATATCACTAATCTTTGCGGGTCCACTTAACATCTTTCCTATTAACTCTCAAGTTTGACAAATGCAGGCCTCAAATACATTTATTATACAACAGACACAAAGTACCTCAAGCTCAAGATTTCTCTAAACATTTACGCTGTTTCTCATAACAACCTCTAGTAAAGTCCTGTTGCCAAGGATTGAAACATCCAACCCAGCTGTGTTGTTCTTTTTAACATTAAACTATTTCTGTATCTGTGTATTTGCTCACTTGTCGTCGATGCTGTTCTGATAGTAGATGTGCAGCAGTTTGTCTTTGATCCAGCTGATCTTCTGGGCAGACTCTTTCCCCGCTTCGTGGTGCAGACAGTATTTCTTAAAAAGCTGAGCAAGGCCCATCATGGCCTCTTTACGCACACGCCACTATAAAAGGGGATGGAGAAGAGGGAAGAAAACACATCAGGGAGGACAGATTTAAATTAAGATGCGGAAAGTCAATTTACATTTTATAGGCAAATTCAAACTTTAGGAAAATCTGCATGATAATGTGGGTGAGATGGGATTAAGGGCTCAGAAATATTATTTCACTTGTCTCCAAGGTCCACAACTGCTGAAAACCAGACTAAATGAACAAAATATAGTTGCTATAAGAACTTTAATGAATGAGACAGAACACAAATGTGAAAACCAAATTAATACATCCATCTTCTGCTACTACCCAAATGCAATTTGATTTATTTTCTACACGCCTGTAATAATATACACAACTGATGTGATTGCATATGTCTCACCCGCTTGTCTAAGGTCCTTTCCCGTACGAAGCCCAACAGCTGGTCATTGACCAAGTTGAGGTCTTTCTTCCCAGCGTTGATGATTGTTACAATGACATCATGACGGATGGCTTCCTCTGGGTCATGGGAACGCACCTTCAAATACTCTGATTGGAAAATAAGGAGAAAGACGTGTAAACCTCATGTTTGTTCAGAGCAGAATGTGAATGAAAGGACCAAAGTAGTGGGGAGAGGTGAGTGAAGGCGACACACAGAGTCAGAAAACCCAAAAACACAAGCAAAAGCACACCTGTCAGGTCTCTGGCCAGGTCTGGGTGGTTCATGAGGCAGTGGCTGGCAAACTTTACACACTCTAGCCTGACTGGAACGTGGATGTCATTGAACCTGGAGAAATCACAGCGGTTATACATAATTAAATCAACTGAATTATGCATCAATGTTTGAGAAAGCATATGAGCAAGTTTCTAAATGAAACTATAAAAATGTTTCACTGAAAATAATACTGTTCATTTACATACTCTTTTCTTGGTTATACACACTTCCTTCACTGTTGATTCAGACAATTTAATCAGTGCTCCAACTATTCACTTCAACTGATCCTCCACTAACCAATTATCTTAAGATTAACAAATTCAAAACTTTTCAAATGTTCAAACCTTTACCCACACATATATACATACATACACATATATATATATACACACACACACACACACACACACACACACACACACACACACACACACACACATATGGAGGCGCTACCAGGAGACAGGCCAGTACATCAGGAGACGTGGAGGAGGCCGTAGGAGGGCAACAACCCAGCAGCAGGACCGCTACCTCCGCCTTTGTGCAAGGAGGAGCAGGAGGAGCACTGCCAGAGCCCTGCAGAATGACCTCCAGCAGGCCACAAATGTGCATGTGTCTGCTCAAACGGTCAGAAACAGACTCCATGAGGGTCGTATGAGGGCCCGACGTCCACAGGTGGGGGTTGTGCTTACAGCCCAACACTATGCAGGACGTTTGGCATTTGCCAGAGAACACCAAGATTGGCAAATTCGCCACTGGCGCCCTGTGCTCTTCACAGATGAAAGCAGGTTCACACTGAGCACATGTGGCAGACGTGACAGACTCTGGAGACGCTGTGGAGAACGTTCTGCTGCCTGCAACATCCTCCAGCATGACCGGTTTGGCGGTGGGTCAATAATGGTGTGGGGTGGCATTTCTTTGGGGGGCCGCACAGCCCTCTATGTGCTCGCCAGAGGTAGCCTGACTGCCATTAGGTACCGAGATGAGATCCTCAGACCCCTTGTGAGACCATATGCTGGTGTGGTTGGCCCTGGGTTCCTCCTAATGCAAGACAATGCTAGACCTCATGTGGCTGGAGTGTGTCAGCAGTTCCTGCAAGAGGACGGCATTGATGCTATGGACCGGCCCGCCCATTCCCCAGACCTGAATTCAATTGAGCACATCTGGGACATCATGTCTCGCTCCATCCACCAACGCCACGTTGCACCACAGACTGTCTAGGAGTTGGCTGTTTTAGTTGGATGCTTTAGTCCAGGTCTGGGAGGAGATCCCTCAGGAGACCATCCGCCACCTCATCAGGAGCATGCCCAGGCGTTGTAGGGAGGTCATACAGGCACGTGGAGGCCACACACACTTCTGAGCCTCATTTTGACTTGTTTTAAGGACATTACATCAAAGTTTGATCGGCCTGTAGTGTGGTTTTCCACTTTGATTTTGTGTGTGACTCCAAATCCAGACCTCCATGGGTTGATTTCCACTGGGGTGTGTGTGTGTGTGTATAAGTCTGCTTTAGTGTTCTTGTAACTCACCGTCCTAAGAAGCACTGCCACAGTGGTCTGTTCTGTGAGGCCAGCTCTGAGTCTTTGGCCCCAAACAATTTAGCTAGCAATCGTACAACAGCTAGACGCTCTTCGCCGTCATTGCTCTGCAAACACAAAACACATAATGCAACAAAAAAATACAAATTGAAAGACGGACTTTTTGTGGCTCTTTTTCAAACTAATAGTAATTTTATTCCTGCTCACTCCCCTGGTGCAAACAGGCTGTCAAGCCACACATCTATTTTCTCATTAACTAACCCCTCCACTGACTCCGGCTAAGGCGCATTACGGCGGTTGCCTGCGCTAATCGCAGGCCATTATAGTCAATGCTTGTGAGTCCAAATGCAGCCACAGTGCATCCCAGGAGCGGTTCTCCGCTCAGCAGAGAAAAGGTAGCAGTTCTATTTTTGACGCAAGCCGCGACAAGCAGCATGGAGTAGATTGAACAAGGCAGGAAGTTAGACACAGAACGGCATAGAGAATTCGGTCAATTTTCAAAATAAAACACCCTGTGGTGACTCCCGATCGTAAAACAACATTAAACGGTTATTATTAATAAACGGTTCAAACAGACACAAAAAGAAATCATTTAACTATGAAGCCTACACTAGAAACACAAATTGCAAACACCGATTACCAAATCAACAAAATCTAAACATGTCAGCAAAATCAGGCAAAACGCTCCGATTCTGAAATGCTCCCTGTGGGAATTGTAGCCTGAAGTTGACGTAATGAAACGGGGACACAGGGAGCAGTGAAAAAGGAAGTAGAAGCACAAAAATGACAAATTAATAAAAAGTCGATAACGTGGGGCAGGCTGCACGCTCTGCTGCTGAAACACTTCTGAACGCTTCCGGTGGACTTTCACGCATGGCTATGGATGCATCAAAACTGTGGCGCAGCCATAACGTGCCATAGCCGGAGTCAGTGGATTCCTGAGCATAAATCATGGCTGCATGTGTGCTGACTCAGCAGGGATGATATTAAATGAGAAAAGTTGACAACAGGAGAAACAAAAATCAAAGCAACACAGAATGCCAAATATCTGGAAGAGTTGGCCGACTTGACATCCACATCCAGCTACTTTTTCACCAGCTCTCTCTGTAGCTCAAACGATCCCTGCTACCTGCGTGTGCTAATCCATTCTTTCACCCATATTTTTGTCTTTATATTTGGTATCTTTATAATAACAAACAACAGCTGTATTATGTGTAGGTTCGCGTCATTTCCCGTTTCACATTTGATGAGGGTTTCTTGACAAAACATGGTTTGGAGACTAGTATCGGGTGACAATCGTTGTCAGCTCGTGTAGTGAGTGACCCCCTGTCAAAGTTCTTCTTAAAAATAAACATGGTGAAACTGACAGTACATACATTTTCACTTAAAAAATAAATATATGTTCCTGCTATTCCTGTTTGAAAGCATGAGTAGCCTGGGTTGTCTAGGCAAAGGTTGGTTCACCAAGGTAACACACAAGATGATGGGCATCGTCTTGCACAACTGAGAGGTTTAACCAACTCAAGGTGAAACACAACGTGCTTAAGCTTCAAAATACGGCGGTTTGTCCAGTGGCCATCGATATTGTCCTACAAATGACTCAACAATGAAGTCCATCACTAATATTGATTTCACACTATCTATAGTATGATCAATGTTTTGAGGAAGGCATCAAGAGGAACTTATCTTCTGTGATGTGAAGTGAGATATTACTGTTTCTGGGGGAGTGTGCGTGTTGTGTTAACCTTAAGTTTGAATTCCAGCTGTGGCATAACAGAGGTGAGCAGCATAGGGTCAATGGCAAACAGTTCCTGGATGAGGTCAAAGACGTGCTCTGATAGGTCGCTGACTGATGATTTGCCCATCACTAAAACCTGATTGAAGAACTGAGGAAGGGACAAAACAGTGTAAATTATATAATACTCAATTAAACAAGATTTGCTGTAGTTACAGGCAGAATTTATGTAGACACAGTCTGAGGACAAGAGTGATAAAAACACAAAGGCAAACTGAAAATAAATCATGGCGCGAGACATCGGGCTGCTACTCACGTTTGCGATGCACGTCTCTATGGTCTGGACGGTCCTCTTGAGCAGAGTCTTGGCAAGATCGTATGCTTGCTTATTCAGATTCTGTTCCAAATAAAAACAAACACTGATTAGTTACTTCAACGGACAGCGAACATCTTACGCAAATAAGAGTTGTCACAATAGCAAAATTATGCTTATAAAATATAAAACGTTTATGTGCTGATGATGTGTTTAATTGTTTTGTTTTTTATACACGTGGTATGATTTTGACACTGAATTAGTACATTAATAATTGGATTACTGTAATAAGTAGATCATGGTCATTGTTATTAAAGATTTTACATGGTTTGTAGTACTCTGACCTGTAATTGATTTTATTTGAGATTTCTTTGATAGTTAACTTTATATTTGCAACCAGACATCACATATTAAACAACGTCATGACTTCATATACCTCCTTGGGTGAGGTAAGCACACTACTAAGCGCATCTAGTAATAAAAATAATTAACAAAATTTACATGCCATGATAACCATTACCAGTACTGATTTGAGTATAAATGTAATTTATCACTTCTAACTGGTGTAGTTGATCTGTGTACTTGTGAACACCAGATTTTTTCCTTAGCTTGCAAGTTAATGTTACCAGTGTGAACGTTGCGTCACATGTTTGCCACATTGATAAGTGAGCTAAAAAGCTAGAGCCATATTAAACCGTTAACACAGCCCTAAATTTTCCCGTCAAACTCCAATACTTAAAAAAAGTCACACAATATATCACACTCGTTTCACTTATATTTGAGGGCATGTAATTATGTTATCTATCACATCCACTAACCTGTCGCTCTTTGAATTCTTTGAATAAATTGGCATGTCTGTCGGCGAGATGCTTTGCCAAGTTAGACGTGTTGCCTCCCCTGGCTTTTGGAGTCAACAGGCTGGCCCTCACTGTCGGCTACTACATGCATCTGCTTTGTCGACAAGCCACAGAAGAGTACATGTCTCTTGCACTGTCCCCATTGAAGCTGCAGCGTAATTAAGGTTGGCACGCCCACTATGCCTACAGGGAGTTGTAGCAGAATGCTGCACACACACTCACCCATGTCTTTCTCATTCCTAAAGTATCGGTACCAATAAAAGGCAGTATCGTAAAGTTTCTAACGGCAGGGTATTGGGATACCTTTCTAAATAATTAACAAATATATATCTTCAACCAAGTCCAGTTGCCCTTGACCTCAACCTTCGTTGGAGATACCTTTCTAGTATCGGTATACTGGGCAACACGAACGCAAACCTTCACTGATAACACAGAACTTCAAGCTGCTCATTTTAAGTTTAGAATGCGATTTTAATCCACACTTTTGTGTTATGTTTTTCACCCCTCATTTAATATTCATTAATTCATTATTTTGAAAAACAAAATGACAAAAATCCAAATGTGACAACATTATTACATCTTAAAGTCTTTCTGAACAGTGATGCATCTGAATGCGTTTGTGTCTCCCCTACCTTGTGTGCAGGGATGAGGTTAATGAGGATCGTATCCAGCAGCTCCTGTGTGACTCCGTCTCCCTCCATGATGATGGAGCTCATCAGGTCCATCATGTGCATCTGCACCTTCTGGTTATGGCTGTTACTGTGGAGGAAGAAGAAGAAGGAAAGAGACAGGGATATTTTATCTCTAAAATGGGTCCTACTGGTAACTGGGATCATATCCTTCTGCCTGTTTCTTGGTCAGCAAAACATTTAAAAAAAAGGAAGCTTATCTGAGATAGCTCAGAATATAGAAGGAAAAAAACAATGTGAAAGTATAAGATATGAAGAGAATTTACAAAAAAGGACGCAGCGTCAGATAATAAGGATTACTTACTTGATAACAGAAAAGAGTGTTTTGAAAAGCTGGATGAAGATCTCATTGCAGTCCTCCAGTTCAAAGCATATGTTGTATGACTTCACCCACGCCAAGTTCTAATAAACCACATAAAGAAATGTTATTCCTTCATCAGTAATTTGTTGTACTGCCCCTTGAAACACAGTAAACCCCTCGTGGTTTCTACCAAATAAGCGCCTTACCTCCAGCAGGTAGAAGTATCTGTTGAACTGAGGACTCTTGGTGTCTTCTAGCCCCTTTAGCTGTCTGGTGATGAACAGAAAGATGTCCTGGAGACAAGACAGGAAGGCACTTGAGCATTTGATTGAGTTAACTCTTTTTATGTTAGTATTAAATGAAAATAAGTTTCCTGACAAGCTTCAATACAGCAGATTTGACCAGAAAAAGCAGCGACAAAGGATAGTCCTTAGTTGCTTGACAGGGGATTTCACACAATGTTGTCCAGGGCCAGTTCCTAACCTTGAGTTTGTCGTGGGAGGTGTAGGGGGCCTCGGGAGCGTAGATCCTGAAGATGTCAGCCAGACAGCAGGCCACCAATAGCCGTACGTCTTTATTTGGGTTCCTGAGGAAGAACTCTGAGGCGAGGTGGAGCGCAAGGGCGAGATACTGCTGCTTCTCCTCTTCAGAGTCTTGATCCATGTCCATGTAAGTTTTCACCACCATCTATGAAACATAGCGACAAAGGGAGGAGAGGATGAGATGGGGGGACATCTTGGGCAGGTCAAAATTTAAATGAGTAAAGCTATTTGAATGTCTGACAGCTCTGCATTAAGAAAATAGAGCCTGCACAGCTTTTCTATACTGCTTTGTCAAGTGATATCTAGACAAAGCAGTATAGAAGAGTGAAGGTGTTGTGGCAGAAGGTTTGACAGGATTGAAAACGTCTGTTTTTCTCTCCAGCATGAAATACTGAAATTTCAACAGCAGCACTTTTAAATGAGGTGGGTGCACCTGCAAAAGTACTATTGAGCTGGAGACAAATAATAATAAAGTCATTTATTGTATTTGCTTGTAATCTGTAATAATTTTGTACTGTTCTGTTGTTCACTTTCTCACAACCTTGTGTGTTTTAGCTTCAAAAACACTTTAATTTACTCTTTAAATTACTCTTTATTAGGGGTTTGGATCTCTGGGCACCTCACAATTGGATTACGATTCAGAGGGCTGCAATGCGATTATAAAATGATTATCAATGCATCTTTTTTCTCTGTGATTTCTGGACAATTACTATGCATTTAATTTGCACACTGAAATCAAAAAGAAACTCCTTAGCTTAAAAAGGTCTACTTTGCTTCCCTAATTTACTTTACTAACCACAGCTCCACCTGGTCACCACCTTCGTCTCTTTAATAACCAGTTTTCAGCAGTTTTCCATAACCAGAGTCCTCTGAAAACTGAAATATAACTAGTATTAGGATGTACAGTATGTGAACAGGACACAGCTGTACACCAGTTTAACTTGTACCTGATGTTCACAACCCTGGACAAGTAAGTGGTAATGGCATCCAGCTAACATTAATGTTTACTGCTTTTACTAGTATTACATTACTTAGCAGTCAAACGGCCAAAACACATGATGTACAAGGGAGATGCTAGCTCACGTTAACCGCCTGCACTTTCCACTTTTATTAACGGACACACTGTGACCTACACTGCACACTTACTGCCAGGCTGAAACTTACAGCTAATAATTTTCTCCGCTAACACAGTCATGTTCTGCCGCTTGCTCTCCCTCATTCGCTCAGCCTCACACACAGGATACACAGAGAGCTTGCCAAGCGTTGAGTGTTACTGCGCTTGCACAGTGTGCGAATTAAAATCAGTTACTTGCGCATTGATATTAATGATTGTGTGACATTTCAGTAGTGGTTATTCATTCCGCAAAGGGGGAGCACTGGTCTCTCTGTTATGTGCACGCCACAGATGTTGTTGGATGTTAATCGAGTCAGAATCTTCGTTGTCTGCATCGCGATGCATCCAAGAATCGATTTTTTTCTTCCACCCCTACTCTTTATATTATCAAAATGTGAGCCATAAGATTGAGTAAAAAATTAAATAGTCTCAAACAGCCTATTTAGAGAATGTATTTGTGCCACCTGGCACCTTTAAGCCTGAGCCAAAGGCCAGAAGGACTCGTGTGCAACATTTACCAACTCCAAAACTCAGAAATGTGATTGGGTGTGACATTGTCAGTGTATACGCCCGAGGGAGCAGCTTTCACTGAAATGAATGGGGAACCACACCGGATCCAGTTCTTTTTAATACATCCATTGTTTTTTCATGGGATGTAATTAGTTGTTTTTGTCAGTGATTTACCAAGAAAGAACGAGGCAACACCACTGAACTGTAAACACTTGCATTCAGAGTAGCTTAAGCAATTATCCAGAGCACCTTCTAATCCGCAATGTAGAGCTTTGAGATAACACTTTTAAAGTGTTGATAGGTACAATGCAAAGTAAGAAACGCATTCCCCCTGCAAGAGGTGGTAAGCGTGCTGTGAGTTTGAGTGTTAAATCACCAAAATAACGAGGACTTAAACAGCATATTACAGATCCTAAATGGATTTTTTTAAATAACAATTTTCCATTGCTTATGTGGGTTGGCTTTCCCTTTGCCAATTTAGATTAAATCATAGCAAACAGTGTTTCTAGGTTACGTGTACACTACTGCCTTATCAAGGACAACTAAAATCAGGCAATGGGATTTACATTGGTTTATGTTGGTTAACGTACATTGTCCCTTTTCAAATAAACATTAAAAGAGGTTCTATGCACATCAATCTTATCACACTAGGACACCATGCTTTAAACTACCACTTCCTCTACGAGAGTGATGAGTGAGTGTGAGTATATGAGAGAGAGGCGAAGCAGAGCAGTGGAGCTCACTAAACCAGCCAGGCAGCCGGGGAAGGGGGGGGATGGGCCAACAGCTCCAGCAGAGTGTGTGCACAAAGCTACAGAGAAAGGAGTGTGTGGGCCTGTCGAGCTGTAGAGTATGTGCGAGTCTCTGCACCCACAATTTATTGTAGTTTGGACATAATTTTAGCTCAGTCTGAAAATATATTTGACCTGTTTTCAAAAGGCTGTTGAGACTCCACAAGAGTTGTGCTGCTTCTGCTAAAATGTTTAACTGAACGTAAGCCACAGTATTAACACTATAATTCATGTAAGCAGCTCTGATAACATCTAATAAACCATAAACAGACAACTCTTTCCTTCCCCAGGGTGGAGCCAAAAATGTCACTTTTTACCCTTCCTCCTTCATGACATTCAGGTTAGCCAGGGTTTGAACCCTTGGCCCACAAACAGACAATAGCACTGCATGAAAAGAAACCCAGGCCTCCCCAATCATTTCAGCGTGACAAGGACAGTGGAGTACTGGGCTCCAGCAAAAACAACACTGTATAGTCCGGCAAAAAAAAAAGTAGAGCCTGGCCCAAAAAAAACCCACAATGTCAAGTCATCTGGCAACTCGTTCACCAACCACAAATGTGCAAGCAAGCACACTTTCAACACATCCTGGTACATTACTCCGGAAAATAAATAGGGCAATTCTTTTTGTTTTGGTGTCCGATAAACCTTCAAACTCACTGATCGGTTACTCAAACTGCAGGGTTCCCACTCTTCCGTAGTGATCATTTTCAGTGATGATCCAGCTGGTATGACAGACAGGGATTGGCCATACACTAATGTGTTCCTCTCTCTTAAAAGATGTGGCTAGAGGTATTATAGAAACTTCAGTATACAGGCATTACCATTTGATGTTTTAATGTCACTATTTTACCATCCCCTCTTAATGCTGTTTTTTTTTTTTTTTTTAATTCCTTTCCTTGATTTAATTTCGTCATGGTATTGTATTTTGGAAAGCCCTTTGTGCTCTATAGTTGACAAGTGCTATGCAAAGAAAATTTATTATCATCATTACTATTCATTTATAACCCTTATACATTTTCTTATGAATTATATTAACCACTGCTGCCTGAACACCACTAACACAAACAGCAGCCTACAATTTTGCCTAGTGACAAATTTAAGCCTGAAATACCTAAATGTATGACTCAAAGTTGGTTGAGTTTGCCAGGATTGTGAACTGTCAGACTCTTTTCAGTTGATCCCACCAAACTTAGCCCCTTTACTAGAAATAATATTTAGTGGAGGCTTTAATGAAGGTAGTCACAGCCACTTCGAGCCACCTCTACAAAAGTTAAACATGTCATGTTATGGTCCATTTTATCTTAACAATGAAGCACTGCATTTGAAGAGACAATGCAGCAAAGGACAAAAGTACTGTTAGCCAGTATCTAGTGTTTGATTCACATACAGCTGGGCTCCCTTTCATTGGTTTGACCACAGCTTCTAATTATTATCCAGCTCTCTCAACACACCACCGCTGCAGTCGATATTGACTGCCAGCTATATACAGCGTATAAGCCTCGAAACCCCAGCTCTAACATTAACTTAGCTCTCCTCGTTAGCTAGGCTCCTTACATGCTTGCGAATAACTTTTTAAGCTGGTTCTCCGACATTGACAGCGTTGTGTTGGACTGATTTGTGCAGCCGTGTTCATGAGGGAGAGGGAGAGAGAGTGAGAGGATGTGCTGCGCAAATATGCGCTGCCTGCAGCTCTGCAATCAAATACAATTTTAAATAGGCCTAGCAAAAAAAAAATAATCGAAAATCAATATGTTGCGGTCAGCGCTGATATTGTGGCGGGCCAACACAAATAAATGATCGTATGAGAAACACTGCATTATTAGGAGTTTTACCACATTAGTTGTAATGTCATCCAACCTGCAAGTGCTACCATAAACTACAATTTGAAAATGAATATGATCATGGACATAACTTCAGATGGCAATGTTATCTGCTTTGGGGAGCTCCTCTGACTGTAGTAGTAGTTCATTCTCAGCCAAAGTTATTTCAACAAATAGGAGAATGTTGAAATAACTTTAAAGACATTTTACTTTTTCAATGACTGGATGATTGGTCAACGTTTTCCAGGTCGCATGGGAACCCTGAAACTGGCCTTCCTGGATTGTACGTCATCATCTAACTGTTACCCGAAGCAACATACCCCACCAACACAGACCTCTTCTTTTCTTTTTATAAACAGGGCGCTGTTTCAGCTCTAAACACCCTGTTTAGTTAAAATCAACACGAGATCTATATAACATATGTAAATTGAAAATACAATGAGACTAACTCAATATAAAAACAACTAGATTGTGTGTAAAAGGAAGCATCTTTCTTAGTCTAAGTATTACCATTTGGCTATCTTGAGTTAAATGATGATTGATACCACTCTCATGTCTGTATAGTAAAATACGGAGCTACCGCCAGCAGCTGGTTAGCTAAGCTTAGCGCAAAGACTGGAGGTAAACAGCTAGCGTGGCTTTGTCCAAAGGTTACAAAATAGTCGTCTAAAGTTCATTAATTACGTATCATGCTTCTTTAATCTACGCATATAAAACAGGGCAGCTGTTTCACAGGGATTTCATGGGAGACTACTTCATTGTCAGTTCCTGGAGTCTCTGCTGGTTGCAACCTCACTGTGACAACAAGACTCCAAAAGGCTTCTGGCTGTTGCTTCATATTTACCACACAGACGTAACACGTGGTATCATTTTCTTATCCAACGCTCAGCAAGACCGAGGCTATAAGTGTTGAACTGGTCCTTTAGCTGAAGGAACAGTTTCTGCCTCTGATGTGGTTTGAAAAAGTCATCTCTACAAAACACAGTCAGATGAAGCAGATGTATTATCAAATAGGGGTGCGATGGATAAGACACATGCCTTTGGTGTGAGAGACCCGGGTTCAATCCCCCACTGTGACCCATCCACCCATATGTCCCTGAGCAAGACACTTAACCCCTAGTTCCTCCAGAGGCGTGCGACCTCTGACATGTATAGCAATTATCAGTGGCTTTGGATAAAAGCGTCAGTTAAATTAATAAATGTAAATGCCAAGAGTACATGACCAGTCTGTGCTGGTAAAAAAAAATACTTTGGCAGTGGGTAGGCTCAGTTAACTATAAACACCATTATTTTACCAGCAATATGAGCTATGATAATGTGGTACAATGTTTACAGTTTATATTGGAGTTAATGCCTTATTTGCATTTAGGGAGGGAATGACAGTTACTCGCTATACACTACTAACATGATCCCACAACAACTATTTAACAACCATACAGGCAATTGTACAAAACCCAATACTGTATATATGACATCATGATAGTTCTCCAAAGAGCATTAATGTCTATTTTTATTCACTGCATTATTAAGTGCTTTCATTATTGAAAAACTTGAGATAAATTATTGTTAAAAACTGCAAGCACACAGCTAATGTTCAGCTGCACAATCATCAGTGTTTACATATACGGGTGTGAATCTTCAATTCTGATTCTTGGTGTCAGGATTCAGAATATTATTCTCCACAGAGTTATTTTCTTCACTTGACCAGAGTTGGTTGAAGTTTTGTAAAGTCCTGCAGTATGTGTTGGTTAGCCAACTTGTTTGCTAATGCTGGGAGTTCTCATTTTTTAATGATGTACAAACAAATGTTTTTAGCATTAGAGGAAGACAATCAAGATTCTTATGTGAATCAATCTCCCCCCTCTCCCTGTATTTCTCTACAATAAAGAGTAGGTGGGCCTATCCACTCATCTCCACTACCAACAAACTTTTCATTATTAATAATCATGCAATTGGCAGGTTTTGATTTCGGTTGACTTTCCTCTTCCTACAGGGATATGGCCCTAAAATAATATCCAGATATTTCAGGGTGTTTCTGCAATAATGAGATACTAGGGGTGTGACGAGACACTTAGCTCACAAGACGAGAAGCGAGACGAGATTTTAGCAATACTTTTAAGAAATCTTCAATGCTGAACTATATGAAGATTTTGAGCATTAAACACTTAATTTCCTGCATTCGGGTGAATTTTACCTGCACCAATTTATGGTGGAAATCTGTTTTCATTTATGTAAAGGGAAATACAAAATTCACATAGCATGTGACAATTCATTCACATTTATTTCCGTGGGCGCAGCCTGCTGTCGACCCTGTGCTCACCGTTTGTTTGTCTGTGTTTTTAAACACACACGTTCTTTATTTAAAATAGCATTTTGTTATGGAATTTTGTGTCATGAAAATCGCTTTGCTATGGATACTACTTTGCCTATCAGCATTTGGCACTGGGGATTGTTTATCAGGCCGTCAAGACTACCTCATTTACACCCGTGAGCACATGCTCTCCCTACAAGCAATCGGAGTAGCTCCACCAACTCTTCCTGTCGATTGCATGGAAATCCGACGGCCTGCTGAATGGCCAGAAGGGAAGAAGAAAGCAAAGAAAAAGCAAGGCTCAAGGGGAGGTGTGAGGCACCGACTTTGGAGACGCAGCAATGGATTCCCATTGCCTGTCATGACTCTGACCAATGTTCGGTCGGTAAGCAGCAAACTTGAAAAA
This sequence comes from Micropterus salmoides, assembly GCF_014851395.1. Lineage (NCBI taxonomy): Eukaryota > Metazoa > Chordata > Actinopteri > Centrarchiformes > Centrarchidae > Micropterus > Micropterus salmoides. Next base: position 13,557,655 of record NW_024040263.1, on the reverse strand, counting down.
CTTCCTTTCGACCATTCTACCTCCCGCGAGAGTTTGGTCAAATTACTATTATTCTCGTGTATGTGCCTGGACCGAATGATGCAGCAGCGGGGGAAAAAATAACAGAGTTATAATGATGCACTCGCCCGCTCTGCTGATCAGCCTGTCTTTGTCCTTGGGGACTTTAACTCATGTAACTTGTCTACACATCTGCCCACTGTTCATCAATATGTTGACTGTCCTACACGGTTAAATCGGACCCTTGACCGCCGCTACGGAAACATCTCTGAGGCATATAAAGCAGTGTGTAGACCACCCATAGGGAAATCCAATCATGATATAATTCATCTCCTGCCTAAATATATAGCTATGCTCATAAGGACGAAACCAGTTATCAAGCAGATAGAGATGTGGTCTGAAACAAACAAAGATCAACTCAGAGACTGTTTTGACAACACAAATTGGGACATCTTCTTTGAATCATGTCAGGATGGGAACAAACTCACAGACACTATAAGATCATATATTAAGTTCTGTGAGGAATTTTCCCAAATAATAAATATAAAACCTGCCTTAATGAAAGAAAGACTGCCTTTTGTTCAGGCAACATGGAACTAGCGCAGGAAAAAAGGAAACAACTAAGGGGGAATCTTAATGGGAAAAAGTTGCAATAAGGGTGACAGTACTGTAGCTTGCAGTCAAAGTCTTGTAGATGAAATGAATATGTTCTTCTGCAGGTTTGTTGCTGTGAATGATAAGGGTGAGTGTGATGACATCTGTAAAAATCTTCCTATAGGCTCACCAATATTTATTACAGAAGATGCTGTTGTCAAAAGCCTTAATAAAATAAAACCGAATAAGGCCACTGGCCCAGATGGCCTGAAAGCCCGCTTACTTAAAGATTGCGCCCCACAATTAAAAGGTGTCTTTTCAAGGGACTGACGATGCCGTGCTGGTCCTTTTAGACTCTATTTCAAAACAGCTTGCACTCCCAAAAGGGCAAGCTATTCATAAACTTTAGTGCAGCATTTAATTATATGAAGCTACATATTCTCCTGCAAAGACTAGCCAATATTAAGATAAATAAGGTCTTGGTTCTCTGGATCAGAGACTTTCTTTCCTGTCAACCTCAGAGGGTATGTGTAAATGGCTTTTTGTCGGGAGTGCATACTATCAGTACAGGCTGCCCACAAGGCTTTCCCCTGTGCTTTTTTTCTCTATTCACAAATGAATTTTCCATAAATAACAGTACCGTTAAGTTGATAAAATTCTGACTCTTCTGGTGAGGCCTCTTATTTAGCACATGTAAAGGCCCTTGAAGCATGGTGAAAAGATAGCGAGCTAGAAATCAATGTGGTAAAGACAAACGAGCTAATCTTTTGCAATAAAGAAGACATAACAACAGAGCCAGTTGTACTTAATGGTCAAGTAGTTGAAACTGTGGGAACTATATAGTATAAGTATATAGGCACGGTTCTTGACAACCATTTGAGTTTTATAGATACAACAGATTATGTTTTTAAGAAATGTTCACAACGACTTAATCTCCTCAGAAGACGTTAGTGCTCAGATTACTGAACTAGTATACATCACACACATTGAAAGTGTTTTAACCTTTCTTCTCTCTGCTTGGTTTGGTCATTTAAATTGCAAGCTTAAGAACAAGATTAACAGGATATTGTTAATGGCTATTAAAATAGTAGGCAATCCTCAAAAACATCTGACGCAAATATATACTGACAGAATGAGAAAGAAGGCTAGGAAAAAAATCACTACAGACAGCACTCACCCTCTTTCTAGCCAGTTTGAGCTTCTGAAGTCTGGGGAGGCGCTTCAGGGTGCCCCTTGCAAAAAGTACTTTTAGGAAATCTTTTGTCCCAAATGCTATTGGTATCCTGAATCAAACCAAGTAACTATAGCAAATGAATTATCCTGATGTATTGAAAGTACATTTATTTTTATGATATTTTATATGTTTGTTTTTTTTTTTTATTTCCTTTACTCTGCTTGTTGTTGTTTGAATGTTCATTTGTATTGTATGTCTTGGTGAGCCAAAGAAAAATTTCCATCTCGGTGGACGATAAAGATTTATTCATTCATTCATTTATTCATTCATTCATTCAAAACCTAAACCTGTAACAGAGTGTTATACTGTGCATCTCTCAGGCATTCTGCATTGCTTTAAGCTATGTTTCTCCTGTCGATCAACTTTTCTGATTTAATGTCATCCCTGCTGAGTCAGCACACATGCAGCCAGGATTTAGTCTTCCCTCCTCTTTTGTTTCTTTGTTATGGAAAGAGACCTCTTTAAATTGCACGTGGCACCTTTTCACTTCAATGATACATTAATTAATTTTAACCCATTATTATTTAGTTAAATATAAACTCCTGTACGTTCATAGCTCCTGTCTCAGCAGGAAAACCTCAGAAAACCAGCTCTGCCTTAGTATGACATCAAGACATAATTTTGGCATTATCGCAAAATTAAATATTTAAAATCATATTAAAAAGTATACCGATACCATGAACGACATATGGCACTCCTCAAGTGGCCATGAGGTTGCGTATTATCAAATGTTACTGAAACGATTGTGTCCCTAAAGCAAATGCATTTCCACCACATATTTATCTTTCAATTCAAAACAAACTTTCAAAACTTTCTGTAATTAAATATGTATATGCTACAACATGTCTTTGGTAGTCTGTATTTGCTTTCAAATATAGTCAACAAAAATGATTCTCTGCATCAAGCTTAGCTTACGATAATCAATATATCCAGTAGATATTTTACCCAAAAACAGATTTAAATTCAGTGAGTTGGAATTGTGATTTATCATAGCATCCGTTTTATATTTATTCTTTAATGCCTAGCTAACACAGACTCAGCTCGTTAACTAATCCTACACATTCCAAGGCACACAAAGTGATGATAACTATGAGTGAAAGGAAATTTTAAAAAATGGAGTAAGTGGAGTGGCGAGTAATGAAAGCCAAGCAAAAATCTGGAAGTTTTTTTTTTTCCAACGAGTCCCAAACAAACCAACAGTTCCATATAACAACTCCTACTAAAAACTCGATGAAGGCAGTCCAGGCAGAAGGGCAACACAATGCAGGCAAGTGTGAGACGCTTAATATAAGGACTAACGTCAGCCTACAAATATACTGCTTATAAAGTTGTCTTTTTTATTTAGCTCAGACAAATATTCTGCTAAAATATTTATGTAACATTCACATAAAGAAAGACTTACTTGCGTCTCGTCTCGCATACTGACATGAGAATTTATTTGAACGGAGAGACAAAATTAAAACTGTAACCAGTCTGCTGCTATATGGACTCCCTCAGAACTGAAACCCTGCAATGTCACATGCGCACTGAGGTTTTAACCTAAAACAGGTATTAGACCAAACTATACTTACTCATGATAGTGGCTGACTGTCGAGAAAAATAACTGAATAGTTGGGACATCAACCATATAAAATAAGCGGTCAATTGGTTAATTGGCCTGCTGGCAGTACAACGCAAATCTTGAACATCTTCCACCAACCGATCAGCGACATTACTGCACATACAATTGGTGTCAGCCTCTCTCACTCTAAGCAGTATACAGCCTAAGTTAAAACGATCTGTAAACATCCATCTTGCACAGTCAACAACCTGCCATTCAGCACATTTGTCCAGGTTGCCAAGGCCAAGGGTTGTGTACTTTATGGTCACAATGGTACCCTATAAACAGTTCTAGGATGTCAGGAAACCATTTCAGTATTAGTGTAGTAGACAAAATAATGTGATTAAAAAGAGTCCCAGGATCCCTGTAAACACAAGAAGCTAACTGTGAAGCTGTTGTGGGTTTGAAGTGTGGGGGAAGGAGAGGGAGGATATCACGATGCAGTGTGAGGGGGTTTAATACCCATGTTTTAAGCAGCTAAAATCAATATTTTCATGATAAAAATAACTAAACACAATGTGAAAATGTTGTGAACAAGTAAAAGGTCGTAGTGATAAACTTCCTGAGAACTATCACCTGAATCTGCAGCTCCCCTCAGCTTTATAGCGAGTTTCAGATAATTGTTTAGCAGTCCAGTCCACAACTTTACTGTTTTGGTTCACTCTCATTGCGTCATTTTCAGCCACAACAGGCAGCTATTTTCAGTGAAAAAGCTCTAAAAAGACGCTGTACACTCCCTGGTCAGCACCAAATAGCAGACAGACAAGGTTAGCGACTAGCTGGTGAACACTGTGGACCATTCAGCAGCTAAAGAGTTGGTAGAGACCAAAAACAGAGCTAAAAGAGAGTGAAACATTGGACTGCAGAAACATGAATCCAAATGAATGATAATGTTGCTCCGCAACTGTTGAATGTAACTAAGCAACTGTTTGCTACCTAGCCAGTTACTGCAGGTTTAAAGAAGGGGTGGGTAACTGAAATCAATACCACAATATTTATGCAAATTTATATTTATGTGTGTGTGCATCAGTAATCAGTAATTTTCCTTGAACAAGGACAAAATGTTTATATGTCAGTGCAACATTTCTTGGCATGAGTCACTGTTTTGTTCCCTTGCAGTAAAAATAGCTTCAGTGTGTTTGCTTTTCTTGTGTTGACATTTTGGGATCCCATTTTCCAGCCTTCAGGGGATATGGTGAAATGTTGAAAAAGTTGCATACTTCAATACTTCTGAACAACAGTACTTCCTGTGTCATGTTACACTCAAATTCAACTGCATCATAATACCCTGGTAGTGATGACATGCTTAAGAGTGTTGTTTACATACTAAGAGATCTCAGCAAAAAGACAGAGGACTGGCAAAACACCCTGCCATAAGAGAAGAAGGGCCTCTTGTGACTTAATATCCAGTAGTTCACAAAGTTAGGAGGGGTTTGACATTGTGCCAGGGACTGGACACTGACAAATGGGGTTATGCTTGTATAAAACGTATCTAGACAGGAAGAAAGCACATCAACATACCTTCAACCGTTTGACCACCTCATCGTTGCTGATTTTGTCCGTAATTTCCTTCACTCCAGGAGGATAAATGACCTTTCCTTCCCCCGCCGGTTTCTGCTGTTGCGGGAACTCCATGCTTGTTGATGTAGGATCCGCACGGTCTTCTACTGGCCTCTATGGGTCAGAAAACAAAAGTTCAACACAACCATGCTACCGCACTTATCAAAACCTCGTTTTAAGCATCACTCTCATTTACCAACCATCTATTTTGCTCGCTAAAATTGATCACACCGTACCTGTATATTTAACGATCTTCTAAACCAGAATACTTTTCGGACAGAAAGCCAACATTAAACCAGATTTGTGCATATTATTAGCTTGCATGCTAAAACACCCCAGCTAAACATCAGCTCCATATTTAACGTGAATTTCTCATCAAACATCGCACAGCTACAGAAACAAGCTTACTGCTACTGCTATTCCGGTAACCTTACAGATATCTGAACCGCTAACTTGTTAGAAAACCACTTTAAAAATAACACGAGAGCAGCCGGTGTATGTCTACTGTCATACAGGTTATCACTTTAGCTAGCTAGCTAGTTGCAGTGCAAACATCATTGGCTAGCGGCTAGCATTTTGCGGGAAGGAAGTAATGTTAGCAGCGAGCTGCTAATAAACGTTAGCCGTGCTAGCTAACTGGTTAGCCTACTTTAGCCTAGGCCGCAAACTACTCAGGTACCCATCACATCTCCAGCTACAGACAATCACAGAGGAAGTGAAGTATCATATCATCTATGCCTAAAATCGCCATGCTCGTGGTCAGTTCCTGTGGTTTACAACAAATGCAACTACTTTGTGAAGTTTAAAAATGAAGCTAATTTACTTGTTACTGTCTTTTTTCAACTTCAACGCATCGCTCCGTACTGCCGCTAGTTTACAGGCGAAGAAGGGCTGCTACCGTCGCCCTGAGCCCTCCTCTCACACCACCAACTTGCCCCCACGGATGATTTTGAACACCCTAACAAATGCAAAATGAATCTATTTTCAAACACACAACTACGACCAAAACCGCAGGATATTTGTCAAGCGTCTCCTCGTTAGTATTTACCTCTCAAGTGGGCCGTTTTAATTCATTAGTCTGACACAGGTTGGGTTTAGTTTTCGGCACAAAGATCTCTGTCCGTTCAGTCAGCGCTGTCTGTGAAGGCTGGGTGCAGAGCGCCCCCCTCGGTCTCACAGCAGTACTGCAGCACCAAATACATGGCGGGAGTCAGACTCATTTCACTTTCTGTCCTTTTCCACCAGATGCGGGTTTATTTTTAAAATATCGGCCGTACTTGGCTTGTCAGCGTTTCTTTTGTTTGTTAATTAAATGTATTCACCGTGTTTGCCTATAAATTCACATACGAATAATATCTATTTTGTGATAAGCATGTAGAAAACTATTTGAAATATACTCCTACTACTAATAGGATATTCAATTCACTGGGGCTTTATAGGCATGGGATACAGATGTTTACATTGCTAAAGCAAATGTGAAATAGAAACACGTACATAAACAGAAGAATTATGCTATTTAAATATAAGTATATATGTAAAATAAGAAAAAATACCAATATGTATTATTATTATCATCATCATCATAATTGTAATAGTTATTGCCAGTGCAATATTTTAAAAGTCTAAAGTGATAGTCTGTTCTGTCTACACTTTTTGCTGCTACCAATACATTTATTGATATCGCCATTTCATCTTATCATCATTATTATTATTATGAATAAAGTGTTTCCGATTCTAATTATTATCATTTGTCGGACCTGGCAGTGAACTGCCAATTAACAATTGAGACAATGATTGAACACTACCCATTTCAAGAATGCTGCAGGCCATCTGATTCTGTCTAAATAAGCGAATTTTCTCCAAGGAACCTGGTTAACTAGTATTTTATCGTTTCAGTACCATCTGACATGATATGATGTTCAGTTGGTTATGTGCATTTGTGATACTGACCTTTAATAGGGACCAAGTTCCTAAATCATATAAGGTACTCAATATACTCAATATCTCACAATCCCCAATTTGCAATTTCTAAGAAGTACACTGGTATGTTATCAATATATGTATATACAATATAATATACGAGAAAATGTAGTGTTGTTGTTAAATAACAAAATTGTTCCTGCAACCAGTGTTAAAGTAGTTGGAATATGAATACAGCTTCCATTGAAATGTAGTTTAAAGTATACAAAGACCTAACCAAGTACAACCCCAGTACTGTACTTGAGTTTAATACTACTTTATACTTCTAATCCACTACATTTCAGAGAAAAATTGCAACAGTTTAAGCCAAATGTATCTGAAAGGGCAAGTTGCTAGTTTTTTAAAATAGATTATATATGCAATTGTATTAACTTATACAGCATCGAAATGCTGCTTATATGTGAATGTATCACTAATACTAATCCAGTATAATAAAATGACAATTTTACATTGACATATGATAAATATGAATGAAAGGACTGCAAATATGAGTAGGGCTACTTTCACTTTTAAATTAAAACCAATAATATTTCTGTACTTCTACTTGAGTAACTTAGGAGTTTAAATGCAGGACTTGCATTTGTAACAGAGTATTTTTCATACATAGCTAGTTAAATAAAAGCACCGACTAATCCACAGCGTTGCTCGGAAGGGCCTTTATGTGCCAGGGCCACCATTTATTTTGAAATTACCGTCTTAATTTCCGGTGTTGGCGGATTTGGTACCATTTACATTTCTTTCATGTGTTTCCACCACTTGGAGCGCTGTTAGCGATCGTAACCTTCAGTTGGTGGACGTTGGTTACACTACTCCACACTACAGTAGCATGTCCTCAGCTCCGTGTAGCCGCTAATGAGAGCAAACAGCGGCTACACCTCGGCCACGGAATGCCCCGGAGAAAGAAAAACGGCCAGAGCCCAGCCAGAGTCCCCAGCGGGCCGCCAGAGGGGGGGCGCCTTGGCCACAACACGGGTTATCGACAACCTCAGGGATTTGACGATGCAATGGCGAACAACTTTCCATCCAGCACCTCGCTCTCCAGCTCCGACAAAGAGAAAGTCGTCACAAGCATGCAGGAGATGTTCTCACACCTGGACCCCGAAGTTATATACATCGTGCTGTCCGAGTGTGATTTTAAAGGTAGCACTGAACACGGAAGCCCAGTTGTCTAAACTGCTGTGTTACTGTGACAGTTTAGTGTAACTTTGCTAACCAGTTAGCTAGGCAACTTGTTAGCAGAGTATTTACGGCAATGTTTACCACATGAGATTACTTCACAGCGGGGGGGTCCCATGTGTATATAATTGACAGTATCAGCAGTCATCTCAAACTGCATCTGGCATTTCTTGGTACACCAACGCACCCTCTTCCACCTGTTGTGCCTGTTTTAGATGAGTTACTAAGTTCACTTGCATAGCACCAGTAAGTATCACGAAGTGATCCTCAAGTCAGTAAAGCAGAATAGAAACAGAAATGGCAAACAAAACCCATCCCATGTCTGTACAAGGCATTTTCCATACACTTGTTTAAACTGCCTAAGCCATAAGGTACCTGCACTGCACTAATCTCAGCTATCATGTTTAAAAGTCAGGCGTATAAAGAGAAAAGGTGACAGTGGAGCTGTTCTGAAACTGAGTTGCTACTGAATGATTCCCATTACAGAAAATTAAAACAAGTTTCATTTTCAGTTATTTAAAAGTCTGAAAAATGCTGAAAGTAGGCCAAGTTGTGTAAGAGCACTTATCCAGAGGGCCCCCTAGTGTCCTTAACTCCTAAATCACCAACTGTGATGTTGTTATTCTTGTCATTGTAATGCTATGCATGCAATTGTATTCATTGTTGGTGTGTGGTGCTGATAGCATTGCTGTGGTATGGCTTGTTATCATACCAGCAACAGCATTCCCCCTCCCAGTCATTAGTCATTCCTCAGTCTCTACCCAGAATTGTAAAGGTTATATATAGTGAAACTAACTGACACACTGCTTTTTCTTGGTGTCTGTGTTTTCTCTGTTTGTGTTCTAGTTGAAAACGCAATGGACTCTCTCTTGGAGCTGTCTGTGGCAGCCGAAGATGCAGGCCCTATACCTTCGCCTGTCTCTGGCTTTGCGCGCACTGCTGCAGCCCTGCTCAACCCACACCACTTTTCTGAACCTAGAACAGACCAGGACTCTTCCAAAGTATCACAGATGCCCTCCTCTCTTCCCTCCACCAACCTCCTGACAGATGAGCTGGACCTGCTAGTTGATCAAGAGTTAGAGACACTAACTGCACGACAAGACGTGAAGGAAGAGCAGCACAGCAGCCAGTTTTTATCCTCTTTCCCTCCACCGCCATTTCCACAGCAGGTCCTCCCTGAGCTGCTTCAGTCCAGCCTGCACCCTGGATCTAGAGGGCCCTCTGTTGAGCAGCAAGGCCCAGTGGGAGGCCTGGTGGAGCATATTTCTGGAGCTTCCTCTCCGCTCGACCAGCTCAGCACATGGGAAGAAGAGATCGATGAGAAGCAGCAGTCTTTGGTGGATTTCACACATCTGATGAAAGACACGCCTGCAGACAAGCCGAAACCTCCTTTGGACCTGGCAGCTTCAGGACGTCCCTCGGCTTTCCAGGTGTATAAAAAGCAAGACCCATCACACACCCTTTCAGACAAGTCTGGGGTCATGCCTGCGAAAACAATTATCGGAGGAGCAAGATCTAAGGTGAACATGTTCAATCAGGAGCCGCTTGGCCACATGCCAACACACTGGAACTTGGGGGCACCAGTGTTTTCTCCCTGCATCCAAGGAAACCAGGGACCAGCATTCATTACTCCTGTGGCTCAAACGCCCATCTGGCCCAGCCAACCCAGGCATGCCTCTCCCTGGCTGAGTCAGGCCCCTGTTGGCCAAGCACCTCTCAGACCCTGTGCTACTATTCTGAAGTCCTGGGCCATGCCTGCTGCTCCACAACCTCCTGCCCAGTACAGCAGGCTTCGTTTGCAAGGGAGGGTCCTTGTGCTGCTACGTGGTGCTCCAGGATCTGGCAAGTCAACTTTGGCAAGGTAAGAATGTTTGGAGACTCTAATAAGCACTCTTGGACTCTTCTAGAGTCCAAGAGTGCAGTTTGCATTACAGCTACAGCCAGAGGAGGGGAGATGTGCCAGTAATGCCAGAATTCAGAAACAAACAGTAATTGGAAAATAGTAATTTGATTTACAGATATACTGATACTAAATTTGTTTTTAACAAGCAAATAAATCACACACACACTACAAAAAATAAGATTGTACGCTTTTGTTTTGTTGATTCGTTATTGAGCTTTTGGGAGTGATTTTAAAAGTTCTCTTTTGACATACAAACCATTACATGACCAGGCACCTCTTACCACTGTGAGGGTCTTCAGGTCTTTAGGGAAAGGACTTCTGGCTCTGCCAAGGTGAAGGCTGCACCTCCTTTAAAAAGCACCACATTTGCTTTGGCTTTATAACATTTACTTTTACACTCCCTTCTTCCCGTAACTTGTGCAAATACATATTTCAGGAAAATGTTGCTGAGATTGAGTAGTGTTATAAATTCAGACAGTCTGGGAAAGTAGATATGTTTACAATTTAAAATTACTGTGTCACAAGAAATGTTGTTGTCTTCAGGCATGTTTCTTTTGGTTGTTGTAGAATGAAAAGAGTCTGCCGTTGTGTGAAGCGCTGTAGCCCCAGTTCAAATTGGATATGTTTGAATCTGGTTATTGGCTTGACTGATAGGTACTAACAAGATCTCCTTATCTCAATATAAATAGATCAGTGGTGAGAAGATGATTAGCCTCAACTTAATAAAAAAAGTAGTTTTCTATCAAGATGGCAGTGGTACATTTCGCTGTTGCCCAAGAGTCATGTCAGTAGTCACTTTTACTACTACAATTACAACATGTGTTACATCACTTTAAAGCTGCGTGTGTGTGTGTGTGTGTGTGACTGACTGTGTCTGCAGAGCCTTGTTAGAGCATAATCCAGGGGGGGTTAAACTGAGCACTGACGACTATTTCACTCAGCATGGACAATATCAGTTTGACCCCTATGCTCTGGGGGAGGCCCATGAGTGGAACCATAAACGAGGTAAATGACACAAACACAGCTTTGATAAACAGTGATGCAGGCGAAGCAAGTCAAAATTCTTATGCAACCTTAAAATATGTTTCATCTATGCAAGGGGTTTTCAAAGTCTGAGACTGCAGGCCTCTCCTCAGACAAAGCTGGATCTCTGAACTCTCACACATGTAGGCTATTCTATGTGATCTCCTTTTGATAACTAATGCAATAAGTAATGTAATATTGTTTCATTCCCATTCAGTGAGCCTCCCCTGAAACTGTTTGGAGCCCCACTAGGGAGGCCCGCCTCACACTTTGAAAACCCCTAATCTATGCCATTGTTTCCCTTTTTTTAAATGCCCAACCCAATTTGCACTAAACAACAAATGTTTTGTTTCTCTTGTACTGTTTCTCTTATTCCATAGCCAAGGATGCTTTTGAAAGAGGCGCTAACCCCATCATCATTGACAATACCAACATGCAGGGCTGGGAGATGAGACCATATGTGGTTCAGGTCAGTCAGCTTGTCTGCAATACTAAGAAATCAACAAGCACTTCATTGTCGCAATGGTACCTTAACAGCGTGCCCCCACCATTGTAACTCGTTGCATTGTTTTAACTCAGGGCTGATTTTAGTCAACTTAGAGAATACCTGTTAGACTACACTTTTGTCTTATACTGTACCTCTGCATGTATTAACAGTGACAGACGCATTGTTTCTAAAACAAATATAACGTGGGATTACATAACATTTGAGGAATAGCTGTTTAAATATGTTGCTGGACATAAAAGTACATAAAACTTTGTTATGAACCACAAAAAATGGTTGGCCGCCCTATCCGTGCTAGGCACTGAAATATGGATACAAGGTGCTGTTCCGGGAGCCGGACACTTGGTGGAAGAACAAGCCCAGAGAATTGGAGAGGTGAGGAGGTTAATGTAGAATGTCAGCTAAATGAAGCTAAATGCTGTTGGATACAGTTTTATATATTCCAGTTTTGTGTCTTGTATCTGTTTGTGTGTGTCCATATGCACATATAGACGTACCTCACATAATGTGCCAGTGGATAAAATCCGACGCATGCTTAATGGATACGAACGCTTCATCACAGTCCAGTCCATCATGGGTTCACAGATGCCTGAGTCGAAACAGCACCTCGTTCTGGAGAACAGAAGCTCACAGTGAGTTTTACCCACAAACAATTAGACATTTGCTTTAACGATGTATTATCTTGCATTTGGATAAAGAAGACCCTGTTGTGATTCACATGACATGGACATGAGCCTAATTTAAAGGGGGACCTATTGTGCTTTTACTTATTTTCTATCACATATATTAATGTCACAATGTTAGATGTTTTAACTAAGTGTGGCCAAAATAAATAATGAAGTAAATGTGTAAAAGTAATCCCTGTGAGCAAAAAGATCTGGCTTCAGACTGCTCTTAATACTAGGTTTTCAACGGTTTCTTCTACTACTCTTAACGTTTTTGGAGGTTGTTCAGTATGTCTAGCAGAAAGTGAAACAGCTAATCAATTAATTGAGAAAATAATCGACAATGAAAATATTCGGTAGTTGCAGCCCTGCCCCGAGCAGACTTGCCAGGCCAAGCGTATCTAGTACCAACACCGGCTCCCCGAAACCCTCCACTCCAGCGTTGTCTAACCTTTTTCCATCCTAATTAGTGTCTCGTCTGATAAACAGCAAATAAATCAAATTCAGGCAGTATTTTCCAAGATGAGTTAAAGCTGTCAATGTCGAGAACAGTGGCATGAGTATGAGGCGGTGCGGGCTCACAGCACTGGGTGTAAAGATAACTATTTGACATAGTGGCAATACCTCGGAATTACAACTTCCATTGTTGGTAAAATAAATGAAAGTGTACATTTATATACATCTAATGAACATGAATCATCCAAATCACTGGGCTAAATCAGGTACAATATTGACATTGTGCACCCATCTTTAGTTTAGTTAACTGTGCCATTCATATCTCTCGTTTTCTTTAGGCTGGTGTCTTCTGAAACAACTCGTCCTGACCTTGTAGGGCTGCCTGGATTGACAATGGGCTGTAAGAAATCCCACCCTCAGCTGTTTTCCTCCCTCCCTGACGTGTCATCTATTGCTAGTCCTAGTGAGGTGGGAATGCAGGAAGATGGCACCCACAACTCTACGGAGTCCCTCAATTTCCAGCCTACTGGAAGACTTACGGATAACCCTGAAATGTCCGATGGAGAAAATGACATGGATTTGGGGGAATTAGATTCTGAGTTGGACGCCCAGTTAGAGCTGAATCATCCAATAGGAGATCAGAGAATCCCAGACTGTATTGTGGAATCAGTGATGAGCGAAGATCATCGCGGGGATGAAATGCCCGTGGCTTTCTTTGAGTCTATTGGACAAAGAGTGAGGAGAGAGAGGCCAAGCAGGAGATCTGGTTTTGACAGGTTGGAGCCTGCCGATCTGGTGAAAGATACTAACCAATCAGACAGCAAGGCACAGGAGAAAGAAAGAACAGAGGAAGAGCAGGCAGAAGGATTTGCGATGGTGAGGGATGGGGAAGAGAAGGGAAGGCCTAAGATGTTTGATTTTGTTGGAGATTGGCCTTCTGAAGGGTCCCTCGACCAGCGACAGGTGAGGACAAGAGAAAGGCATAAAGAAAGAAATGGGAAGGAAGATAAAGGTGTGTTTCAAGAAGCTAATGAAACAAAAGTGCAGTCAGGACCCAGTGTAACAGAGTTTCAGAAGCTTCTTGATCTTATTCAGACGGGGGCAGCTGTCGTTCAGACTGGTTCTTCCCGTCCGTCCTCCCTTTCCCTGAGCTCTGTAGAGGAATTGAAGAAAGAAGAGGTGGCAGATGGCAGTTTTGAGGAGTCCCATGGCAGTAGATCTAACAGTGAGGAGAGGGAACGAAATATAAACAGGGTAAACAGTAACAGAGGCGAATTACCTGACTGTGTGTTAGAATGGAAGGCAGGTGACTCTTGTAAGGTCAGGGAATTGAGAATTGATAATTGGGAAGGATTTAAAACTGAAAATGAAAGTACTATCGCAGGAGGGAATGGGATGTTGGAGATTGACAGGAAAACAGAGTCTGTGGATTTGAGATCAAACAGCCCAGCAAATCAATTCTCAGCTCTGCCTGTTAATCCACTAGTTGTCTCCCAAAGTTTGGCGGTAAGTGTTTGTCACGATGGAGTGGGAAGCCCCAGTACTGAAGGTGCGGTTGGTACAGAGTCTGGTGCTGGTCATACTGATATGGACATAAATAACTGCACAGAAAATGACAGAGAGACTAGACTTGAGGAAGATGGCAGTCATGTTAGTGAGGTGTGTCCAAGTCCTGTGTGTGAGGGCTCTGTGGAAGCAGAAAGCAGTGCTTTCAGTGGAGGCAGTCAGGAGAGAAAGCAGCGTCAGGGTCGTAGATCGGGGAAACAGTGTAAACTAGCTCTCACCTTTACTCAAAACTGCCCTGTTTCTTCCCAGAATACAGTTGAATGTCCCAATGCCACTGCTCAAAATGTAAACAGTAGTCAGAATAGCATTGGCACAGATGTTGAACCTAACTGTAACACCAGCATTAGCCTCAAACCAAACTTTGACTCGTTCACCGAGTCCAAATCTGAGGCGCACCTGCAGCCTCCTTCCCCACTTCCTCTGGTGAACACCGGCAGCCCCACCCAGACAGAACCTCAAGACTTTGCCCTCCTCTGGCGTCTCAATCGTCACGACTGCTTTGATGAAGCAGGCGTCATTGCGTGCGCCCTCCCTACTGACTTCACAGTTCTGTCTGGAGACTCTTCTCGGTTCGTGCCGGAGCTGTCCTCTGCTGTTTCTGCAGCGGTTGCAGTTCATCCATCTAGCCAAAGAGAGGTACCCTACCGCGTGGTGCATGAGAAAGGCACACAGGTGGAGGAGAAAGAGCTCGGGGCAACTCAAGACCGTCTTGGGAGCCTGCGCATTCTCAGACGCCATTTTAAACTGGTTAGTTTTGATACATTAGAAGATCTGTATGACAAATGCCATCAGGACCTAGAATGGACCACCAACCTGCTGCTGGACTCTGGAGAGAGGTTCTTCAGAGATGAGGATGGTGAGAAAGAGGAGGAGGATGTTGCTGGGGGTGAAGATAACAACACATCCAGTCTGTGTGGAGCTTTAGGCAAGGATTCAGAAACCAGGTTGTGTCCTACTGTGTTAGATGAGCATCACCCTGAAGAATGGCCAACTGGGTTTGTGGAGGGGACGCGGCAGTCAACCTTTGGGACAGTTAGCGGGTCAGATGAGATCTCCAATAATACTGATCTGCAAAGTTTAGAAGGTGCAGCTGTTACAGTTAGAAACAAGGATCATCCTGATACAACCTCACTCTTAGAAAAGTCTCCTCGAACAGAACCTAGTCTGCCTCAAGCAGTAGATGAAGGAGAGAGCTGTGGGGACACTGAACACAAAGGTACATCAGAAGCTAACCTAGAAGGCGCCGCTTGGGTTGGAAACTTTGATGATAGAGTAATAATCGAAGAGTCAAGAGTTGAGACTGAGGAGGAGAATGCTAGCATGGACGAGGTTTACCGGCTGCTGCAGGCTGAGCTAGATGAGCTGGAGAGAGAGGAAAAGCAGCAGCAGAAGGAGGAGGAGAAGTCTGAAAGGAAGCAGAGAAGGAGGCAACACCTGGACATTAAGAGTGTGGAGCTGAAACTGCCTACTGAGCTGGCACTACAGCTAACTGAACTGTTTGGTCCTGTCGGAGTAGACCCAGGTAACTAAAACACAGGTGTCACACTGAAAAATTACCTTTTCAACTACTATATTTATACTCAAATAACAATGCAGGTCCCAAGGCTTCAGTATGCTTCAAATTAATTAGGTCACATGATGTATTGCCTATTCATATACAAAAGCAAAAGTATTTATAACTGTTCTTACAGGCCACATGGCTCCAGACTTTTTCTGCTAGTAGCGATGGTGCTCCCTGCTGAAAGTTTTTAGAGTAGCAGCACAAAATGTAGGGGCACCACTTTAATGGACATGCAATGCCCGAGGGCCCTAAGCAAAATTCTGCAAAGTGGTCCTCCTCCCTGACCCGTGAGTCATGTTAGCAATTTGCCATTGCCACACAGTCACACCTGACACCACAGTGCTCCCACTACTATCCTCCCTCTGGAACAGTTTGGTCCATCTATCGGTCTAAGAATAAGTTGATCTATACAGAACAGAATGAGGTATAAACAAACAATATTTATACAGAATATACTCTATAGAATTGTATGATAAGTGAATATTAACATAAAATTTTAAAAATGTAGAAAATAATAATATAATGTGTACCTGAATAATATTCAGGTACATGCTCCACTGATGACTATGCAGTGCAGATGGACCTGAACCTGGCTAAACTGCTCCACCAGAAGTGGAAGGAAACCATTCAGGTGAGCTCTTTCAAAGGCGCCTATAAATAAAACAATTCATCAAATGACGGTGTGAAAGGGATCGCTTGTAATGATTAACCTGCAGAAAAAATCAAACGCATACAGTTGGTGAACATTGTGTAACATAGCTACATTTAGCTGCTAAAAAGCCAGATATTCCCCTCAGGGGTGTTGCAGACAAAAAACAGAGTTAAAATTAGTCAAATTACTAAATGTATCAACTTAAAAGGGGATGATATGTCAGATCTGCATTCACAACTTGTTTCCGCTGCCCCTAGGTGGCTGGTTTAATACATACACTTACAACACTGAATTCACCCTACCTATATTTGGGAAAGGAGTCTAAATCGCCTTTAATTCCTTTACCATACTGCTGAATCTGAATGAATAATACTTTGGTGCTCATTGATTTTCATAAAATGAAATCAACAATTGAATTGTTGAGAATCTAACCAATCTTACGATGTGTAGCATTTCTATATTGAAAAAAGTTTAAACATTTATATTTATTTATATGCACCTTAGAAGTAGCAGGTGACCCGGTGGTCTTCAAGAGATTTTATACATCCAAAGAACTCCCATAAAAACCAGATCAGGCTTCTAATTGGCCTGGATTTGTCCAAACATGTAGCCACACCAGGCCAGTAAAAGGGACAGGTGTCTCATCTTTTAATTTAAGCTTTACGGTATTTGGCAACAGTACTTTACCAGCATTAGTTCTATCCGTGCAATTTTATAAATCTACCCTGATATTCTGATTTACTGTAGGGTGAATCTGAGTGGGTCTGTGTTTTTTAATTTGACTTAATATTATATTTTACAGGAAAAGCAGAGACAAGCAACTCTGTCCTTTCACTTGCTTCAGGAAAGTAAGTTCACACACACACACATATACAGACGTACACATTAATCTCAAGCACAGTCTCAATACTGTTGTTTCATTCTGAATCTGTTTCATCCCTATGTTTGTTTATTTGTTTTAGAATTCAAAAGCCTAATGGGGGCTGCAATTAAGATTCAGAAAGATGCCCCATATCAATATCAGTAAATATATATCAGTTGTATGTTCGTATGTAACATCATTGGTTATTCCCCACAGAATGACAGTCTGCGGGGGCGGGGGCGGGGGGTCGTTGTTGGAGTTTGAGGGGTATATTTCAAGTAGCCTGGGTTTATTTTTTATTTAACCATTTTAATTATACTTAATTATCAACCTTATTACTTTACTCACTAGCCTACTCCAGTCTGCTCTCTTTTTCCCCATACACCTCTGCTGCAGATACAGCGCCGTGCCCTGCCTCTTTCTGTATCCGTCTGCTCTGTTGACATTCTCCATCAGCAGTTGGTCATGTTTTATAAAGTTGGCAAAAAGACACAGAAGTCGTCTTTTGGATTGAAACAAACGTGGTACCAAATGGCATCTGCACTGCTGTGTTCACTGTCGCTTCACCTTCCGTGCTTGTAAAATATCCTCCGTGTCTTACAACGCCCAAGTAAAGTCTATGAGTGGGAAACACTGTCTTTAACAGACATAACAACATAATTTTGTTTGACAACTATTATATGTCGACCTTTGAATGTGTAGGTTCAGCACATTGGGGTGAGTCACAGGTGGCCAAGCCTGGGTCACATGACTGGACACAGCCAGCACGTTTCCTGATTAGTGCAGATGGTTACGCGTCACTGGGCAGCCAACCAGAGGCCCATGGTCAGATACCATTAATGGACCACTGGAAAGTGTCACGCCAACATGTCTCTCTCAGGGATATTATTAAAGAGGAGCAGGCTTTGCAGGAGAATGTGGAAAAGGTAACACACATATCTAATGTACCTGCAGATGTTTTGCAGACAGTATTTTCTGTCATACAAACATCTTGAACAATATTATCCTGGTTTGTTGTTCTCTTTTGCCCACATCCAAAACCCTTTCCAACCTTCCTACTTTCAGACCAGGCAGAGTCGCGCAGACCTTGACCTGCGCGACGGAGCCGTCCTGTTGAAAGAGAACCAGCTGTACTCCCTTTTCCCCACCATTGACAGGCATTTTCTCCAAGACATCTTTAGAGACCACAAGTGAGAAAACAACTTTGAGGCCTTAATCAAACAAAAATGTGTCCATCTGATGTGTTGAAGCACTGTTCTATACTCATGACAAACTTGCATATGTGTTTATCTTTGCGTAGTTACAGCCTGAGCCAGACAGAGCTGTTTCTTCGCTCTCTATTGGACGAGCAGCCTGTCAAGACAGTGGTTGCACCAGAGGCACCTCAGCCTGACCACCACAGAGCAGCCAGCAGGGAGAGGGAAAAGGTATTCATAAACACAGGCAGAGAGAGAAACAAATAGTGGATTAGAACAAATGTATACATCTATTTCACGTTTAACACGGGTGTACTTTTAGTCTCATTTATAATTTATATCTCTTGATCTATGCATCTTTATTTGGAAACAACATTGTTTCAGTATCGCTACAAACTGCATCTGAGAGAGACCATATAACAATATATAATGTCACAGATTACTTTTTCCACCCTTAATTAGCTGTCTTTATCACCGCTTTGTGTTTATTTGACAGAAGCAGAAGCCCCAACCCGACTATCAGGATACGGAGGACCCAGAGTACGAGGACTTCAGGGCGGAGGCAGGCTTACAGAGGAGCCGACAGCTTGAGAGTTTTGCCAAGGCTGCTGAGGCCTTTAAGCAAGGGCGCAAAGAAGTGGCCTCATTTTACGCACAGCAGGTGAGGAGCTAAATGTTTTATGTGTTTTTAATTAATAACTTTTGCCCAACTGGGTGGGGGAAATTGTTTGTTAAGAAAATGCATCTCTTCTTTTACATTATATTCTCCATTCACAGTAAATTCATTTACATTACCTCTTTCGTAGGGACACCTGCATGGCAGGCGGATGCGCGAGGCCAATCACCGTGCAGCAGTTCAGATTTTTGAGAGGGTCAACTCATCGCTGCTGCCCAGCAACATCCTGGACCTCCATGGGCTGCATGTAGATGAGGCCCTGGAGCATCTGGCCCAGGTCTTACAGGACAAAACCACAGGTAATGAACAATAAACTGTACTGTGTACACCGGGCATATGTGCAGATGAAACTGAAAAGTTTGGGATCTTAATGTTATACATCTACATTCTAGGTCAGTGTATGTAACAATATAATGTATATATTTCAAGTTATAGATAGGGGTAAAATGAATTAGTTTGAGGTGGGCTGCAGGGTAAATAAACAGGAGAAAATACAGAAATTACCATAGGGCTGGGAAATATGACCAAAAATGTTAAAAGATAAAAGAAATCATATAATTTGATGTCAAATCATTATTTCTTTCAAGTTTAAACTATTCTTAATGGTCAGAAAATGTTTTTTTTAAAGACTTGATGCCAAACAGTGGATCACTTAAAAAAATCTGAGGTAGAACATTCAAAACAATTTATGATGAGGAAATGAGGAAAATTAAGTAAAATCTTTTTTTCAGTCCCTTTTCCTCAACAAAATAATTATCTTAATAGAAAAATAAAGTCCTAATTTGTTCGTAATTCAAATGAATTCAATCAAATTATTGAACATTTCTTATATTGTTATTGTGGAAAATTTGTTTATTGTCCTGCCCTAAATGACCATTGTATATTATAAAGCATACCATATTACACTAAGTAAGAAAATATTTTGTTATATGGGCCATGTATGAACAAATGTATATAGACTACATAAATATATTTTATTTATAAAAATATCTGTCAGTACTAATCACTTAGATCATGTTTTGCAAAACTTGTGTGTACTTTTTGGTAGCAGACTTCTAAATCAGTTATCAGTTCAGAATCATATTTATAAACAATTCTCATTAAAAAGAAATTGGTAAAGGTCATGAAGGACCAAGCTAATAAAACAATGTTGTGTATTTTTTTTAACAACTGTTTAAGAGGGCCCCCGAATAATGATTTTGAGTCTTACATTAACAGGTTGGGACGGTTCGGTTCCTGAGCTGTGTGGGTTTGCGTAACAATTTTGCGGCTTAAATCTAGACTCCAACTAGGGGCGACTGTTACAAGTCGTACATCTATATCATGTGAGGGATCAGAACATCTAACAAGTACGCTCACAGACATTTGTGTTCCTGCCCCTCTCAAAGCGTGCGCTTGCTGCTCCTGTTAACTGTTTTCTGCATGTGTGTGTTTTTGTTCTTCTTTGGCCTCTTTCTGTGTAGACTGTGAGCAGGGTCTCTGTCGACCTCAGCTCTCTGTCATCACAGGAAGAGGGAACCACAGCCAGGGGGGCGTGGCCCGCATCCGCCCTGCCGTTATAGACTACCTCACCAGCAAACACTACAGGTATACACATCTACCTACATACATACACATACACATACACATACACATACATACACACACACACACTCACACGCACGCACGCGCGCACTTTAACATACAACATGTTCGTCACCCACCTTTTCTCCTATCACTATCTCTCAGGTTTACTGAACCAAAGCCAGGTCTCGTGTTGGTCTCTTTGAAGTGAGAAGAACCTGGTTTATTGGATTCAAGCTGCTATAGAGGACAACACACACTCACTACACTTCTATAATGCCACATATATAATTATTACATTATATATACAATATGTCACACTCAACCTTATAGTTTCTTTCTTCTGTCAGTCAGTTTCTGGTACTTTTTTTCTACACAGGCCTCTTGTCTTTTTTCCTCCATCAGTTATATAGCTGCCTAGCTACTTGGTTAAATTGGGGTTAATTTTAGTTAAGATCCCAATCTTAATTCAGATCTTAATGAGTCATTTTTTGTGTGTTTTATAAAAAATAACTGCATTGGCGTGAAACACAATTAAGGGCTTTGTACCCATCTGTAAAGCTAGAATGTGTGTACATTTTATATTGGAAAATGTTTTATAGTGTAGTGTATTTTGCTTTTTAAAGAGTATGAACAGTGCATTTGTTTTGCAGGCTCCATGTTGAATAAGGTGTTAGTAAATCTTCAGATTATTAAATAACTTGTGTTCAAGACATAATGTTAGGATTTTATGAAACTTTAATTAAATCATGAGTGGATGCTGTCTGCTTGGAGGTAATATATCATCCTTTTTCGAGACACAATTCATGAGTTTTATTTGACACAGACTAAATTTAATGTATGCCATCTAGATCCAAGTTATTACAAAACCAAATGCTTAAAAAGAAAATTATTGATTTCTGTTGGTTGTGAGCGTCTT
This sequence comes from Micropterus salmoides, assembly GCF_014851395.1. Taxonomy (NCBI): domain Eukaryota; kingdom Metazoa; phylum Chordata; class Actinopteri; order Centrarchiformes; family Centrarchidae; genus Micropterus; species Micropterus salmoides. The sequence continues at coordinate 13,535,967 of NW_024040263.1, read as the reverse complement.
GCTCACCAGGAGGTGAGCCTGAAACTCTTCAGATAATCAAAAGGCTGTTAAAGAGGTTGAACAACCTCATTAAATAGTGTGAACACCCCGTACTGTGAGTTCTGCAGCAATCAGTGTCCTTTGCCTTAGCAGCTGCCTCAGCAACACACTGCAACTGTTCTGTTAGTTTGGCTTAAGGCCGAGATTAGCTGCTAATATATAGATATTCAAACTCAGGTAAATATTTAATAATGCTTATTTTCTTTCAAGGCCAGTCGATTGTTCCCAGCCTGTTCCTTGTAGCTTTTTTGCAACCTATTGTGCCAAATCTTGTAGCAGTTGTAATCCTCAGGTTGCTCCACTATTTTTGTAGGATTAAAATTGCTTCTGTTTTTCTGTCTGTTCGATAGTTTTCACAAAGTTACAACAAAAATGTTGGCAAATTTTACCAATTGTACATAATGTTGTGAACACATGAATTATTAAAAAAAAATAATTATTTTTTTATTCATTTGTTTAAATGGTTTTACAGAGAATATGCTATTGTGAAATAAAATCCTATTTGTACAGTTTTGGACATGTGCGGGTTTAAATACAATATTTATTTTGTGTGAATGTATAGCTAATAGTTATATAGGACCAATGTATAATTTTCATACCATAATTTACAAATTTATTCACATCTATAACTGGAAAGTCTGTATTTTACAGAAAAGCAGATTTTTTACTTCAACAGATGACAGTGGAAAAAATAACCATGATAGTTCTGTAAAAAAAAACAAAAAAAACTGCACCTTGATTACCGTGATTAATGATATCACGTATATTGTGATTTTTTGGTAATGTGGTAATGATGCAAACAAATGGATAGTATATTGCATGATTTTTGATGTGGACAATTTCTGTATAAAGCCAGATTTAAGCTCTCTGCATGATATTTGATTGGACTTCAGATGTTTAGTAAATTCTGGGAACTCAAATATTGCTATTCATCCTTTATTAGTTCAAGGCTAGATTATTGCAACACTCTTTATGTTGGTCTAAGTCAAACATCCATCCAACTTGTGCAAAATGCTACTGCTCGCTTTTTAACAAATACATCTTGAAGTGCACACATCTCTCCCGTTCTATTAACACTATACTGGCTTCTGTTGCGTTTTAGAATCGATTTCAAGATTTTACTGTTTTTAAAGCCTTCAGTGGCCTAGCCCCGGAGTATTTGTCCGAGATTTTAACTTTGGGTGGGCAAAATCGGCTTTTGCGGTCTTTGGAAGTACAGAGGTCGAGGTTTGCTGCCCCAAAACTCTGGAACAAGCTCCCTCCTGTCATTCACATTACAACGAATGTAGTTCATTTTAAATTGCAATGGCTTTTAATACACAGTAGTGGTACAACAACTTCCCTCTTTTGATGTTTTTAGGTAACCTTATCTGGCTTACAGTTTTCTATGCTTCATGTCTTTTTATTTTCTTTTATTGAATGCTGAGTTGTTAACTTTTGGTTGATGTAAAGCATTTGACACCTGTTGGTTGCTGTAAATTGCTATATAAATAAATGTTGAAATGTTCACAACATTGCTAAAGGAGGAAAAAAGAACAATACATGTATGTAAAAGCTTATTTATATTATATACACTCCACTGATTTAGCATTGCGCTCCTATGACATTTTGACTCACGATAGACAGTTAAAAGGGATTAAAAAAATGCAGCAGAAGTCTTTTTTTTATATTCCACATATTCTCCTTCCTTGTCAAAGCATGGCACCTATATTACCCACAATGCAACTCGACTGCTGATGACAGTTGGCCCCGGAGATTCAGGTGCGTTATGCTAGCAGCTGCTAATGTCGCCTCCAGTAGCCTTTAGTAGTATCCTGACCCACAAAGAGATAAGGAGTGGGCTACAGAGGTCTGGTAAACTGTAGGTCACATCCAGATTTATTTTCATTTTCACATGTACATCATGCAACATCTAGTCTTAAAAGGTTCAGGTGTAAGTTCTAGTGTCATCTACTGGTGAGGGTTGCAAATTGTAACAAATGGCTCATTGTGCATTCACTTGCTCTTTATACACTGAACAAAATTATAAATGCAACACACTTTGTTTTTGCTCCCAATCATCATGAGCTGAACTCAAAGATCTAAGACTTCCTGTATGTACACAAAAGGCCTATTTCTCTCAAATACTGTTCACAAATCTGTCAAAATCTGTGTTAGTGAGCACTTCTCCTTTGCCAAGATAATCCATCCACCTCACAGGTGTGGCATATCAAGATGCTGATCAGACAGCATGGCTATTGCAAAGGTGTGCCTTAGGCTGGCCACAATAAAGGGCCACCTCTCCAAAGTGCCAGACGCCATCGAATTTGAACATTTCCCCACTGAAGTCGGTTACAACGACGAACACTTTATGTTTAAAAGGTGGTGGGGACATAAGGGCTTAGATTAGGGTCGTGATGATGCACGAGAACACTAGAAGATTTTTAACACTATTTTGATGAAATATGAACTGCTGAAATATCGTAGAGGGGGTCTAAGGTCCTCCCCAAGAAAACTGGAGCATTAAACACTTAATATCCGGCATTCTGGAGATATTTTCCGCTCCAATTTACATTGGAAATGTCTTTATTTATATAAAGGGAAACAAAACATGCTTGTTTTTTTTAGCTTTGTTACTTTTATTGCAGAATGCACATTTGTTTCTTCTATATTTAAATTGTACTGCATGTTTTCTTATTGTGCAAATAAACCATTATCAAATCATTTTCATTTGTTAGTTAACATTTTTTGGTTCAGCCATTTCAAAAAGTGATGGGGACAAGTCCCTAGCAGTGTAAATGACACCTTAGTCTTTAGGTCTTTATACAGCATGGAAAACATAATAGGCTAATGTATATTACATTTCTGTCAATAGTTCCTCCTAAATATTGGGCTACACACTGAACCCTGACTCAAGTGACATCACACTGATCCCTCTTTATAAAGTTACAACTTTTTAAACTTGCAACTTTCTTTATACAGTCTGAGTAGTAGTTGGTAGTAGGCTTAATATCAATGGAGTCCCCATTTTTTTAACAATTCACATTAGGCCTATATTTAATGTGAATAAACGCCGCACTAAGTGATCCAGATCATCATTGATTAGGCCTACTAACCGGAGCTCATATTGTGTCCTCCTGTTTACCACAGTCGCGCTACAAATCAAATATCTTTTAAAATCTTTTACTTGTGACACTCAAAATGGTACAAATCCACAAAAACAAACAAAAAAACCCCAACAACTATAATTTATAGCACAGCTGCTGTGGGGGAGGCGAGCAGAAGACTCACACCTCCTCACTGGCGGATGCGCTTTTCTTTTGGTTCGGTTTCTACTCTCGTACTTTCTACTTCACCAGCCTCGCCGCTGTCAGGCAGGAACAAAGATATTTCGTTTCTGTAGCCTACCCGTTTCGTCTCTAATTAATATAGTCGACAACAATGGCGTTTTAGGGTAGCCTGTCTAAGTCGAAGATTGTTATACTTAATAACAAACCGTTTATGGAGTTTAAAGGCTTTGTTTTTTGAGGTCTTCAAAGGCGGCAGCCAGCATCCGCCCGTTGAAGATTGAGAAGACTGACAAGAAAGGTAATTAACTTCTTCTTTGTCTTAATACAACATCTTGTTGCTGAGGAACTTGGTGGTTACTCTTTTATTATAAGACTGAGGTGGGCAAAAATCTAAACTTGTTAAAATATTAAAACTTTAAAAACTTCTTACTCTCTGGTTTGGACAAAAAAGCTAATTAGGAACGTGTAAAACAGCGTTGTATTGTAAACTATGTGAAGTAAGAAGAGTTTTAACAGTTTCATCTGTTGCTGAGTTTGATCCTTATTTTTATTAATTCATTTTTGCTCTTAATTCAAACTAAGACTTCTTCTAGTGAGATCATTTAGAAAGTTGAATTGTGGAAAATACACTGATTAAATTGTCCCATCGTTATGGAGGTCTTTCCATCTATGACTGTGTGTTGGTGTGTGTGTGTCATGGCAGGTGGTTTTGAGGTTATGACTGGTACTTTTGACAAAACTGTGAATTTAATGCACCAGAGAATTCATAAGAAACTACTAACATATTTTGTTGATCCTAATAATAATAAAAAAAGAACTATTAAGATTTATATCTGTCACTATATTAAACAATAACACACAGTGACATCTTCATCCATTATCAGATGTTTGTTTATGAGGAAAAGGCAGAATCCGGACTGTTTATAAGGGAGATACGTTAGAGTAATTGAAGACAAACAGGTCATATGTATGAGATAATACAGCAAACCATGAATATGTCTTTAAAGAGCTTGTCAGGATCAAGCTGTGAATTCTGGGTCACACCCAAACACACGACTCTTTACTTCCGTATTCAATCACTATCAGGACTTTGTTATACATTTGATGCTTTATACGTTAACCTTTCTCTGTAAATATATGAAATCTGTTATAAAAACAAAAGTTGATGTCATCTGCCACATGTAGTACTCTAGCATTTAACTACTTCTTATATTGTTTAAGCAGGTATTTCTCATTTGTCATGCAAAACGTACTGTATTTCCATTGTGTGACTAGAGTCTCAACTGTCTGGAGAAACGTATAGTTTCAGTTTGAACAATTTGCCAAAGCACCTGCGTGTTTAACCATTGTGTCTTATTAAAGTAGGATGACTGAGTGATTACAGATACCTTATGTCCTCTCTCTTCCTCAGCAGATTTCCCTCCTTGGCTCTGAGATCTGTTTGTGCAGGATGGCGACCCTCAAGGTGATTAGAGGGAAGGACCGGAAGCTGACCATACTGCAGAGACTGAGCAGAGGTGAGACGAGCCGAGAGGGACTAAATAACTGAGACGTGATGTGATATGTGTATAAAGCTCACAGCTGGGAGAACTGCTGATTGTGCATACCTACTCTATGTGAGAGACGTTCAAGGACAGACATTACAGGTCAGTTCAACAAGCTGAATGACCACAGAAATCTTCAGGAATTGAGTTGCCTGAAGTCAGGGCTAAAAGTCACCTGCTATGAAAACTACCACCTCTACACGGAAGTACAGCACACATAGAGTGTTCAACGACTTTGACGACCTTGTGAACCCGGTGCCTCTCCAGATCGACAAGTAGACAGGAGATCGACCCCTGAGACTTTTTCCACAGAACCACAAACATTTAGAGAAGGGAGACTGTTAGAGGCAACCATGGACGGCCTCACAGAGATGTCGCTGAAATGCGTCCTGGTCGGGGACAGTGCCGTGGGCAAGACGGCCCTCCTGGTCCGCTTCACCTCAGAGACCTTCCCTGACACATACAAGCCCACAGTGTTTGAGAACACAGGAGTGGAGGTGTACATGGATGGGGTTCAGATCAGCCTGGGGCTGTGGGACACGGCGGGAAACGACAACTTTCGACAGATCAGACCGAGGTCCTACCAGCAGGCAGATGTCGTCCTTATCTGCTACTCTGTGGCCAACCCTAACTCTCTGGCCAGCATCCAGCATAAGTGGATCGCTGAGGTTCGAGAGAACTTGCCCAAGGTGCCAATTTTGGTTGTGGCCACCCAGACAGATCTGCGGGAGACAGGGGCGCACCGGGCCAGCTGCATCACAGCAGTGGAGGGGAGACGTGTGGCTCATGAAATCCACGCTAAAGGCTATCTGGAATGCTCCTCCTTAAGCAACCGTGGCGTGCAACAGGTGTTTGAGTATGCAGTGCGGACGGCCGTAAACCAGACCAGGAAGCAGGCCAGAAGACGGATGTTCAGCATAAACCAGTGCAAGGTCTTTTGACCCTTGACCTTGACTTGGTGGGCACTTGAACCCCTCTGTGATTACTTTTTCTATAATGCAACTTAGTGTGCTGTTCAAACTCTGATAAATAAACCCAAAGTTTATTTCTCTAAATACGTAGAGTACTTTTCACTAACGGGGTGTCCTGCCCCCCTACACTCAAACCATATTTAAAACTGAGAATACATTGATTTAGTCATGCATCATGAGGGTCTATGCAAATGTACACAAGTGTACAGTTCTACTTTTGTGTGATCCAGGTAGAGACGCGAAGAGTTAATCTGGATTCTTCTGATCTATTCTATGAGGGAACCACAGTATATTACATGGAGATATTTCAATTGGGGCTCTGGAGAGTATTTGTGCTTCAGAAATACTCCATCAAGAACATTTGATATGAAAGGCTTACTTACATTGAATCATTTAAAGCTTTAAAATTGGCACGGCATATTGTTTCAAAAAGAGGAAAGTATGTTCACATCACAGTTTGTGGTTGGATCAGCAAATTAACTTTTGAAATGCAGCGTAGACTAAACCTTTACTACCACAAAAAAATGACACATCCAGGTCATTTTTACAGTTGTGTTGAGCTTTTACAGTGTTAATTGCACATTTGTCAAAATCAATCATGGAAAAGTACATTGTTATGCTCCTGAAACATATAATGGTGAGTGCATGTTGGCATTTGTTAGCAATGATTTGAACTGTTCAGAATAAGAAATATGTCAGCTCAGAGAGGCCAATATGTGGATTTTTGCTGCATCGCTACATACAGCATATTCTCTATTATTTGTGTAGAGAAGATTTTACTTTTTACTAGAAGTGACCAGGAAATAAACTGTCAGTAGGTCAAAGTGTACAAACATGCCTACAGGCTATGTGTTTCTTTGGATTATTTGTGTATTTTTTTTATATATATATATATATACACAAAATATAATATTATATATGATCTGTCAAATTTATTTAAGAGATAACTAACTTTATTTGTATTGGTTGAAATGTTTACACAGACATCAGCTGACAGTCGACGCAGATCAGTCGTTCAAAAAGTCCAGATGTCCTTAAAACATTTGTACTAAACACAAATAAAGAAAATCTAAAGATTTAATTAAGACTTTTATTTAATATTGGCAGAGTAAAGGGACTTCAACATTATATCAAATTTTGACACTTTTTTTTTTAAACTATATGCCACACGTTAATGCTATTGCGGATTTTTTGTGAATTGTATTTTTGTGTGTAAGTGTATACCTCCTTTTTGAAAATGCAAGAAAAATATTAAGACATGCCCTGCTACCTATGTAACTGGTCCTGTTGTTATTTGTCACTGGAAAAATTTATTCACTTCAAATAAATTAAAACGGGGAAACAAGATTCATCACATGACATAGTTTTGCTTTATTTATATCGGATAATGAATGACTTACTGAATATAAAAGGGAGGTAGCACTTAAACTGGGAAAATCATCTAATAATCTACAAGTGTTTAAAATATGGCCAGTCATTCTTCCCAGTTAGAGTTGTGTTATCTCCCTCTGGTATCCCTTTCTATCTTGAAGGAGTTTGTGTTGGATTTTAGAAATAAGTGTGCATTCATTTTGAAAGCACCCTTTTCTGCCATGCTCCACTTAACACTTGGTCTGTACCCAAATTAACTCTATATGAATCATATACGCTGTAAAATGTAGAATTTATACATTTTGTACATAAACATCCTGTCTACTTTGTCTGTGTTGTCTTATTATGAAGACTTTCAAAATGGTTTGATTGACTTTTCTGTGTTTAATGTATACATTACATTATTATTGTTCAAATGCAAATCATTTAATTTGTACTTTTTTACATTATGAATCTGACTGTTTTTTGGGAGGTGTGTTGACTGCAGTCAGCAAGATAAGTGTCTCATCTTTGACTTTGACTAAATTATCACATGCTATTTCTTGAGTGATGATTAGGTCAAACTAGATTGTTTACAAATTAAACTGCGCTTCCAGACAAATGGACTCTGTGTCTCTAATACAGTATTCAAAAACCTAAAAAAATAACCTATTAATAAATAGAGTAATCTGAGTGTAAAAGACCAAAGCTTGCGAGAGACAGCTTAGTCAATGAGAGCAATGCATAGCTAACATACACACAGATAGATAGAGACGTAAGGCAATGTAGTCTAGATCACAGATATGACTTTAAACCTTTGTATCAAACCTAATCAAATCAAATTAGTTTTATTTATTTAACCCAAAATCACAAAATGTGCCTTAGAGGGCTTTCAGACGTATGCATATGACGTGGCCTGTCCTTAGGGCCTAAAAAACACACCAGTGCAGTCTTTATGTCTTAAGTATCTACAGTGTCTGTTAATGTGACACATTTGTGTCTCTGTGTATATGTAAGGGAGGGTTTGAAGATGCACGTGAAAGGATAACATGAGGAAATGAAGGCTTTGTTAAAGATTTATTGTAGCAAAATGATAATGAAAGCGTGAAAATAAAGACGACCAGTAACAGCAAACAACCAGGAAAAAGCTCAGACAAGCTGTTCCTCCCCCAACCCCGTGCGTTCTCCCGCTCTTTCTTTACATTTCTCTCTTATGTGGTGTTCAGAGCTGCCGGGGATGAGAGACACAGTACAGGCTTTTCAAGGATACGCTGAAACACATCCTGACCACATCCCAACACACGCACATACATTATATAGTCAAACTTGTGCTAACAGCGATTCACACCCAACCTTTCCCACACATTCACATTCATATTACAGAGGCATGTGGATATCACTGCCGGATAGCTTAACCTAAAATAATACATAATCATTTATTAGTTGACTGATTCAAATAAATGCAGTGGAGTAAGACGTATACTGTAGTATTAAATGTATCTCAAAATTGTGCTTATGTACATTACTTGAGTATCAGTATACCCTACACACAGGACCCTCAGATCACCTGAACAGTGTGTGTGCATGTCCACCAACTCTCTTGCTTGTCGTAGTATGTTGACAATAATCGCAGCAGTTCTCAGGGCATACCGATGAAATAAGCTATTAATAGTATTTATTAGTACAATAAAACTCATTATTACTGTCTTTTAGACTCATCTGACAAGGGTTCCTAGACATCAGACACCCAGGCTATTAACAAATCTATTCACAAAAAAACACTCTTGTTGAGTTTACTACATAGAATCCAATTTTATAAGCACATGATCAAACTTTAGTATTCATTTTAATACCGTATGCATGTTGGTAATTTTTTAATCACAAGTGACAAAGAGAAACGCTGCGCTTTGAGTGTTTTGCATGCTTAACATGTCTGCTGTGGCCAGGTCTTTCATCTTTCATTGTGCTCTCTCTCCCACAACTACCACAATGCCATATCACTTATATGCCTCTCTCTCTCTTTCTCACGCGCGCACACACACACACACACACACACACACACACACACACTGTATACAGGGTGTACAGAAGTGTACATAGTGGAGCCACTTCACAGTCAGCGGTAGCGGTTGTCTTACTTCTCAAGGATGTCTGAAGTGAAATCCAAGGAGCAGACATTTTGACATGTCATAGCAGGGGAGCACATGTGCAACTAATGGCTGCATTTCATTTAGGTGTTGTTCCAGCATTGTGGTGTCATACGTACTGGCTCATTGACATGGCTTAGTGGTACAGCTAAATGCAACAGAGCCATTCTTAATGTTGCACAAGTTGCAGGTAACTAAGTCCATTCACCTAATGTACTTATACTAAATACAATTTTAGGATACTAAATACATCTACTCCACTACATTTCAGAGGAAAATATTGTACAGGACTCAACACTAATTTCTTAACTTTAGATACTTGTTCCTTTTCAGATTCAGATTAATAATACAAAATATAATCAAATAATACATTATGATGTATTATAATTGTAGGATAAGAGAACACTTTATTGATCCCTGGAGAGGGGGGATTCACAAGTTCTGCAACAGTATATAAGGTAAAATTTAACTGGATTAAAATTAGTTCCACTTTTACCAGCTGCAACATTAAAGTGAATACATCAATAACTATAATCCAGTAAAATGATATACATTATTCTGGGCCATTCTGCATAATAAGCACTTTTATCCCTTGATAATACTGAAGTAACATTTTGAATGCAGGGCATTTACTTGTTTCTAGTTATTTCTACACTGTTATATTTCTACATTTACATAAGTAAACGTGCTTCTTCACACACTGCTTGTATATAGCCTTGTATTATGTATTATAAAGCATGTGCAGTAGCCTATATCTTTACACTCAGAAAATACATAATTATCTGACTTTAAAAGATGCTGGGGATATTCTTTATTTTTCTCAGTCAACTTTCACCTCTGTGGATCAGCCTACAGTGTTGTAGTTCTGTCATTTTAACAGCCCTCATTTCACAGCAGACATTTTTGACTTTTCGTAGTAGAAGCAGCACAGGTGGAACTAATAACACCAGTAAGACATGACTATGATGGTGAGCCAGCATAGTGCCTCTTCTTTTTGTAAAGTCCATACATTATATTATTCTTTTCGATGTTCAGCATGCAAACACACATTTACCTTGTTACCAATTCTCTCTCTCTTTTACACACACACACACACACACACACACACACACACACACACACACACACACACACACACACACACACACACACACACACACACATTTACCCAGCACAGAGAGGATGGTTAGAAATGGTTTACAAAAGCTCCTTGTTGACTCTTACTCTGGTACAATGACACTATTTCACACTTTCTTCCTTTTCAGAAACACACACACACACACACACACACACACACACACACACACACACGCACACACAGGAAACACCTGTCCTATGCAAGCTAAGTACCACAGAAACTCAGTGACACATTAACCCATCGCATCACAATGAGCAGTACTCTGCAGTAAATGAGTATAAAAATGTCACTAACATCTCTTGCTGACATTTGTTGCATACGTTTGTGAGACAAAGGTTTTGATTATCTGAATGCTACGAGGACACTGGCCTTTTCTTTTGAAGTGGTTTAATCCAAGCACTGATTTAATTTAAATTATGAGTAGATTAAAAGACTTTTAAAGATGAGCATGATGATTTGTTTTTGAGGTTTTTGGTGTAATGGCCCCACAACTTAGCAAAAATACAACATTTGTAACATCTTATATTAAAGATATATTCTAAATATTAGAAATACAGTGATTGCAATAAATATAAATATGCAGGGTACATTCTAGATAGATATGTTAGAAAACATATATCAGAAAAAAAGTCTGTTTTTTAACTTTTGCAAGTAAAATTGACTGAGAAGTATTGCTCTCTTGCTCATATACATGTATTCTTTTTATGGATAATATTAAAGCATGACATAGGGTAAAAACATAAAATGCTTCCATAGTGGTCCATGCTATGTGATGAAAACGTTGTCAACAAAAACTGTTAATCAGCATGTTAAGATACTCTAAACCTTTAAGATTGTCACAACTGCTGACCAATTTAACACAGGTCAACTAGTTGGCCTCTGTTTCTGGTTTCTGATCTCTTCAACCATTTATAGACAAAGAGAGGATGAAATCTATTCTTATCACTTATCACAGCTTTACTGTTCTTATGTTAAAGACTCCTATTGACAGGGTGAAACCTGATCCTGGATCTGTGTGAAGTTCTTTGCCACGTAGCCTGTATGACATGTCACATTCTCATTGACCTGTTTGTGTGTGTGTTCATCTTGAATGACCTGAGCATATGTAAGAAAGTGTCACTGTATGTGTGTGACTGACACATGTCATTAGCTGTGTAATGCAATAAGGTTCGTCATGTGTATTTGTGTGGCTGTGTGTCGTACAGCTGGTTGTAGTCATGTACACAAGTGAATAGGGCTGCAGGCATCGCATTTCTCCCAGTGCATGTGTGCTATGTGATACTGCTGTGTACCTACCTGTGTGTGTGTGAGTGTGTGTGTGATAGCCCCAGGTCCTGTTCCAGAGCAGCGATCACACACAGAGGCACAGTGACAGCGACTAACAACTAGCGAAGCATTCAGAGCTTCTGACAGGATGTAAGATTTTGTGAATTTTCTGTGGTCTCGGCTCGCTCAGCCTCAGCGGGTGAGAATGGAGATCAGAATAGAGTGACACTCTGAAGTTGGACCTGTTTTTTTTTTAGCGACTGCTTTGCTGAATAATTGATCCCTCGGCCTGTGACTGGTTGAAAATGAGGAAGGCAGCGCTGATGGTTTGGATCAGCCTTTTGGTGCAAGGTCAGTTCTGCATGATGGATCAGTTTGATGTTTACATCGGATTGATACTCAGGTTTGTTTTGTCTTTGTAAGCCAACTCTGCTGTGTTTACTGCTCTTGTCTCTGCAATTCCCTGAAATTTGTCTGTTGTAACCTTTGCTGTTGTACCCAACCTCTGCTCTCCTCTCACCCCCTCAGTGTCCCATGGTGCTCAGGGTCATTATGCCCGCAAACTTCTGAATGACCTGATGGAGGACTATTCTGATGCTTTGAGACCTGTAGAGGACACAGACAAAGCCCTTAATGTCTCTCTGCAGGTCACATTGTCACAGATCAAAGATATGGTGAGTACAGAGGAAACTCAAATACATATCATTACCCAGCATAGATTTAGAGATATAAAACCTATGCACCCCGACCACATACAATACCAATTAACCACAAAATAATCTCTTCAGATGGGTCTTTAAATGTTCCCATCCTGGTTGTCAATATCACATCTTCACATATTCTGTACCTTCTTGTTCCAACATGTCATTAAAGCTAGGCTATAGGACGCCTACACTTACTGGATATCGAGAAAAAAAATACTGAATTTTTCCAGAAATCGGATAGGATGTATTTGGTCCCTTTTGAAACTTGCAGATTCAAAATTCAAAGGTTTTATTTGCCACATGCTCATACAAGATGTGCAGTTAAATTCAGGCCGTGCTGGAAAGGCTGGTGTGCAATAAAGAATAATCATTAGAACAAGAGTAAAAATAAGAATTAAGATAAATGAGTTATTAGGATACATCTATAAAGTACTAAATCAAAGGTGAAGATGCTCTAAGAAGTAGAGTTATAGAATTACAGATGAGGCACAGTCAAATGTCCTGATAGCATGCATCAAAGGTATGCCAAGATGAACAGAACCACATTAATAAGGAATATATTAAAATATAGTTACTGCTTAATTATAGTGCTTTATGTAACTGTGTAGCCTGTTTTGTTAGATCTTCCCTGACCGGTTAATTTCAAGCTCCACACCCCCAATTTCTAACTCAAGCTTTCAGTTACATGTTTATTCCCAAGCTAAGATACCCGAGTGATGTCACCTGAGTCAGACTTGACAAAGCTCCTCTGGAGCCACAGAAAACAATGTATGACGGTTTTCACAAGATGATGAATGGACCTTGACTAAAGATCAGTGGAGGGCCCCTTTAATTTGCTTTGCTCTTGTTGCTTTCTTGATGCTTAAATGTTGTTTCTCAAATGTAAGCCGCTTCAGTGTCTGCCAAATGAGTAAATGTAAATGGTCTACTTTAAGAGCTACCAAACCAATGTGTTCATGCTCATGCTGTACGGACTGTACCTTCAGTCATCTGTTCCTATAGTGACCAGCAGGGGGCAGCACTGAATTGCATTGCACTGAAGGATTAAGGATTGCACCCAGTCTGTTTGATTAAGTTATCCAGGAGCAACCTGTCACTATAATTTACACCTCTGTGAGCCTCTTTTGTCACTGTCTGTCTTTTAAATGTGTGTGTGTGTAGGATGAGAGGAACCAGGTGCTAACCACGTACCTGTGGATTAGACTGGTCTGGTATGATGCCTACTTGAAGTGGGACAAGGAGGAGTATGACAACCTTGAGATGATCAACATCCCCAGTGACAGGGTTTGGAAGCCGGACATCGTCCTCTACAACAAGTTAGTAAGAAGAAACAGATAGAAAACAGGGAAGAAAGAGAGAGGAGACAAACAAATAGAAAGCAAAATCAAAATGAAAAGTGATAAAAATGCTACACCTTTTGGGTAATGTGTCTACATATTTCCATACACCTTTTTGTAATGCGTGCCCACATGATGTCAAACCGCAACTGACACTCATGGTGTTTGTTCCTATGAAACAGCAGTCTGTCTATCTGATTTAGTGCATGCATCTACAAATGTTTCCTTTTGCTCTGTGTAGAGCAGATGAGGAGTCCGCAGGTGCATCCAGCACTAATGTGAAGCTGCGTTATAATGGAGAGATCGTCTGGGACTCTCCAGCAATCACAAAGAGCACATGTGTGGTGGACGTCTCCTACTTCCCCTTTGACTGGCAGTCGTGCAACCTTACCTTCGGCTCCTGGACCTACAACGGCAACCAGGTGTGTTTTATGCAGAGGGTAAATGAGAGGGGATCACACCTTCTATCTTGTTTATCTGTTCATGTTCTGGTCTAATGACTCAACTTTATCATGGCTTACTCATGGCACACTCATGGCTTCTAAAACATTTATATTTTTCCCTTAATGGAATTAGCTTAATTTCAACAGAACACATTTTATTTCAAAGTTTCCACAGCTGGTTTTCACAATAAAATACCTAATATATATAAACAATGCAACTGTTTTTATAGTATACATGAAACACGCATAGTGGCTATAATTTATATTTTTCTAATAACAGTGTATTAATAGACAACATGAAAACAATCTGACAATGTGTAAGGGGAAGCTTGTAGCGATGAAGCTTCAGAGAATCTGTAGCTCCTCTCAGTTTTACAGAGCTTTATAGTCAACTTCTGCTGATTGTTCAGCTGTCTGGTCCACCACTTTGTTGTTTTGGTTAACTATCACCGCTGTCATAGCTTCATTTTCAGTGCAACAGGCAGTTGTTTACTGTGAAAAAGCTCTAAAACCTCACTGTACACTGTGCGCTCAGCACCAAACAACAGACAGACACAGTTAGCGACTAGCTGGTTAACACAGTGGAGCATTTAGCATCTAAAGATTCCGATATTTCCCTCAGGAGTTAAAATAAGAAAATATGAAACGGCCAAATGTTAGACGACACACGGTGTAGCGTTAAGTGCAATTTATACTTCTGTGTCAAATTGACGGCGTAACCCCCTACCCTATGCCATCACCTACGCTGTAGCCTGACGTGCACCTCCTCAAAAATGTAACTACACGTTGAGGCGACGCGGACCGTAAACACTGTGATTGGTCGGCTGGGTAGCCTCGCAATGCCTCCGAGCCGACAGGAAGTGCCCGTGCTTTGAAGTAACGTTTCTCACGTAGACACTACGCAGGAGTATAAATGGGCCTTTACATTACCATGACAGCAGCGGGGCAGAAATTACTTTTAACATGAAGGCGATGAAGAAATACTCGTGTCCTCGTCCTCGTGTTGATCATGTGCCGTGCTTGTGTGGAGGAAGTAAACACGATTTACGGTGCTGCTGTCAGTGCTCCCGGATACTTTCGCTTCACATGTTTGTGCTGCTTCACATATTCATGGACAGCAGTTGTGCTGCAATGAGGCTTACGGAACGAGCACCATGTTGTAGACTGTCTATGTAAAATACTCCCAAACTTTAGACGGTCTAAGGCGTGGTCTTGTAGCTACAGCTTGTCCAAGGGAATCGATTATGTCGACTACGTCGACGAATCGCCCCAGCCCTACTTGTTTTTAAACTATATGTAAGGTAATGTTTATCCATCATTCTATCCATTGTTAGTTTGTGCATCCACATGATATGAGTATATTTGCATGTGTGTTGATATCCACAACTTTCTGTATTCATGTGTGTTCTCTACACAGGTGGACATAAGTTTGGGCATGGACAGCGGTGACCTGTCTGACTTTGTGGACAACGTGGAGTGGGAGTGTCATGGCATGCCGGCAGTTAGAAACGTCATGATGTATGGCTGCTGCTCCGACCCGTACACCGAAATCACTTATACCCTTCTCCTGAAGCGCCGCTCCTCTTTCTACATCTTCAACTTGCTCCTGCCCTGCTTCCTCATCTCGTTCTTGGCACCGCTGGGCTTCTACCTGCCGGCCGACTCAGGGGAGAAGGTTTCCCTCGGGGTCACGGTGCTGCTGGCGCTCACTGTCTTCCAGTTGTTGGTGGCTGAGAGCATGCCACCTGCAGAGAGCATGCCCTATATAGGTTTGAATTATTCTTGGCTTTCAGTTTTGCCTTTTTTTTTTATCTATTTAAACTATAGAAGTTGGAATGTAACCAAGTAAATTTACTCAAGTTATGCAAGTTATGCATCTGCTTCACTATGTTTCAGAGATCACAAATCACAAATGTGAGGGTTTTCTGTTTGTTCTTATTTCGATTTATTTTTCATAGTTTTGAGGTTTGGACTGTTGGTTGGACAAAACAAGCATTGTGAAGGTGTCACTTTGGGCCCCGGGTTTATTGTGACGGCATTTCTCATACATTTTCTTGATTTTTTCTTTAGTAACATTTTCAATGCAAGACTTTACTTGTATTTACTTGTATTTTTACAGTGTAGTATCAGTACTACCTTTGCGTAATGTAATGTAACGCATGTGAAGGATCTGGAAACTTCCTCCACCACTGTTAGCAAGTCTAAATTCTGACTTACCATACCATAATTTTATAGTATAACTATACATTTTTTAAAATAATTTTTACCATTTCATTTTGTTTTCCATAAGAAATCTTAGTTATGCACCTTGGATACAAACTGGGTATTAATTATGTTGAGATGTATCAAGATATATCTGGCGTGTCTTTCCAGATCATTGCGGATGAAGTCAGGAAGCTGCATGTGAATGTTCAACCTCTTAGTCTACATACTAGGGCTGCTATGTATGTGTTCCCTGTTAACTCTTTCCCCATTACAAACTTGTCCTTTTTTTTGTCTTCTCCTCTAGGGAAGTACTACATAGCCACCATGACTATGATCACAGCCTCCACCTCTCTCACCATCTTCATCATGAACATTCATTTCTGTGGTGCTGAGGCCAAGCCGGTCCCTCACTGGGCTAAGGTGCTCATCATAGACTACATGTCCAAAATTTTCTTCGTCTACGAGGTGGGGGAGAACTGCACTACGGCGGAGAGTACGAGGATGCCGCTGTACTCTGAGGACCCCATAAGTGATAAGAGCGGCTACCTTGATGACCGTTTCCCCGACTACCACCATGACAGTGACCCGTACAAGTACAGCAATGGCCACGGCTTGCATCATCACAACAAGCATCACAAAAGCCAGGCAAACGGCAACGCCAGCAGCACCAGTCACCATTACAACAACCACGCCAACCACGCTTCCAGACTGGAGCGGGGGGAGGGAAAGCAAGAGCCCACACAGCGCCACCACCACATCAGGAAGGATGAACTAAACTACCAGGCCCCTCCTCATCCACCAAACCTCCAGCACCTGAATGGAGGGCTGAAAGAGCAGCTCCTCTATTCCACAGAGAAGCTTCAAGTCCCATCCTGCCCCTGCTGCTGCCCCTGCCTCCAACATAAACAGGTGCTTCTCCACAGCATGCTGTTTCTCCACTTACTCACGTTACCTACTTACCTGATTGCTCCTCTTCTTCTAAAGTTTCTTCAAGTGCTCGCTTTGGCTCATTTATCCATCTCTTCCTCAGGTGGTGAAGAACATCCAGTTCATCGCCAACTGCTTCCGTGAGCAGAGAGCCAATTGCGTCAAGGCAGCAGAGTGGAAAAAGGTCGCCAAGGTGATGGATAGGTTTTTCATGTGGATCTTCTTTGTGATGGTCTTCCTCATGAGCATCCTCATCATCGCCAAGGCATCCTGACATCCTCCCCATCATCTTTTTACCATGAGGTCTTTGCTGGACCTCAGTGTTACTCAAGTCGCCTCATTTTTATTTTAATGCAACACCAGATAAATCAAAACTCTTTTGTCTACAAAGAAATAGTATTTGATATGTCAGTATTGTGTTTTGTGTGTGTGGCTGTGTAGGTTCATTGTTGTTTTTTTGCTTTGACATAAAGAGGACAGAGGTCACTGCACCCAAAACATCCGTTTAACCACACAAGCACACAAACAGCAAAATTCATCAAAGGCTATCAGTTAGCTAACATCAGGTGCGCTCACATGTGTGACAGAGCAGTGGAGCGGTAAGACAATCTAGGCCTCCACTTGAACATGCTCTCCATTATTGATGAGCGAACAGCCAGACATCCAGCTATAGGCATTACATTACTTACATTGCGTTTTAGGCAACCAGATGATGCTTGACAAACTTAGTAAGCATCCTTTCGGAAATTTCCTTTGTTTGTTTCTGTGGCAGCTGTCAGACAAAATACAACCACAAGAAAGACATTGAACTGCAGAGTCATCACCAACAATCAAGAATTAAATAGAGCATTATCTCATGTCCTTTCTTATACTGATCATCATGGAAAAGCGTGCACGATAAAGACATTAAAGTCATGTGAAAATGAAGTGTTTTCCTAGTCTAGATGTTAAAAAAATGGTTTACATAACTTGTGAATACTTGAATGTCTGACTGGGAGAGAAAAACGGCAAATGTTTACCTTTCTTACTGTACAAAGACCCTCACTTTTTAACCATTAACCTTAAAGCCTACCTCCAGAGCATAAACAGTAGATTGACTGTACCTTTTGACTAACTTACGCTCATTGGACCAGTAAAAAAATAAACCTTTGATATCTTGTTATTAAATATGGTTTTACTCACTGTACCAGAAGTTTGTGTTATGATACAAATCTAATCTGTTATACACGATGTACGTTTACATTTTGCAAAACTGTCCATTTCTGATTTGTTAAAGTCTCTTCATTGCCTAATACTTTTTCTGTAAAATCTTTGGTTTTGCATACACCTGTGGTCATTTCCCTTGATCTCATTAGAAAGATAAACAAATATCCAGCATTAATAATAATAAACTTTATTTATATAAAGTGCAATAGTCATACAGATGAATACATAAATCACTCAGTAGCAGGAGGGGGAGAATGGGCAGATAAATCTTCACAAGGCTAATGTATGTAATCAGCGCTGTCATGTAAACCATGATCAAAGGCACACACACACACACACACACACACATCGCGTCACAGACATGAAGCTCTACACAGAGGCAGGCGAGTGACTGAACCTGATTTAGTTTCTTTAGACATCTCCATTTCCCCAAGAGCCTCTAGGGGGCAGATAACTAAAATCATAGAGGATTCACTTACTGATTGAGGGTATGAATGAATTTACTCCATTCATAACAAAGTGAACATGTAAGTATATTTATTTATTAAATTTCTAATATCCTCTTGTCGCCTGAATGTGTTTACAATTATATAAAAAAATTATTATTTTACTTTTTGCTTTCAAGCTGATGCTAAATTAAGTGGAGATTATTAATTTGTGTAGAGCACATAGAATAGATATAAATTTAGATATGATGCAAATTAGTGACAACAGGGATAAATGGATGCTTGCAAAAGGTTCCTTGGTACGTATTGAATATACACAACTGGCATTGTGGGAATACATACACTATCTCGGCTGCAGTCTGAATGGAAGCAGTATGATGCAAAATCGCGACGGTGTTAAGGGGATAAACAGTATATTGAGTCAAATCAGTCTCAATATTGAGATTCACCGGACTTTAGTCCCTTTCGCGCAAAATTCTTGCTCAGATCACTGGAAAATAGGCCACTATCAAATTGTTTATTTCAACCAGTATGAATATTACTTGTATAAAAATGTGTCCTTTTTTTGTTTCTTTTTTTTCACCATCTGGTAAATCTGAATTGTTTCTGTAAAATTAACACAGTTCAATTTTGGAGAATCTAACCGATCTTACCATGTGTAGCATGGCCATATTGACAAAAGTTTATTTCAAAACATTTATATTTGTATATTGTGATCTAAGCAGCTTAAAACTTGCTCATGCCGCCGACCCAGTAGGCTTTAAGAGGTTTTATATATCCAAAGGACTTCTATAAAAACCAGACCAGGCATATAATTGAGACCTGCGTTGATTTGTCAAAACATGTAGCCACACCAGGCCAATAAAAGGGAGAGGCGTCTAATTGGGACTCTCCTTATAATTGAAGTTTTATGGTATATTGTAAAATAACATCTCTGCTGTGAAATGTTATTCCCTGTTTTTGACATTTTCTACTGTTTGAATGAATCAGAACCTGCTGCAAGCCGGCAGTAGCACAGACACATCTCACAAGAGTTATGAATGTTTGCTAAATTAGCTAGCTAATGGATGATCTTAGATTTTCTATGAGCACAGCTCACTTGTTAACTAACAGTAGTGTGAAATGCCACATCACTAGCATCATAAAGCAAACACATTTAATCATGCACGACAGAAGAGTTATCACTTACCAGACTCCATGTTGAGGTTGACCCGTGGATAGTATCCTCGACTCCATGCTTATGTGATTGGCTGAAACGGAAAGACCCATCTGACTGATAATTCCCCTGTTGAAAAAAATCTATTTGAAATGCAGTGAAGTTCACAAATGAGAAGCAGTTGTTGAGAAGCAACATTTGTGAATCCTTCTGTGTGCATTTATTAATTGTGAGACTGATCTGACTCCATAATAACATAAATAGACAGCTTGATGATAGACACAGTTTATTAGTTTCTGATTCTGGGAAGGTAGGAAAGACAGTAAACTTCCCTAAAACATATCTCTGAACTATCTGTTCGACCTGATCACACACAGGCTATTCAGTGTGATCTCATTTTGATAACTAATTTTTTTTCCACTGAGCCTCCCCTGAAACTGTTTGGAGCCCCAACGGGGAGGCTCGCATCCCACCTTGAAAACCTCTGGCCTATATCTCATTCTGCAAAGTGTCCAAAAGCCCGCTGCTTTAAAACAGTACTGTATTTCCATATAGTCACTGTAGAAACAATGAATCACTAACATATTAGTTGGGGGGAAATCCTTCAGTCAAAACAATAAATAAGTAAGACATCATGTAGCCTGTGTTACTGGATACATTTTTAGCCATGTTGGCTCCAGGGATGGCAATGTCAATCTGTCAGTCCACCACTTTGGTCCTGACTGAAATATCTCAACAACTATTGGATGGATTGTGATGCACTTTTGTACACACATCCATTCCCCCTCAGGAATAATAATAATAATAATAATAATAATAATAATAATAATCTTTATTTGTAGAGCACTTTTAAAAAATAAGTTACAAAGTGCTTTAACAAGTGTAAATACAATAAAACACAAAACAATTACATGATAAAAGCAAGAAAACACTTAAGAGACTAAAATACACGTTTAAAATAGGTATAATATATATAAAATAAAATAGGATAAAATAAAGTCAAATAAAATTGGGAAAGGCTCTCCTATAAAAGTATGTTTTAAGAAGGGACTTAAAAGAGTTCACTGACTCAGCCGACCTGATTTACTTGGGCAGGCTGTTCCAGAGCCTCGGGGCCCTGACTGCAAACGCTCTGTCCCCTTTAGTTTTCAGTCGAGACTCTGGAACAGGCAGCAGACCTCTGCCCGAGGATCTCAAGGTACGTGCTGGTGTGTATGGGACTAAAAGTTCAGAAATATAACAAGGCGAGAAGCCATGAAAAAGAAGCTTTAAAAGTGATTAATAAAATTTTTAAGCTAATTCTAATTAGAATAATTGTAATAACTTTGGCGATCCTCTGAATTCTCATCTAGTAACATCATCAGGTTAAAGTTTCAAAAACTAAGAGGGTGAACCTCATACCTGTTAGCATCGTCATTGCGAATATAGTAGCATGTTGACATTAGGGTGTAGCTCAAAGCACAGTTAGGTCTGTGCCTACGGTACAACCTCACAGAGCCACTAGCATTTCTGTAGACTCTTAGTCTTGTTTTCATCATCAGACAAATTGTCCATGTGGAAGACCTCTGACAGGAGAGTGACAACTTCATTGATCCCTGGTGGTTCCTTAACCAACTAATCAAGTAACTTTTAAGATAAAGAGACCCTAAATCATATGACAAGTCTGTTGGATGTTGATCACGCACCCCTCATCTACAGCGTCTCAGCCTGCTTCTCAGATCTTTGCCTCAGCTGGACCATGAACTCTGGCTGGATTGTTTATACTCAGAGATAAGATCTGCTGTGCTGACTGCTTCAGAGACAGACTATTGGGCCACGCTTTCTCCAGACTGTAATTAGAAACACAGTGATGGCAATGATTATAGTTCAAAGAGGGTTAACAAGTCATCGGCCAGACACACCCACAGTGTTTATATAGCAATGTGCTCTTGTCTTTTGTTCTCAACGTATGGACGCAAGTTACCAGAAACAACATGTCATCCATTAGCAAGCAGCTAGCTTCCATCAATTGTGCAGGTAAGTTGGGATTTTTCTTTCATTCTTTCTTTCTTTCTTTCTTTCTTTCTTTCTTTTGAACACAACCTTTCTTCTTCTTTGTCTCTTCAGGCAGGAAGCCGTTCTCCTCCTCCACTGAGATCAGACTGGTTTTGCTGGGAAAGACTGGCAGCGGAAAAAGCTCTACCGCCAACTATATCTTGGGCCGCAAGGTCTTTGAGTCAAAGGTTAGCAGCTCCTCTGTCACCCATCATTGTCGCAGGGCCTATGGAGATGTCCGTGGACGACGCCTGACGTTCCTGGACACTCCGGGGCTGCTGGAAACTCATCAGACTCCACAGGAGGTGCAGAGGGAGTTGAGGAGGAGTGTTAGCCTCCTGTACCCCGGACCCCATGTGTTCCTTCTTGTTATTCAGATTGGGAGGTTCACTCAGGAGGAAAAGGAGGCGGTGCGGCAGATCAAACATGCAATGGGTTCCCATGCTTTGAGTTTCTCTGTGGTGGTTTTTACCCATGGGAACCTTCTTGAAGAAGGGACATCTGTGAAGGATTGTCTGATAGATGAGTGCAGAGATCTGGCCGAGCTGGTGGCCGGATGTGGGGGCAGGTACTGTGTCTTCAACAACCAGAGCTCCAAGAACAAGGAGCAGGTGTCCGACCTGCTCGCCTTAGTGGACGGCATGATGCAAGTAAACGGAGGAATCTGCTACAGCAGCAAGATGCTCCAGAAAGCAGAGGATGATCAGGCTCAGGAGCTGCAGGAGGAGAGGAGGTTGCTGTATGAGGAGGAGGCGATGTTAAAAAAGAAGCAGGAGGCAGCAACTGTAGAGCTGTATGAAAAAGAGCTAGCGATGGTTCAGCAAAAATGCAAGATGGAGATGGAGGAGCTGAAGAAAAGCCTACAACTGGAGAAGGAGAAGGAGGAGAAACTGGCAAGAGTTAGGGAGGAGGCCTTCAGACAAGAGATGGAGGAGATTACCAGGAAGGAGAAGGAGAGAAAGATACAAGAGATGGTGAGGATGATGGAGATACGTAGAGAGGAAGGAGAGATAAGGGCAGCTCTTCAAGAAAAGCTTGACAGAGTTACTAAAAAGCTGGAGGAGCAAGCTGAGCAGGAGGAGAACATGAGAAGAGCAATGGAGGAGCAAATCCAAAAGTACAGATTGGAAATTGAAAAGAAAGAAAGAGATAGGGAACTACAAACACAGAAAGAGAAGGCCATCAGACAAGGGGAGGAAATGAAGAGAGAGGCCTTGCAGAAAGAGCTGGATAAACTCACCCAGAGCTTGGAGAAGCAGCATAGGAAGGAAGCGGCCAGGAAAAAGCAAATGGAGGACCTGCTCAGACATGAGAGGGAGGAGAACCTGCAGAGGGAGAAGGAAATGTGTGAGAAGAAGGGTTCAGAGCTGTGCAACAAGACAATCAAGAAGAAGCCTGCTGCAGAAAAACAGGGCGTAGTGACTACTGTGACTGGATATTTGCAGGAAATGGGACTGGTGGGGCTGAACGCAGCTTTAGAGACTACTGGAGCTCCCTGCTGTATACAGTAATAGCATGAAGATTCATTATTTTGTCATGTACGGCATGTCAAGGCAAATACTCTTATTTTAACTGTATGTTTTTCATGCATACGTACGCAGTGGCCTTAACACCGTTACCACAACTAACTAGTAATCAATCAGCAATGTAAAGGTACAATATGCTGTGACATTTTAATAATTATTATTAGATTCAACCATTAACTCACAGTTAGGAAAAGACAGGACATTCGTGTCCATGTGAAAGCAATTTCATTTCAACAAATGGATGTAATTCCAGTGTGTCCTAAATCAGCAAATGCACAAAAATAGTACAAACTCTCAAAAACGATGGAGATAATCTGATTATCAACTCCCCACCCTCTGCTTCAGACTGTCTGTCTCTGTCTCCATCATCTAAATCTGTAGTCAAACAAACCCCTGTTGCCATTAATAAAGATCAAATATTGCTTGAGTGCTATTTCTGTGTTCCTCACCGATGCTCCAACTTCAGCTGTGCCATCTGGTTCTGTCCCCAGCCAGAAAGGCTGATTTTATCCACAACAGCATGTCCTGTGTGTGTTTGAGTGTGTGCTAATGTGTGAGTGTGAGAGCTGTGGGAAGAGCGGGTATTAAATTTAGAGTGCACTGTCATGGCAGTATGTTCCCTGAAGGTAGCAGGTAGAGGAGGTGGCATTGCCCCTCCTCCACCTGTAAAAGTGCTATTACAATACATTGTCCCAGGTATAACAAAAATGAAAGGAACAGTTTCACATTTTCAGGAATCACACTTATTTGCTTTCTTGCTCAGAGTTAGAGAATAAGATTGAAACTGTTCCCATGTTTGTTTGTTAAGCATGAAGCTACAAACAGAAACCAGTTAGCTTAGCTTAGCTTAGCATAAAGACTTGAAAAAGGAGGAAACAGCTACTGTATATCACGGTTGTCGAACATGTTAGCATACATTTGTTATTTACACATCCAGCAGTTACTGAGCGACATTATCATTAATTTGCTTTGGGTGTTTTTGCTGAACAGTTTTTTCAGCTTTTTCCCAAAAAACAACTGCCTGAAGTTAGGAGAGCTGAACAAAAACAGTAAAATTTCAGACCGGACAGCTAAACAGTAAGCTGAAACTCACTATAAAGCTCTGTAAGCCAAGTGTAGCTGCAGATTCAGGTGGTAATTCTCTGTAGTTTCACAACTCGTCACATTGTTTTTATATTGCAATTTTAATTTTGTTAAAATAATGATTATAGCCACTTTAGATTACAGGATTATTGCCTCTGCTCCGCTCCATATGTCAAACAGATGGGATGGCAATTTAAAGTGGTGAAAATGAATGCAAAATACAGAATTTGTATAAAAACCCAATATTCAACTCTTTTGAATATATCCAAATATTTTGTGAGGAAAAAGGTTAAGGAACTCATATTTTTAGTATGCATGAGTGTGACATTCAAAGAGAAGCATTTCTTTGAATCTGGAGACAATCAATGTCTGTCCTGATCAAAAGCCTCAGTCTTCACAAGAGAGTCAAGAAGCACTATCTGTCTCTTGCCAAAGGTGAAGAGTGTCAGATGACATACATTTGGATTGATGACGCCGGAGAAAATCTAAAATGTAAAACCGGGACTCTGAACAATGACAATTTTACTTTGTAGTCCCTTTCGTAATTTGTAAAAGGCTTTAGGTTGTTTTGTCATAAAATGTATAAATATTGCGCTTGATTTTTTTCTGTTTGAAATGACTATAAGCTACCTGTAACTTACAAAATGCCATCCCTTACAGATATCCCAGAATTGAGTGCTACATGTAGCTGGATGGATGGGAAGTCAGTTTAAGTCACTTTATTCCCGGTCCTTTCACTCTTGACCCAAATAAACTGGTTTTGTGTGAAGTGCTTGACAGCAACAATGTGGCCATAGGTAACTCAGCAGTGTCAGCTACATGTATAAAGACTCTGAACTTTGGTTTGCTGCGCCTACAGATTTAAACCTTTTTAAAAAGTTTTTCCACACAGGAGGTAATCAGCGTTCACAGTGCACTAAAGTCATGGAAGAAGTTAAAAAGTTTCAGGATGGAACAGGAGTACACTCTTTTGGTTTGGATGGACAGCCTCCTCAGGGATGCCCATTTACAGCAGGTGTGATTAAGAATGGATATGTGAAAATTGGATTGAACTAGAAAAAACATGCTGTATATTGAGAGCAATATGAAGAAATGTGCAATTTATTTGTATTGTTTAAAATGTATGATGTGATATGCAGAAACAGTTTTTACATTGATTTTTAATTGTAACTTTTCTCACTAAATCTTGTTTGTTGTTGGTTTCAGTGCCTCGTGCTGTGGGCATTAACAAAGTGTACAGAAGAGACGTTTGTACAGTATCTGTCACTATAGGGCTTGTCTGTATGCTGGTGTAAAGATATTTGGTACCAATGCAGAATCACCACTACAAAATAAACCTATCTGGCAACATTTAAAAACAAGCTTGTAATTGATGCTGAACTCTGTGATGTTTATTGAACTTTTATGATCAAGAACAGTGTCAAGCGGATTTCTTCTCAACACATCATCGCAGCATTATTGTTTGGACACCACAGAAGCATAAAATCTGTGAAATTACAGGTTCATTGAAGAAGCAATCAGAAAGCTGAGCAAGTGCCACTCTCAGCACCTCCGTGTCTACCATCCACATGATCGCGCCGACAACATGGATTGCCTCACCAGTCAATGCAGTACCTCCAATTTCCCAGCGAATTTCCACACCTTCTCTGCAGCCACAGCCTGTCGTAATGTTAGTGTTCGTTAGTATCCCTGACCACGTCAGTCAGACGGGCTGCGGGTACTTTGAGGACAGACGTCCTGCTGCCAAATACGACCCTTACACTGTGACGAGAGCTTTGGTTGAAACCTGTCTGCTGGACACCACTGGAGACGATGATGATGAGGGTATGGATTGCAAACTTTGTTTGTAGTTATGTACATTTGTGAAAGAGATGTTTGCCAGTTTAAATGCAATGTAATTTTGTGTTGCATTAATGAAGCAATAAAATAAAATAAATCATAAATTCAACTGACATCTGGCCTGTTTTTTCCCTGTAAACACATGTAGTCAAGTATATTAGTACAATGTTTCACCAGCAAAACACTTTATTGTCACATACACATCATTCTCTGCATTTAACCCATCCCTCAAGGGAGCAGTGGGCAGCCACTGTGCAGCGCCTGGGGACTAACTCCAGATCTGTGCCTGTTTCACTGGTCAACGGCACTGACTGGAGAACCTAACATGTTTTTGGAGGGTGGTGGAAACTGGATCACCTGGAGGAAACCCACGCAGACACGGGGAGAACATGCAAACTCCACGCAGAAAGGCCGGGACAACCGGGGTTTGAACGCCTCATGCTGTGATTCCACAGTGCTATCCACCTGACCACACATAAAGACATAAGCATATACTATAACTAATAACAAGAAGGGGCTGCAGCTATGGACATATTGGATATATATAAATATGTGTGTTGGATGTATTTTGTTTAGTATGTGTGTTGAACTTTCATGTTTATATGCTATGTCCTATTTTGTTGCTTATTGTCTCTGAAAATCAGAAAGAAACCCTATTTCAACAGACTTACAGGCCCACATTAAGTTCCCTCAAAGCTCTCTAAAATGATAAAGAAAGAGAAAGATTTCCTGTAAAACTTTTGGATAAAATGACAAAAAAATAGAAGCAAATGCGTTCAGAAATTCACTATCATTGCTATTCCTTGGATGGTTGGATGGAACATTGTTTATAGAAATAAAGCAATTCATAATGCGAAAACAGGACTATCCATGTCCACAAAACCAAGTTAATGGAATGGATCCAGTGACATAAGTCAAATTAAATAACTTCTTAAAAAGGTGAATAAGTCTAATATCTGTTCTTCACAATAAGTCCAAGTTGGCAGCTGGATGGGATGTGAAGTGCGATGGAGGACATCATCTTGGATGCCTTGTCATTTGTGACCAAATTACTACACACACTCACATTTTTTATTTTAATTCATTTTAGTTGAATGAAAGTGAATCAACACAGTTAAGGTAATAGCTTGACATGTTTTTCAGCCCTGCGCTTCTCTGCGCTCTGTTGTCAGCAGTGAGGACCAGCTGGTGGTGCATGAGCTCCTCAGTAAAGCTGCTCTGCGCTCAGAGCAGCTACACAGATCAGTCCTACTGGAGCAGGACGCACGCTCTTCACTCTGAGTGACTATTTTGCCGCTTATTGTTTTCTGTTAGTGGTACGAATGGATGCCGTTCGTGTCTTTTTAGTTTGACATGGCCGAGCGCAGGACCAGACAATGAATAACACAACCGGCTTGGCACTGGTAGGAGGCAGCGGAAAGGGGTTACCGGCGCACCGAGTTTTAACGGGCTGCATCCTGGCGCTGCTGATCATTTGGACGCTTTTAGGCAACTTCACGGTGTGCGCCGCCGTTTATCGCTACCGGCACCTGCGCGCAAAAGTAACCAACACCTTCATTGTGTCCCTGGCTCTGTCAGATCTCTTGGTCGCTGTGCTTGTTATGCCGTGGAAAGCTGTGGCTGAAGTGGCTGGTTTCTGGCCGTTTGGAGGTTTCTGTAAGACCTGGTTGGCCTGCGACATCATGTGCTCGACGGCCTCCATCCTCAACCTGTGTGTCATTAGTGTTGATCGATACTGGGCCATCTCCAGCCCTTTCCGCTATGAGAGGACTATGAACAAGAAGGTGGCCTCTGTTATGATCGGCGTGACCTGGACAGTCTCCGTGGTCATCTCCTTCGTCCCCGTGCAGCTGAACTGGCACCGGGCGGAGATCGGTGATCCGGCTGGGGAGGACTTGACGTTTCGCGGTGAAAGTGTTGATGGGAGCTGTGACTCCAGCCTGAGCCGCACGTACGCCATCTCATCCTCCCTCATCAGCTTCTACATTCCCGTGGCTATCATGATTGTCACATACACCCGCATCTACCAGATAGCCCAGATACAGATCCGGATGATATCCTCCCTGGAGCGGGCGGCGGAACACGCGCAGAGTTGCCGCTCGGACGGAACTGAACTACTACCTCACCTGTCCACGGAAATCAGTGCCAACCAATATCAATCTCGTATCCGTCTTAATTCTGATTCTCAGCGCACTAGTCAGTCACACCGGGAGCTCAAAGTCTCATTCAGAAAGGAGACAAAAGTTCTTAAAACTCTGAGCATCATCATGGGCGTATTTGTTTGCTGCTGGTTGCCATTCTTTGTCTTGAACTGCGCTCTGCCTTTCTGTCCCGGACCGGGGGCCCCGGGGGCCCAGCGGGGCCCTTATTGTGTGAGTGAAAAAACCTTCGATGTCTTCGTGTGGATCGGCTGGAGTAATTCGTCCCTCAACCCGATCATCTATGCGTTCAACGCGGACTTCAGAGACGCCTTCCTGCGCCTGCTGCGCTGCCGCGGACAAGGCTGCTGGACCACGGTGAGCGCAGCGGTGGAGACGGTGATAGCGAGCAACGAGGCCGGACACCTGAAGCAGGAGAGCCCGCTGAACGTAAAGCTGAGCGTCTCCTGTGTTATGAAAACCGGGGGAAGCGAGGACAGCGGGAACACAACGGTGACTATGTTTTGTCACAGCGGGACGACCTCGGAACAGGTGACGGACACTGAGGAAAGTAACGACAAAGACAGACTAACGATACCGAGAGCCCATAAGTGAAACAATTTATGAAATCCCATGTATGCAGGACAAGTAGGCTACGAAGTTACAGAGGCAGGAAAAAAATAAGCATTAAACACAATTAATTTAATCCCAGGGTCTGCCAAACATGCACCTGGACCAACACCAGGCTACAAAGCCTAGACAAAAATGACATGATACAAATTAACACCCTTAATCCATATTTTACCATGCACATGAAAACCATACATGTCCTTTTCTTCTTTTTTAGGACATTAGTTTTCCTGAGCATGTACATTTGTCTGGGATAATTGTAGATGGAGCTGTTATTCTTTTATTTGTCTCATTTTTGTTCACATGAATCAGACTTTTTGGGAGTTTGCACGTTTCAGTGTGAGGACTACCTCTCCATTTCCTTATCAAGACAAATGTAGACATGTCCAGATCTGGGTAAATAAAATGA
Source organism: Micropterus salmoides (assembly GCF_014851395.1). Taxonomy (NCBI): domain Eukaryota; kingdom Metazoa; phylum Chordata; class Actinopteri; order Centrarchiformes; family Centrarchidae; genus Micropterus; species Micropterus salmoides. The sequence goes on along the minus strand of NW_024040263.1, from coordinate 13,506,160 downwards.
TGTGAAAGATACCTGTAGGATGGTCAAAGTCTTCATTAAAGCTGGGACGCATGTCCTATAATTTTCTCTGTCTCAGTGTTAGTATAGAATATATGTTGTAGGCTACATTCATGATAAAACAGCTGAAATTCACATTGCTTAAGTACTCTAATTAAACAAGTGAAAAACCTTTTACTTGAAAAACACTGACATTGACTTTTACTAGTGAGGCTGGTCCCCCACCATGGAGAGAGAGGTCAGGATTTCTATGAAATCTCTAGAAATGATTACATAACTAACTCACATTAGCACCCTTCAGCTGCGCATCTTGATGGGTGCACTGTGCACTCTGTTTCCCCCCTCTTTCTCCTGAAAGAAACAAACATAAATAATTTGTAAAGGTTGTTCCTGTGAAAGATGGCCTGACCGGTGAGAACACAGAAGCTTTTATGGTGACAACCCTCAAAAACACAAGATGTGATTATTGTTTATGCAGCAAGGCTGATGCAGGAACGGGGACTGCAAACATATATAGCTAGAGAGAGATCTGCAGTCTCATTTCCTGAACTTTCTACAGATTAACATCTGTTCATTTTTGTTTAATGAGACTTCCTTGTTGGTGTTAAATATGAAAGCGTGTGTTACCACCTCAAGGAGCCACAAGCCTTAATGGAGCCGACAAGAATTATGACTCCATCCTGAGCTGCAAATATTCTGTTGGTGGTTGTGATTACATTACAAGATTTAAAGAAATTGTTTTTTGGGGGAAATTGAATTAGCTTTCTTGCCGTGAATTAGATGAGAAGATTGATACCACTCACATATCTGGTAAGTTTGTAGCTAGGCTACAGCCAGCATAAGGTTAGCTTATAGCTTAGCACAAAACTGGAAACAGCTAGCATTTGTCTAGCTAGCTGTTAAAACATTTAAAGCAATGCTACTTTTTTGACATTATTATTGTATGTGGTATGTTTATGTTTCTTACACGCAGGTCCGCTCAACCAACAGGTCAGGCGTACAGAACCTTAAGTATGTTACTTAAATCACGTGACCTAAGTCACATGATGTTTAATGCATAGTAAGCGTTGTGAAATCGTTGTAGTTTGGTTAGGTTTTGGGAAAAAGATTGTGGTTTGTGTTAAAACAAGTACATTATGTAAGTCACATGATGTAGCCTAAATAAATCAACTTTGACTTTCTTTCACATATGAATTGAACTTCAGTCTTCTGAGGTCCTGGGATTTCTTGAAACATCCCACTTAACCAGCTCCTTATGCAGACTTTGTTGCTCTTTAAACTATGCCACCTGAGTTTTTCCTTTGTTACCATCAAATGGCCACTAGATCTCACAGCCTAACAAGTGTGTTATTCTCAATTGATAAATATTAAGATGGCGAGTTGTCATGATTTGTGAGGTTTTGAAGTGCAGGTAGGTGGATTTTGTTACCTCTGGACAGAGTTAGGTGGGCTGTTTCCAGTCTCTATGCTAAGCTAAGCTAACAGGCTGCCGGCTCCAGCTACATTTTTACTGTAAAGACATACGGTTGGTACGGATCCTCTCATCTAACTCTCTGCAAGAAAGAGAATAATAGTATTTCCTAAAAATGTCCAACTATTCCTTTTAAGTGCACTACATATTATGGATTAATTAATTACATATTGTGGTCTTAATTTCCGATTTCCCTGAAAATGTATGCAGTTGACACATGTATTATCTGTATTAGGCACCAGTGATATAATGTTTGTGTCTGCGTTTATTCTGATAATGCAGTAATGAGAGAACACGGAGATGGTACGGTATACCGTATAATTGTTTCCAGAGGGGATGTGTGTGCAGCAATATGGTATGCGCTGTTTAATGGGCTTGTAACCTACATAGCACATCCATCAGCTGTAGGCGTTTCCAACTGTATGTAAGAATAGTCACCATACCAAACAGGATTAATAAAACAAAGGTCAAATGAATTTTTAAAAATGCGTCTCCCATTTACAGTGGTTGCATGTAGGTTACTAAGTGAGAACAGTCATTACAGTCCTGACTGGAGTGCAGCACAGATAGACGTATGTAGGGCCCTTTCTTTGAGGACTGATAAAGTTATTACATCTATTAATATTGACTGACTGTCCTTGTTTCATTCTTTCTCCATTTCATTCTCATATCACCCATAAAAAGCTCACTGTATTAACATGTCTCTCTGGGGAAAGTTTTAATGGGCCACACCTGCCCACCTTGTAGGTGTGAGCCTTAAAGAAGTCCTCAAGGCTGCAGGCAAGACAGAAAGAGAGATCGAGAGTTTCAGAAGGAACTGTTAATTTGTGAACTTTAGGTGAAGGAACTCATCTAGCCAAGCCTTAGCATACACAGATTTTTAAGAAGAGTTTTTGAACACTTTATTCATACCATATATCACATTTTAATAAGACAATATTACCAGAACATATTAACCATGTTTAAAGTGTAACTTTCAGCCTGTTCGAGACTTTTCACCCAAGAATAAAAAGAGCATCTGTCGTTTCAGCAAATAGCAAAAAATGGCACATTCAAGTGACAAAGCCCTATAGTGGCTGTAGGAATGATCTGGTCCACTGTGACTATAGAAGGAAGGAGGGCGATGTTGTTATAGATCCACAGAGTTCCCAGAAGGAGGAGGTTGTGTTGGTTGGATGGGTCAGCAAGAGACTGATGTTCATTTCGGACAGTGAACATTGGTTTCTTTTATCCATGATTGTGGCCATTCCCAGAGCTTTGGTTTGATTTAGTGCTTGGCTAGGCTGTGTTAGTGTTAAAGTAAGGTCATGTTTGTGTTAAATTAACTATGATATTAAGGTTAGAGAAAAACTGTGACCATGATTAAAAAAGGGAACAGCAGCCTCCCTTGTTAAAGTAAGGGAGCATCACCCTTATCCAGTTTTAATCCACACTTTTATGTTACATTTTTTATATCATTTTATTTAACTTAAGTTTTTAACTTTTTATGTGGGTTAAGGATTTTAGTCATCCGACATGGATTTTAAGATAGATGACCGTAAAAACGCTATCAACGCTACTGACCACAACAAAGCTCCGAAATAACTCTGCCCCATGAGGACTGCATACTCCTTAAGAAAGGGAACAAAAAGATTGCTGACCTTATGGAAGACATCCGACGACTTTCAGAGGAACTTAAAGACAAAGATTCCCTGGAGACTGGCTTTATGGATGTGGCTTCAGTACAAGTGTGGTGTCCAATACATGTGCATTTGACTCATAACAGTTTAAAATAGCACTGAAGCAGCAGGACAGAGGGTCAGTGACCTCCTAAGGGGAGAGCAGTGATTGGTGGTTATGTAGGGACTGAACCCTTCTATAGAATTTGACCTCTAACCCCTTGTTTTGTTACCTCAGAATAGTACTGTACCCTTCTATGTGTTGGAGCTTTATTTTGCAGACTCAAACCATTCTCTGGTACCTAAAAGGTACCTAAACACATCCTATATAAGCTATGTTTGATGTACAGAAAGACAGAGTGGCCATCGGGCTGGGTCACTCTCCAAGCTGCTGCAGAGCTTGTAATTGATGCTGAACTCCTTGATTTAATAAACTTTTATGATCAAGAACAGTGTCAAGCGGATTTCTTCTCAACACATCATTGCAGCATTATTGTTTGGACAACACACAAGCCAAACAGATTGTTTCTCTTAGCTCAACCGCTAACATCCAGGACACCATGCTATGGTACCCCTCTACCCTTCCAAGGCTTTCCTCCTGCTCGACTCCGAAACATCAGTCAACCTGGGCTGAAGTGGTGGTCTGTGGCTGCAAGAGTGGCTCGGACGGGGCTGCCTCTCCTCCGCACATCGGCCTCTCCAACCGCTATGCAGCACTGTCTAACGACACTCCGGTCCATCCAGCGGATGCACCTGCGGCTTCGAGTCTCCCGGATACGGATCTCTTTTGGCGGACAGTGCCTGCCGAAACTGTTGCATCTCCTCCACTGGCTACGTCTCCTGCACTGGCGGCAAACAGTGACCGTTTTGCCTGCCTGCCGAGAAATTCATGCACCTCCAAATACTGCTTTTAAACGCTATAATATTCTTTGTGGGTTCCATCAATGGTGTTAAATGATTCGAAGTATATATTTTATGAACGTTGAGTCTTTAATATTTTAATACACTTAGTAGAAGTACCATTAAATATAGGCCTAGTAGCCTAAATATATGTGGTGATAACGCTGTTTGATCAATGAGCACAGCAAAGTGTCTGAAAAGGACCTAAAGAGGTGGATGCATAATTCGGCAGATCAAATTTTGTAGGCTACTTGCTGAGATTTGCATCCACCTCTTTTCTAAGCATACATGACCGTTATCACCCACGAGGTGCATGCAATTCTCAGCAGGCAGGCAGAATTCATCCCGGTCAAAAACCTCCGCTTCCCGACGTAGAATCCTGAAGGAGGCTGTGCTCAGACGCTCCGGAGGCCGTCTCTACCCTGCACCGTCGGGTAGCCCTCCTCTCAGGTCTGTTACTGCTACTCCAACACAACGCTCGGCAGCTCACACACTCCATCCTCAGTCCGCACGCAGTGTTGAAGCAGATTCTCCTCAGTCCTGCTCTGGAACCCCACAACGGGCATCTCGTCATCCTCTTTTCTCCCCAACCACACATAATAATTGGTGACTCCAATTATAATTGGTGACTCCATAACCAGAAACATCCGTTTCTTTAACGCTACCACTCACTGCTACCCCGGTGCCACCACAGCTGACATTTAAAAAAAACTCCAGGACCATGGATGCCATCACTCCCGTCCTCCATCACAAGAGTGATAGTCCATGTCAGAACAAATGACACAGCTCTTCAGAAGTCTGAGCTGACAAAATCAGATTTTAACCTCTTTTTAACTTTTTAAAGCAGTGTGGAAAGTCCGTTTTTATCTCTGATCCCATTCCCACAGTTGGTCGGTGCTGGCCGCTTCAGTAGACTCTTTGGCCTCTATGACTGGCTCCAGTCCGCCTGCAGGGCTCACGGTGTGTGTTATGTCGATAACTTTAATATTTTCAAAGAATGTCTCTTTTTAAGACAGACGGACTTCACCCAAACAAACGGGGCTCAGAAATGTTAGCTGCTCACATATAGCATGTGGTGCGGTCCACACATGACCTACGTGAATGACTAATCATTCATGCAGCACACCTGGACACACCACCGCTCACTGAACAGATCTCTGCCTCACTGCCACTAAGAACTGTCTCCACCTGCTGGCATGTAAAGCCATCTGCTCCCAGCGCTGTTCCAAAGACTTCTACTCCTCTCATCATCACGCACATCCCACACATTATATATTAGTAATCTCTTAAGGATTAAGACAACTGCACCAACTCCAGCACCCAAACCAAACTCATTTAAAATGGCTCTCTTCAATGTGAGATCACTTTCAAGTAAGACTTTTATCTTAAATTATTTTATCTTGTCTGCAAATCTACATTTTATGTTTTTAACTGAATCATGGTTGCAAATGAATGACTATAGCCAGCTAGCTGAACTGTGTCTCAATATGATTGTTTTAGTCAACCGAGTGTCAGTGGTCGTGGTGGTGGGCTAGTGAGCGTGTATAGGAAAAATTTAAAATGTCATCAACTATGCTGTGATGAATTTAACTCCTTTGAAGTTCTCGCTCTTAAAGTTGGAGGGCTGCAACCTATCATATTTGTTATAATTTATCGCCCCCCAAAACCGCCTGGAGGATTTTTATCAGAACTTCCTGAATTTTTATCTACTCTGGTTTTAAATTATGACAGAATTGTTCTTTGTGGCGATTTTAATATTCATATTGATGACCAACAATGTTAATGCAACTGACTTTTTAAATATGGCCACTTCTTTTAACTTCAAACAACATGTCAAAGGGCAAACACATAACCGTGGTCATACACTGGACTTGGTTTTTACCATGGGTGTCAGCATTTCCTCTGTGGAATTAGTGGACATGACCATATCTGACCACAGATGTATTGTTCTTAGCTGCGATTCGCCTGTTACTCATGCCGCCTCACCAAGCTCCGTGTGTTCTCGCATCACAAACACAAACCCAGGTTTCTGTTTAAGACTGTGGATCAGCTGGTAAACCCAACCCCTCCTTGTGTCTCTGCTGGAAGTAATGATGACTGTGAATTGTTTTTATCTTATTTTACCAATAAGGTGGTGTCAAACAGAGCCTCTATTACCCCCACGGCCTCTTACTCAGAGGTTCCTCACCAGCCACAAGAAAGTTTAAACCAGTTTTATCCCATTGACTTGTCCGAGCTTTTAAAAACAGTATCACAAATGAGTGTCCTCCAGCCCACTTGATGTAATACCTACAAAGTTTTTACTGAAAGTAATGGATTCTGTTGGGCCCCATTTGATCTCTGTTTTTAACAGCTCCCTATCTACTGGTTGTGTCCCTGATTATTTTAAAACGGCTTGCGTGAACCCACTTTTAAAGAAACCTGGTTTAGATCCCTCCCTCCCACAAAATTTTAGACCAATTTCAAAACTGCCTTTTATTGCAAAGATTTTGGAAAGAATTGTGTCCAAACAATTGCTCACTGTACTGGAAAACAACAAATTATTATATTAAAATTATTATAAGTTTCAATCTGGTTTCAGCACTGAGACTGCCCTGCTGAAAGTCACCAATGACCTTTTAATGTCTACTGATGAATGTATGTGCTCAGTTCTGGTACTCCCGGACCTTAGCACTGCTTTTGACACCATTGATCACAACATCATGTTAGACAGACTGAGGCACTGGGTGGGGATCTCTGGTACTGCCCTAAAATGGTTTTCATCCTACCTGTGAATAGGTCTCTTCGTTCTGTCCAGTTAAATATGGTGTGCCTCAGGGGTCTTTCTTAGGACCCATTTTTTTCCCCTTGTATCTGCTTCCCCTTGGACATATTATCCATAAACATGGTATTTCTTTTCATATTTATGCTGATGACACACAAATATACTTGCCCGTCGGATCCACAGACCCTGGAATGCTGAGTTCACTTAACAACTGCCTTTGTGAAGTTCAAAAATGGATGTCAAATAATTTCCTCCAGCTGAACTCAAAACAGAAATCCTGGTCATCGGGTCCCAGATGGCACAACAGATACTGCCATCTGCTGGTTCCCTAGTAAATCACATTAAGCCTGTTGCAAAAAACCTTGCTGTTTGGATTGATAATAATTTAAATTTCGAGCAGCACACCACAAAGCTTGTTCAATCATGTTTTTATCAACTTGTGAAATATAGCAAAAATTCGATCTATGTTAACTTTTAAGGACACTGAGACCATTTTACACGCCTTCATCTCATCACGCCTGGATTATTGCAACAGCCTTTTCACTTGTTTAACCCAAAAATCTACTGATCTACTCCAGACTGTCCAGAACTCAGCTGCCAGGCTTTTAACCAGAACAAAGAAATGTGACCACATTACCCCTATTTTAGCTTCATTACACTGGCTCCCAGTATGTTTTAGACCTGACTTTAAAATTTTATTGATCACTTTTAAAGTTCTTCATGGCCTCTCGCCTTGTTATATTTCTGACCTTTTAGTCCCATACACACCAGCACGTACACCTTGAGATCCTCGGGCAGAGGTCTGTTGTATGTTCCAGAGTCTCGACTGAAAACTAAAGGGGACAGAGCGTTTGCTGTCAGGGCCCCGCGGCTCTGGAACAGCCTGCCCGAGTAAATCAGGTCGGCTGAGTCAGTGAACTCTTTTAAGTCCCTTCTTAAAACATACTTTTATAGGAGAGCCTTTCCCGATCTTATTTGACTTTATTTTATTCTATTTTACTAATTTTATATTTATCTTAAACGTGTATTTGTATTTTCAATGTTTTCTTGCTTTTATCTTGTATTGTTTTTGTATTATTGTCTTTTTGGTATTATTGTCTTTACACTCGTTAAAGCACTTCGTAACTTGTTTTTGAAAAGTGCTCTACAAATAAAGATTATTATTATTATTATTATTACCACTAGTTGTGACCCAACATCACAGGTAAAAGGTCAATGAGCTGCCAGATGTTAAACCAAAGACTTCTCAGACTGTGTCATTTGAAGCAGTAAAACTATCGAATATGCAACAAAAAAATGACTTTTTACTTGATGTGTGACCCCTAAAAAAGCAATATTTAGCTAGACGGCCAAAGATGTTAACATATTTCATTCATATTTGTCGACAGTTTTGTCTTGAACAAATGACTGAATAAGTATAAAATGGATGTTTCCATTTCCTTGTAAATATCTTATTGAATGAAAAATTTATTTATTGTGTATTGTATTTATTTTATATGTTATTGGCTGATGGATTTTCCATGACCTCCCATGTATTTTCTCTTCTGATCCAGTATGTGAACTCTTTCTGTTCAAAAGACCTTATAATTCCCATCAGGGACATGAGATCAGGTTGTTGCATTGTTTCCTGCAATAATCCTGACGCTCCAGAGAGAGAGGTCCTCATTACAGATATACAAAGAACACATTTAGTCAGATTTAGTCCTGGCTCACGCTCATGTCTATAAGCACACGACTCTTACATAAAGCTTTATGTTTGAGAACGCCCAGAGCAAGTCTGAGAAGTGAATTCTGTTTGTGTGAGGGTTTCATTTATGAAGGTGTGTATTCAAGTCAATGAATAAGAGTGTTTCTGGCAGAAAAATGAATTGAGTCAGATAAGCGTAGCAAATTTGACAACACTGAGAAAGGAAAAAAGGCAAGAGAGAGAGAAAGTGAACTACAAACTATGAATAAAAGACGACAGAAGAAACATGAAATATCGAGATTTTTAGGGCCAATAGAAATGCAGGTTCATAAATGGTTACAGTGAAACCTAAAATAAGCCAGAAAAAGTTACCTGTTCATCTGTTGTAATTAACCCCAGCATCCATTGTAATGGACAATGGTATTTGTTGCTCCCGAACTCTGAAAATAAATAAAAATAAATAATTAATTTGACATCTAAGTTGCAAAAGACAGACAGACTTTTTTCTCTTTTTAAATATGAATTTATATACATGCAGAGCTCAGTATAATATTGCCTTACTAAAGTATTTATATCAGTAGTTAATTTGCAGGTTTCTTCAATCTCAACAGGATTTTTACAAAACTGAATGTACATCAGGTCTTTTTTTGTACTATTCATATTAGATTATATCAAGTTAAAATTCAAGTTCATCCGTTTACATAAAAATGTTGATTTAACCTTATTTCTACATTGGGCATGGTTAAGAAAAAACAGTGTGAAATAGCTTTGAAAGGTTTAAATGAATGAACAGAAGAGAGATAGAAAACACAAGGGAAAACCACAATTATATATTAAAAGACTTTATTAATTAGATGTAAATATTTCCAGCAGACGGCCACATGTGGTCGGTGCAACTGGGAGCGCACAGCTGGCTGCCAGTTCTCATTCCTGCTGCTGCGTGAAGCAGTTGAATTATTAGTGTTAGGCGTCAGGAAGCCTGTCACCCCACTCTCACAGTGTCCTTCTAACCTCTAAAAATAGATCAGAGAGAGAGAGACACTGAGTGTAAAGAATAATGGTTTGTTTCTTACTGGTCAAAATATGACCCTGACACATTCAAGAATTCAGTGGCAAAATTCAGATATCAGACTACATTCATTGTATTAGAGGATCTGAGTTCAAGAAAATAACACAGACATCTGTATTTTTTAAAGTACACTTTATGAAAAATAAAAATCATATTGTAATTAATTAAACAAGATGTAAAACTGCATCATAGAGAGTGTGTGAGTGTAGCCTTTATCAATAAAACAGTTTCTCAGTCAAAGTATATAAGATTTGTCACCAACCTTGAGATATTGGATGAATTACAAGCAATGGTGGAAAGAAACTAAATATTTTACCCAAGTACTGTACTTACGTACAGTTTTAAGTGCATGACTTTTACTTGGAGTATTTCTACAATGTGGTATTGCTACTTTTACTTATAAATATCTGAATACTGCATTAGACCACAAGAGAATATCTTGTTACAACCATAAACTTTGCTCTCACAAATATCACGTGACCATAACAAATATTTATTCACACAAAAAGATCCTATTCCAGCAGCGGAGCAAGTGGAGGTTTTTCAACACAGAATAGAATTTACAACACAGTAATTTGAGGTAACACCGAAAAGTTGACTTGTTTTTCAAAATCTGGATCTTTTTCAGGTTTAATTGTTTAAGGGCACATTGATGATAATTTTCAGTCGCGAGTGCAGTAAGAACTGTTTCTTCACAGTCCCTGAGCAGTGGCTCTGCTGCTTCACAGACTACAAATGGCACTTGCAGATATAATGATGTAATTCAGGCTATTAGAAAATAGTGCTGCAATTACAAAATTGCTCTACTGCAGACAGCATCTATTTTTTGTATTTATCTTCATTATCCTGCTGATTTGCTAGCAATCCATTGTAAACCTTTTTCATTCATTTGCAATAAGGATGTTTTCTCATAGAAATATTTTTCTATATGATTGTTTGGGGTTGGAGTTGCTTTTAACAGTATGTCTTGATGCTAATATGTTGTTGCTATAAGATTGGTTATGCTGAATCTTGGTCTTGTTAAGCATCTTTTGCTGATTCACTTTTGAGAATCTGGTTTCTGTGCTTGGTTCAGGCATTAAGACTGTGTTGCATGAGGGATGAATTGTGTTATTCTTTTGGAAATACAGTATATTTTAGACCTGCTGTTTTTTCTAAGCAAATTTGTATAATACAGAATATCTAAACACCAATGACACAGTCAACGCAGCCTTTTTGTAGTTAAAAATCATGTCAGTTGTTGACACTCTGATTTATAGAGCATGAAATAATTGCATGCAAGTAAAACCACTAGAGACTATGATTTACACCTCACTTCTTTCTCAATTAGTGAAGAAGGAAATCCAACAGAAGTGAAGTAAAACACAACACAAATACCATTACCAATTATTAATAACAACTTACTATCAATTATCTTACCACGACTTACCAATGAAGTGTTGTGTTGTGTGTGTCTGAGATAACGTATGGTATCTTTAATATGTTCTTTGTTTTTTACAGAGATGTCGCATATTGTTTTGCTTTTGGTGGGTGTCGTGTCAGTGGATCATGTGTCCTTTGCAGCAGCTGCCATTTCACAAAAAGGTAATGCATTAAGTATTGACTCGCACGCACGCACACACACACACACACACACACACACACACACACACACACACACACACACACACACACACACACACACACACACACACATTTCTATTATGTTTATGCACAGTACTTTCGCAAATCACTGCTATCTTGCTTATTCTAATGAGTGGTTTTAATTTCAGAGGAATACACCAACACAGCAGCCACAAAGAATGTTGAGACAACCCAAAACCTGATCGAGAGATCAAAGAGATCAGGGAAGGTAAATGGCAGTGTTTTGTCTGGTGGCTTGTACTACATGACCACTGCTAATGGCATGGTTTATCAGACTTTCTGTGACATGACCACTACAGGAGGCGGCTGGACGCTGGTGGCGACTGTCCATGAGAACAACAATGCTGAACTGCCAGATGGAGACGGGAACTGGTCCAACAGAAACACCTTTGGAACAGCAGAGGGGGCCACCTCAGGTGATTTTAAGGTACAGAAACAACTTGACAGTCACGGGAATGCAGTGGTGGAAAGTGGGAATATGAGTTAAATTGCCACTGCTTACATTTCACTTTATTTTAACAGCTGCTACTAAAGATGAAGCCTTCACAGTTTTTTGATTGAATCACAAATTTTGACTGTGCTGTACAGAAAATACCTGGGGAAAAAAGGGCAAACCAGATATTGACAGGTGAGTGCTCTACAGACAGGCCTATGCAAACATCTGCTTCATAGCTGTCAACATAGCTGGATTTGTTACCCTCTTTTTTTCCATTGGGTCACATCTTTGGGGTCAAGATTTGTGACCTTATCTGAATACAATGGAGGCACCATTATTGGTTACAAATGCTTTTAAAATAAGGCATGTGATTAAGTATGTTAAAGATGTTTGCAGTTGCATTATAGGCAAAGTTACTTGTTGGGTCACATAATTTGATGGGAAACTTGTCTTTTTATTTGTCAATAAATATTAAACATCAGAGAAAGAAAAATGAGCAAAATGATCAAATCCACACAATGCAATAAGTTAAATGTGACCTATTGTCGTGACAATAGTGTGTACACTTTTTCAGAATCCAGGCTACTATGATATAGTAGCAGAAGACATGTCTGTATGGCATGTTCCCAACAACTTCCCACTGGAGCACAGGAAACTGGCAGCCATCCTCCGCTACTACACTGACAACCGCTTTCTCCGCCTGTATGGAGGGAAACTCTTTCAGCTCTTCTTGGTAACTCAGTAGTGTAGTAATGTCAAGTTATAACTTTAAAAAAATGGGCAAACGTATAGAATATGATGATAATACAAAAATCAACAAAGCAAACCTGCAGGTCTACAGGTACACGCCCTGATGACTGAGGACGAAATTATCACATTCTTCCAGCAATATCCAGTGAGATACAACATTGGCTCCTTTAGCAACAGAGGGCCAGCTATTCCCATCGTGTTCGACCATGGAGACAGAGAGTCCACCAAAATATTATACGGACCCAATCCTAGAGGTAAAACACTCATGTAGCAGGAGGGAAATGGAGAAAATGAAGAGCTTTTTTACCATCATGGATGGATGTGGATATAAATCTGGATTGGTGCTTATGGCCATTGATATGAAGTTACTACAAAACTGCAAGTTATTAAATATTCAATAAACATTCAAAATTAAAGGTTGTCAATTAATGATCAAGAAATGAACTAGCTAAAATAAAATCATTCTGCTCTTGTCAAGCTAGCCTTTGAAAAACTCACTGTTTTGTTTTCTGTTTGTATAAAAAGTGGAGTTTGAACCAGATTTCATCACATTCAGAGCAACAAACAACGAACGCTCAGTCATGGCTATCTGCTCTGGGGTCAAGCCGACCACAGGATACAACACTGAACATGTGTTTGAATGCATCATCACACTTCTGCTGTCACTCAATCAACACAGAAAATTATACACAGCGTAAAATCATTATTATTTCTGTATGTCTCCAGTACTGTATAGGAGGAGGTGGATATTTCCACCCTGATCAGTGTGGGGACTTCCAACCATTTGACTGGGACAGGCTGGGAAGGGAGCAAGGCTGGAGCGCTTCCAAAGAGATGACTGAGGCTGCTGTTTTACTGTTCTACTGCTGAGAGCATTATTTGCACATGGAGCTTATGACTATAGCACGTCAGTCAACAATCCGAATTCGTAGCCATTTAGATGTCAGTTCAGGTGTATTTGAATAGTTCTTTATAACAGCATGTAGCATGTTACAGAGAACAGAGAACAAGCCTTGTGTTTCTGCCTGTGTCATTGGCTATAAAAAACAGAGCAGATATTACAGTAAAAGAGTTGTCTTGCTATTAAGCCGACACACCAGCAGGAGGAGGTATTTAACTGATTATTCACCAACTCACTATCCACCCCTCCACCACATGGACTTTCATGGCTATTTATATCCCTCACACACTGATTTTACCTGTGACAGTAAGCGTAAGTTGGCAAGCCGTTTCTGCACAATAAATGTCAATGCAATCTGCAAACGATGTGAAATGGCACGCGAAATGCAAAAAATGCGTTGGAATACCATGCCAAATGGTGTAAGAAATCGGCATGTTATTCAGGCGCCTTTTGATGATACCAGGCTGTTTCTGTCTCTCTTTAGCTGTTCCTATCCAATAATTTCAAAAAACATTTAAAAAACAACAACAACAAAAAATCATGTAATTATTAAAGGTCTCACAAAAGACTAGATAGACACTGTTCCAGCGTCAAATAAATGAATTCCCAAAAATAATTACAAACTATACCAACTCAGTCAGAGCCGGCCCTAGACCTTCGGGGGCCCTAATCAAAATTTAGTTGAAGGCCCCTCTCACTGTCGGGTGTTGTCACTATATACACAGACACAGAAACAACGTCTCTTGTTTTTAAATTAGACCTGACAAATCTTTCTTATATTCTTAAACATGCCATGTTTGTTTAGCAGAAAAACACAAAAGCAAATTTCTTAAACCTGTTTGCTGATTCTGATGAAAAACAATAACTAGACTTAACTCTATATTATTAACAGGAAACATATGATACTACCAGTGCTACTGAGCTTAATGGCAGTGCAAGACTCAGTAGACACTGATGAACTTAGTTCTGAATGAAAAGACTGATAAACTGATTATAACCAAAGCTTAAATCTTTAATAACAGCCAGAAAAGAATTTAAGAGACAAAAAATACAAAACAGTTGATAGCATCTTTTCTCAACCAACTATTTTATACATGATCTAAACATGTAATGATAGAAAAGGCTTTTACTGTCTGAGTGTCTTTTTGGAAAAGTCAAAATGTCTCTCTCAACTGGTTCTGGTTTTACGGCTCACCACATCAACATGTAACTGGTCATTGAGGATTGATGGCCAGTCAGCTGGATCCACTGGAGGAGTAGAAACTGGAGAGCCAAGTGTGGTATAAACACGATGGTACTGCTCTCCACTTGAACAGGCACAGGTAGAACTATGAGGGAGATTAACACAGAAAATTTGTAATTTTTGTTCTTCCACTGAGTGTTGCAAGAGGTGAATAATTGTTTAGATATTGTTGATGTCAGCCTAAACCTACCAGCATTGTCAGCTTCTTAAATGATACCAATGATGGAGGTAGAGACTGATGGACAATAAATATATTGACTGAATTGAAATGACGTGTTCGTAGCATTAAATCTGGAGGATCTTATAATGCAAGACAATCTGTAAGAGTTTGATGCTGTCTCCTTTTAAAAAGTGACTTTAGTTAAGATGTCTTTTCAACACTGGCAGCTTTTGAGGAGGCTCCCTGATGTAGCTCAATAATCAGTCCTTTAAAACAGCTACTACACACTCCCTACCTGACAGATTTGCTTCTTGGGTGACATGACCTGTTGAAACCTGAACTATCTGGTTTTGTTCAGTGAAATGCTTTATAACACTAGATGTGAACAGCTCAACTCCAAAGATAATGTTAGAAGACCAAAGTACTAATCACAATATTAACTTAATCAACTGACTTTAATAATATAATTTAATCATATAGTATGGTATAATATATTATATGAGTTTTTTGCAGTTTGTAAAAGTTGAGATGCTAAACGCGGTTAGCATGTTAGCAAGCATAGCGTTAGCATTGCTAACGGCTAATGTGAGACCTTTAGTTCTGATTATCTAAAACTATAGGATGGGAAAATGGAGCCTGTGGGCTTACGTACCTTTATCTTCTTGCCTCCTCTCTTCTTCGAGGCTCTTCTGTTGTCTTTTTACATGTCCAGACAAATATGATCTTCTCTTGTCAGACATCAAGCCTGACTGACCCAGCATAACGAGTGATGTCACAGGGTCAGTCAGGGTCAGGAGTCACAGGTCACAGCTGATTTTCCATAGTATATAACTAAATTCAATAACCAATATTATTATGGCGCATATTATAGAGAGCTGTCTTTCATTTTATTTTATTATTTTACGTTTCTTTTTTCAGTGATTTTTTTGCACCACTAGCAAGCAGTGACTGTAGGGGGCCCTCTGCTGGCCACGGGGCCCTATGCCACCGCAAAGGTTGCTTAGTGGCTGGGCCGGCTCTGAACTCAGTGTGTAATAGTTAATCAGTAGATCAGTGGTGTCTGTCAGTGGATATGTGGATATGCCTTTTACATCCCTTTACTGTAAACGGCAAAACATGGTACTGTTTTATTCTCAAGCAAAACCACTAGTGAATAATACATTCACACCTCAGTTTCCTCTCGATAAGATCTGTATCATTATCAGTCAGAAAATGATTTTATATAATATAACAGACATGAAGTAAAACACAACACAGAAAACATCACCACCTGTTTTCTAAATAATTTCCAAACCCCAGACCCCAACCCTTTGTGCACAGCTGTTTAACAAATAATATTATCTAAAAATGCAAGAGCAGGAAAATTGTTTGGCATTGCCCCATTAAGACATCTTTATAATTCATTTGGATAATTTGTGACAGTTAATAAACCAATGGGTGGTAAAAGGTAAAGTGCTGACGGGATGCTTTATTAAAATAAAGATTATAAAGATTATTATTAGTTAGAAGAAGATAACAAACGACCGTTGGGATCATTATGACTATGTTTTAGTATATTCTGGGTGGGGAATAAAAGTTATATTGATCAATTTGTACTTTGAGCCTTGAGATGTCAAGAAAGACTCATAAACAGGGAGATTTGTAGTTGAGAAGAAAGGACCACAACACATCTTACAGTGATCAACACAGGCAGGAAATAGATATTTTGTTACAAAAATAGGCACACTGGGGATGGAGAGATGACAACTTAGTAATGAAGTGCTGTTCAGTCTGAAGGTACTGTTAAAGTTATGTGGATGAATGTTCCTGTGTGGATCTCTTACTTAATATTTCCGACTTATGGGGAAATAATTGTCAGAATTTCTTTAATCTAATGAAATGATCATTTGTTGTTTTCTGAACAGTGTAACGCTGGAAAGAACATGTAATAAATTAATATTTAACAGCA
The DNA here is from genome assembly GCF_014851395.1 of Micropterus salmoides. Lineage (NCBI taxonomy): Eukaryota > Metazoa > Chordata > Actinopteri > Centrarchiformes > Centrarchidae > Micropterus > Micropterus salmoides. The sequence goes on along the minus strand of NW_024040263.1, from coordinate 13,489,532 downwards.
GGAGAATGGTGCTGATTTTGGTAGATAGATTTGTCAGTTTTGAATTACTTTGTGTGTGCTGGATAACATACTCTGTACTCATAGGAACACATATGATTCTTTAATGTTTAAATGTATTTAATATGCTTTTTTTCTCCCCAGACATGTTATACCATATACTTTTGATTTTGGTGGTTTTGGTATTAGTGGAACATGCTTCCTTTGCAGCTGCTCCTTTAAAGATAGGTAAATAACAGAACATACATACTTTCCTATGGTTATGCACCGTACTTTCCTACCGTACATCATTGCAATCTAGATTTCTTACTTTGAAATATGTGGCTTTACTTATAGTAAAGGAAGAACTCACCCATACAGAAGCCATTAAGGAAGTTGAGACAACTCAGAACCTCACAAGGAGAAAGGCTGGAGCGCTTCCAAAGAGATTACTGAGGCTGCTGTTTTACTGTTCTACCGCTGAGAGCATTATTTGCACATGTAGCTTATGACTATAGTATATGGCATGCCAGTTTAATCAAGAATACCAGTTGTAGCCATTAAGCCAACGAGCCTTGTGTTTCTGCTCGTGTCATTGGCCATACAAAACAGACCAGGTTACAGTAAACAGTCATTTGTAATTCAACCACACTTCAGTAGATGGCTGTATTGAACAGCATATTCAAATAAAACATTAAACATTGGTCATGTTGGAAAGTTTTTCTTTTCGTAAGTATTCATTAAGTAAGTGTGTGTGTGTGGGTGGGTGTGTGGCTTGAAATGTATTTGATTTGAGAGTGTGATAGTCTCTTGTATGTGTGTTTGCAGCTGCTTAAAGCTGCTTAAAGATAATGGCTGTCTGTCTGACTGCTGTGGTCCTGTGATGTTGTGCTGGTGTGATCAACGCAACAACTGTATTTCTTAAGGAAGATCTAAGAGGTCATATTATTATTTTTGGCTTTTTCCCTCTCCTTAATTGAGTTATTTATATATCTTTTATGTGCATGTAATAGATTTGTGTAAAAGCCCAAAGTCCAGCCCAAAGGGAGTTCCCATCTCCCACAGAAAACACTGCTCTGAACTACCTTAAAACAAGGTAATAATAATAATAATCAAAAAACCTTGAATTATATTTTATGGAAATTATTTTTGTTTTTTGTTTTTTTCCCTAAAAAAACAGTGGAGTTATGTAAACATAATGGCATTTAAAGGGTTAAAATCCCCAAAATGTTCATGTTTGATATGTATATTTCAGGCTGAAGTAGCTTTGAAAGATTGAGTCATTTAAAGTGGAAAAAAATATTAATTTATATTATATTTTTACAGCAGTTTTTGGGAAGGAGCCATTTTGCGTGAGTTTTTTTTAAGGAACTCTTAAGGGTTAATATAAGCAGTATTATGTAGACAGTAGGTCACATTCAAATGTTGTTTCAGGGAGCTCAAAGACATGGATACTCACATACCACCTCATAATAGAATAGGCTTTTTGAGGGCATTGGCCTCATTTCAAATACTTTATCTATAAACAGTCTACTTACTTTGAGTTTTATTCACTTTTGTCACTGGTAATGTGGCTTGTAAACACTTTATTACAAATGCATTTATAAAAAGAACTATATGTGATATATATGTGTATGAAAATCATACATATTAAAATACATCATTTGACATTATCTTTCTGCACAAAAGCAATGCCACAATTACAAGGTGTGGCTCACCATATATCATTACATATGGTGAGCTTGCTCGGTCACTTTCTCCTTTTCTCTTTCTTGCTTCCTTCTTGTTCGATCTTTTCGCAGCCTCTGCCATGATATTCATACTGAGAATACCGAGCTAGCTTCTTCCAAAGAACTTACAATGTTCATTGAATACTTTTTGTTCCTTCTTATCGCTTGCTTGCTGAAGAGTTTTGCTGAAGTCCAGCCCAGAAAGGCAATGACACCCTATTAAAAGTCAGTGTACCATCAAAATGATTTTGAAGCTGTTATTTTAAGATAAAAAAACACTACGTAATGTAATCACTGGTAATGTGGCTTGTAAACACTTTATTACAAATGCATTTATAAAAAGAACTATATGTGATATATATGTGTATGAAAATAATACATATTAAAATACATCTTTTGACATTATCTTTCTGCACAAAAGCAATGCCACAATTACAAGGTGTGGCTTACCATATATCATGATATATGGTGAGCTTGCTCAGTCACACGCTCGTTTTCTGTTTCTCTCTTCCTCCAACATCTTGTTATAGCTCTTTACAGCGTCTGCCATGATATTCATACTGAGAATACCGAGCTAACTTCTTCCAAAGAAATTACATTGTACATTCTATCAATTGTTTTCAATTCTACATAGTGCCATAGAAAGCTCGCAGGCGCAGCGAGGCAATGACACCCTTTTCTAAGTCAGTGTACCATTGAAATTATTTTGAAGCTGTTAAAAAAACACTAGGGGACACATTGGTATCTCACAGTGGATTCGAACCCCGGTCTCTCACACCAAAGGCATGTGTCTTATCCACTGCTCCATCACCACCCCCCCAATATGTGATCCTTCCATAAATATGTGTACCTACTGTAATACTCCCCCAAACCAGCTGAATGGTATGTGCCGTGGATAAGTGTACCAGTGCAAGTGAATCAGTGTACTCATTTGCACTCATTTACTGACTCAATGGTGATCAGAGATGGCATGGAGTACATACTCAAGTACAAGTCATTTTCACAGCAGCATGGGATTAGCCAATGCAATGCTGACAAAATAACCTCACCTAGTCAGCCATTAGAACAGTTAGCCAAAGTTAAGACTGCATTAGAAAACTATGCTAGCTACAAAAACATATGCAGCGCTGTATGACAGTGAGTGACCACCAGCAGTAGGTGACAGTCTCACTTTATGATAGCGTCATGATTATGGTACAATCACTGACCTTAATTGAACTAATCATCATCATTGTCTCTATGGCATGGCAAGCCCTACCCAAGGGCGTCACTTTGTGTTGAAAAGTGGTGGGGACATGAGGCCCAGAAGCCTCATGATCCATCAGAGCATCCACCCTCTCCTGAGAGAGCCGCATAACCACACCTAGGTAGGTGAGCCTCTGGGAGTGGAGAGGAGCGCAGACAAAGTCACTAGGGGGCCCGCACGAGGTGGGGCAGCCACACTCGTGGGCTCATAACCATGTTGCTCCCCCGTTTAGGGGGAAGAGGCAGGGATTAGCAACAGAGGATATGGTGCTTCAATACTTCTGACATCAAAGCCAGGCTGCATAAAGGCCGTTCAGCCAGCTACAGCCTGTCCGCGCAGTGTGACGGCAGCCACTGACTCCATAGAGACAGTGGTGGGCCGAATAGGAAATTATCTGCTTGTGACATTGAAGCTGGCCGCCGACACACCGGGGAGTGGGGAGGGCGGGAGGGGGGCCGAGTCCAGCCCACATGCAGCCTGATGCTCTCTGCCTCCTGAGCCGAGGACCTCACGGTGTCCACCAGGGTACAGAAATGAGGTCCGAAGAGTCCATCCGGGCTCACCAGGCCTCAACCAGCTCCTTCCTGGTGACTTTGGGGATGATCAACTGCTGGAGCCACAGCACCAGATGGACCCGCAACTGCCAGATGCTAATCCGGGCGGTAGTGACAGCTGAAGCGGCACACTCGGTGAGCTGCGCGCTGGCCCCTTTGCTGATTTCCTCTTTCTTTTCCTCCGTCATGGTGGTGGAGTTTGCTGACTGCTTAGTGAGGGAGGAGGCAATCAGGACTGTGTTATTGGCGGAGGCAGAATTCTGGAATGCGCATTGGTGGGTTTTATCTGTGATATGAGCCACCCACTGCGCTCCAGAGGAGGTCAGGACGGGGTCGTGCGGTCACTGTATGACCTGGCTTCACACCGAAGAAGGTGGTGAGGTTGGGCTCCAAAGGAGAGACTGGGGGAAACCCTAGATCTGTAAATCACTCCACCTTGATGGGAACATAGGTGGAGACAGGAGCCTGGAGATCCGTGGATTTTGGCCGATATTCGATATGCCCATATGTTAAAACTCATTTTGACCGATGCCGATATTTACCCATTTCTTTTTATTTCACTGAAGAGAACACTAAGTCTCTCCTGTACTGCTTATACCCTATTACTCATGTGTTGTAGAAACAGATATTAAATAAGACAAATAACATTTAATTCAACAAAAAAGTTAGCATTTTGCAAATGTAGACATAGACATTCACCACTGAAAAATAAGTAAATTATTTCACTTGGGAAAGGATTATACCACATATTTTCTGAGCTGCTAACAGTACTGTAACGGTAAGCTATCTATGGCACAAAATAAAAGCAGGTGTTGTCCAGACTTAATGATGTGCTTTAAAGCATAACAAACAAGCCTGAAAAAAATTCTGCTGCTGTGGCTGTAGCTGAGCTAATATCTATGCAGTGCTTAAAATGTCCTACAATCTTCTTCCTGATTCAAACACGATGAATAAAAAAACTAATGTTATTTCGTATTAAACCGGCCCGAGGATGAACTGTTTATTAACAGGCTGCAGTCTCTGCCTGCTGTCTACGTTTGTTGACTCCTACACACTCACACATGCGGGCGCACACGCACGCACCGCGGCCAGCAGAGATCACGGCCGCGGTGGAGACGGTGAAGTGAAGGTAACCTTAGCTGCAAACTGTCATTTGTTTTTTTCACAATCTCCCTTGGAATCACTCCAGAACCCCTGTGACTCTCCTCCCCAGATTTTCTCCAAGACGAGGGGGATCTGAGTCTGTGCAAGGTTTGATGACAGCAGAAAGGCTGGCCCCACCTGCAGTCACTCTCTTTTCAAATAAAAACTGGATTGGCAGGACACACCCGTCCTTCTCCACACACCATCAAAGGGCTCTGTTGTCACCTTAGAATATTTATCTGATGATTTATGGTAAGTCACACCCTGTCATTGAAGAACCTCTTTTGTGCAGAATGATTGTAATCCATTGTAATATAAATAGTGTTATGTAGACACTAGGTCACATTCAGATGTTGTTTCAGGGAGCTTTATTTTACTATAAACAGTCTACTTACTTCTGAGTTTTATTCACTTTTGTCACTGGTAATGTGGCTTGTAAACACTTTATTACAAATGCATTTATAAAAAGAACTATATGTGATATACTGTATATGTGTATGAAAATAATACATATTAAAATACATCTTTTGACATTATCTTTCTGCACAAAAGCAATGCCACAATTACAAGGTGTGGCTTACCATATATCATGATATATGGTTTTCTGTTTCTCTCTTCCTCCAACATCTTGTTATAGCTCTTTACAGCGTCTGCCATGATATTCATACTGAGAATACCGAGCTAACTTCTTCCAAAGAAATTACATTGTACATTCTATCAATTGTTTTCAATTCTACATAGTGCCATAGAAAGCTCGCAGGCGCAGCGAGGCAATTGACACCCTTTTCTAAGTCAGTGTACCATTGAAATAATTTTGAAGCTGTTAAAAAACACTACTTAATGTTGCTTTAACTCAGTCTGTGCTTGTACTGGCTGATTATCCAGCATCTCTACTACTGGCAAACTTAAGCATAGCACCTCTTAATTATAGATAACATTGCTATTATTCATTTTATAAGCAGTATCAGACTCATTCAAACTGGCTCCTCCAGATTAACTTATATACATTAATACATATATATATATACTGAACAAAATTATAAACGCAACACTTTTGTTTTTTCCCCTATTCATCATGACCTGAGATCCACGACTTTCTACACAAAAGGCCTTTTCTTCTGAAATATTGTTCACAAATCTGTCAAAATCTGTGTTACTGAGCATTTCTCCTTTGCCGAGATTATCCGTCCACCTCACAGATGTGGCATATCAAGATGCTGATCAGACAGCATGGGTATTGCACAGGTGTCTTCACATAGGCACTATATTTTGATAATTAAATGTGTATTAAATAGCCTATATCTCTCTATTATTGCTTTTTAAATGAAAGCTTATGTGTCTAACTATACACCTCAACCTTAAAAAAGAAATCATACCATAATATAGACATGTGAGTCATTTATATTGTAACAATCTTTCTTAACAAAAAGACAGCATATAAAATCCAGAGTATTCAATCAGTGCAATGCTGTCACACATCCGGCAGGCCACTGTGCACGACACAGAACCCTTGTGCAGTTTGGATTCATTTTCACTGACACTTTCCAGACAAGTATTTCATTTCTCCCACTCTCGTTATCGTCGGTACTTTTGCATGCGCTTTTGTTTCAGAGGGGACGCGGGGGGTTTATGTTCAGGGACACATTGGTGTCTCACAGTGGATTCGAACCCCGGTCTCTCACACCAAAGGCATTATCCACTGCTCCATCACCACCACCCCAATACGTGATCCTTCCATAAATATGTGTACCTACTGTAATACTCCCCCAAACCAGCTGAATAGTATGTGCCGTGGATAAGTGTACCAGTGCAAGTGAATCAGTGTACTCATTTGCACTCATTTACTGACTCAGTGGTGATCAGAGATGGCATGGAGTACATACTCAAGTACAAGTCATTTTCACAGCAGCATGGGATTAGCCAATGCAATGCTGACAAAATAACCTCACCTAGTCAGCCATTAGAACAGTTAGCCAAAGTTAAGACTGCATTAGAAAACTATGCTAGCTACAAAAACATATGCAGCGCTGTATGACAGTGAGTGACCACCAGCAGTAGGTGACAGTCTCACTTTATGATAGCGTCATGATTATGGTACAATCACTGACCTTAATTGAACTAATCATCATCATTGTCTCTATGGCATGGCAAGCCCTACCCAAGGGCGTCACTTTGTGTTGAAAAGTGGTGGGGACATGAGGCCCAGAAGCCTCATGATCCATCAGAGCATCCACCCTCTCCTGAGAGAGCCGCATAACCACACCTAGGTAGGTGAGCCTCTGGGAGTGGAGAGGAGCGCAGACAAAGTCACTAGGGGGCCCGCACGAGGTGGGGCAGCCACACTCGTGGGCTCATAACCATGTTGCTCCCCCGTTGAGGGGGAAGAGGCAGGGATTAGCAACAGAGGATATGGTGCTTCAATACTTCTGACATCAAAGCCAGGCTGCATAAAGGCCGTTCAGCCAGCTACAGCCTGTCCGCGCAGTGTGACGGCAGCCACTGACTCCATAGAGACAGTGGTGGGCCGAATAGGAAATGATCTGCTTGTGACATTGAAGCCGGCCGCCGACACACCGGGGAGTGGGGAGGGCGGGAGGGGGGCCGAGTCCAGCCCACATGCAGCCTGATGCTCTCTGCCTCCTGAGCCGAGGACCTCACGGTGTCCACCAGGGTACAGAAATGAGGTCCGAAGAGTCCATCCGGGCTCACCAGGCCTCAACCAGCTCCTTCCTGGTGACTTTGGGGATGATCAACTGCTGGAGCCACAGCACCAGATGGACCCGCAACTGCCAGATGCTAATCCGGGCGGTAGTGACAGCTGAAGCGGCACACTCGATGAGCTGCGCGCTGGCCCCTTTGCTGATTTCCTCTTTCTTTTCCTCCGTCATGGTGGTGGAGTTTGCTGCCAGCTTAGTGAGGGAGGAGGCAATCAGGACTGTGTTATTGGCGGAGGCAGAATTCTGGAATGCGCATTGGTGGGTTTTATCTGTGATATGAGCCACCCACTGCGCTCCAGAGGAGGTCAGGACGGGGTCGTGCGGTCACTGTATGACCTGGCTTCACACCGAAGAAGGTGGTGAGGTTGGGCTCCAAAGGAGAGACTGGGGGAAACCCTAGATCTGTAAATCACTCCATCTTGATGGGAACATAGGTGGAGACAGGAGCCTGGAGATCCGTGGATTTTGGCCGATATTCGATATGCCCATATGTTAAAACTCATTTTGACCGATGCCGATATTTACCCATTTCTTTTTATTTCACTGAAGAGAACACTAAGTCTCTCCTGTACTGCTTATACCCTATTACTCATGTGTTGTAGAAACAGATATTAAATAAGACAAATAACATTTAATTCAACAAAAAAGTTAGCATTTTGCAAATGTAGACATAGACATTCACCACTGAAAAATAAGTAAATTATTTCACTTGGGAAAGGATTATACCACATATTTTCTGAGCTGCTAACAGTACTGTAACGGTAAGCTATCTATGGCACAAAATAAAAGCAGGTGTTGTCCAGACTTAATGATGTGCTTTAAAGCATAACAAACAAGCCTGAAAAAAATTCTGCTGCTGTGGCTGTAGCTGAGCTAATATCTATGCAGTGCTTAAAATGTCCTACAATCTTCTTCCTGATTCAAACACGATGAATAAAAAAAACTAATGTTATTTCGTATTAAACCGGCCCGAGGATGAACTGTTTATTAACAGGCTGCAGTCTCTGCCTGCTGTCTACGTTTGTTGACTCCTACACACTCACACATGCGGGCGCACACGCACGCACCGCGGCCAGCAGAGATCACGGCCGCGGTGGAGACGGTGAAGTGAAGGTAACCTTAGCTGCAAACTGTCATTTGTTTTTTTTCACAATCTCCCTTGGAATCACTCCAGAACCCCCTGTGACTCTCCTCCCCAGATTTTCTCCAAGACGAGGGGGATCTGAGTCTGTGCAAGGTTTGATGACAGCAGAAAGGCTGGCCCCACCTGCAGTCACTCTCTTTTCAAATAAAAACTGGATTGGCAGGACACACCCGTCCTTCTCCACACACCATCAAAGGGCTCTGTTGTCACCTTAGAATATTTATCTGATGATTTATGGTAAGTCACACCCTGTCATTGAAGAACCTCTTTTGTGCAGAATGATTGTAATCCATTGTAATATAAATAGTGTTATGTAGACACTAGGTCACATTCAGATGTTGTTTCAGGGAGCTTTATTTTACTATAAACAGTCTACTTACTTCTGAGTTTTATTCACTTTTGTCACTGGTAATGTGGCTTGTAAACACTTTATTACAAATGCATTTATAAAAAGAACTATATGTGATATACTGTATATGTGTATGAAAATAATACATATTAAAATACATCTTTTGACATTATCTTTCTGCACAAAAGCAATGCCACAATTACAAGGTGTGGCTTACCATATATCATGATATATGGTTTTCTGTTTCTCTCTTCCTCCAACATCTTGTTATAGCTCTTTACAGCGTCTGCCATGATATTCATACTGAGAATACCGAGCTAACTTCTTCCAAAGAAATTACATTGTACATTCTATCAATTGTTTTCAATTCTACATAGTGCCATAGAAAGCTCGCAGGCGCAGCGAGGCAATTGACACCCTTTTCTAAGTCAGTGTACCATTGAAATAATTTTGAAGCTGTTAAAAAACACTACTTAATGTTGCTTTAACTCAGTCTGTGCTTGTACTGGCTGATTATCCAGCATCTCTGCTACTGGCAAACTTAAGCATAGCACCTCTTAATTATAGATAACATTGCTATTATTCATTTTATAAGCAGTATCAGACTCATTCAAACTGGCTCCTCCAGATTAACTTATATACATTAATACATATATATATACTGAACAAAATTATAAACGCAACACTTTTGTTTTTTCCCCTATTCATCATGACCTGAGATCCACGACTTTCTACACAAAAGGCCTTTTCTTCTGAAATATTGTTCACAAATCTGTCAAAATCTGTGTTACTGAGCATTTCTCCTTTGCCGAGATTATCCGTCCACCTCACAGATGTGGCATATCAAGATGCTGATCAGACAGCATGGGTATTGCACAGGTGTCTTCACATAGGCACTATATTTTGATAATTAAATGTGCATTAAATAGCCTATATCTCTCTATTATTGCTTTTTAAATGAAAGCTTATGTGTCTAACTATACACCTCAACCTTAAAAAAGAAATCATACCATAATATAGACATGTGAGTCATTTATATTGTAACAATCTTTCTTAACAAAAAGACAGCATATAAAATCCAGAGTATTCAATCAGTGCAATGCTGTCACACATCCGGCAGGCCACTGTGCACGACACAGAACCCTTGTGCAGTTTGGATTCATTTTCACTGACACTTTCCAGACAAGTATTTCATTTCTTCCACTCTCGTTATCGTCTGTACTTTTGCATGCGCTTTTGTTTCAGAGGGGACGTGGGGGGTTTATGTTCAGGGACACATTGGTGTCTCACAGTGGATTCGAACCCTGGTCTCTCACACCAAAGGCATGTGTCTTATCCACTGCTCCATCACCACCCCCCCAATACGTGATCCTTCCATATATATGTGTACCTACTGTAATACTCCCCCAAACCAGCTGAATGGTATGTGCCGTGGATAAGTGTACCAGTGCAAGTGAATCAGTGTACTCATTTGCACTCATTTACTGACTCAATGATGATCAGAGATGGCATGGAGTACATACTCAAGTACAAGTCATTTTCACAGCAGCATGGGATTAGTCAATGCAATGCTGACAAAATAACCTCACCTAGTCAGCCATTAGAACAGTTAGCCAAAGTTAAGACTGCATTAGAAAACTATGCTAGCTACAAAAACATATGCAGCGCTGTATGACAGTGAGTGACCACCAGCAGTAGGTGACAGTCTCACTTTATGATAGCGTCATGATTATGGTACAATCATTGACCTTAATTGAACTAATCATCATCATTATCCAACGAAGGTTAAAGTCACGGGCAACTGGACTTGGTTGAAGATATTGGAAGACATTTCGTCCCTCATCCAAAGGACTTCTTCAGTTCTGACTGACTGGCAGGGAAATTCAGCTATTTAACCTCAGTGGGGTCATTTGCCAGGGTCATCGATACTGCTGGTTCGTTAGTGTTCCTGGTTGCTGTAACGACAGTCGTTACAGTCGTTAGGACTACTGGTGGCCGAGACTGAACGACCATCGTTGGTATCTTCACCTGAGGCCAATAGGTTACGTTTGTTGAGTTTCCTGGGAAGTGATGAAAGGACAGCATTGTAAGTGGGGGATAAGTGGTGGCGTAGACCCCCTCCTCTGTTCAATGACGGCTTCTCGACCCGGGTGTAGATGGCTTCCTTGACACCTCTTTCAAACCATCCATCTTCTCTGTCTAAAATGTGCACCTGGTGGTCCTCATATGAGTGTCCTCTGTCCTTCAGATGTAAGTAGACTGCAGAGTCTTGACCTGAGGAGTTGGCCCTTCTGTGTTGAGCCATGCGTTTGTGTAGTGGTTGTTTAGTCTCCCCAATATACAGGTCTGTGCATTCCTCACTGCATTGGACCGCATACACTAGATTGCTTTTCTTGTGTTTGGGTGTACGGTCTTTGGGGTGGACCAGCATCTGTCTTAGTGTGTTCTTGGGTTTAAAAAACACAGGGATGTTGTGTTTGTTGAAAATCCTCCTGAGTTTCTCTGATACTCCAGACACGTATGGAATCACAATGTTGTTGCGTTTGACCTTCTTTTCCTCCTCCCCTGTAGTTTTGTTCTTCCTGGATCTTGTGGCTGTTTTCACAAATGGCACAGCCATGCTTCTCTCTATAGAATCCTCCATTATACTGGAAGTAGGTGGTGTTTAGACAGAGGTCGAGTAATTTACAGATCTGGTCAGGGCTGAATCTAGTTCTGTTGTCCAGGGTGTTGTCTTGTGTTAGCCGTTTCCTAACAGTTTCTACTGCCTCTATGGTGGGGATGCAGGTGAACAAAGAAGTCACGTCATAGGATACCATGGTTTCATCTGGATCCAGTTTTAGTCCTCGAACTTTGTTTACAAAGTCAATAGAGTTTTGGATGTGGTGAGGAGTGTTTCCCACCAAAGGAGCTAAGATGGTAGAAATGTGTTTGGCAGTGTTGTAGGTGACCGAGTTAATGCTGCTGATAATCGGCCTGAGTGGGGCTCCTTCTTTGTGTATCTTGGGTAGTCCATAAGACATCTTGCTAATCATTTTGGGATGAACACCCTCAGATTGGTACGGGAGTATGAAAGGACAGCCAGGAAAATTGCAGACTACAGGAACCATCTACGATTTAACCTGAGATGCCAACAACACAAATTTATTCCCAACAGCCTACACTCAGGCTCCACGGTAAAAGGACACAGAGCCGGAATAATCCTGGAGAAAGCGCAACACCAGCTACTGAATGAGAGAGTGAGACAGATATATTTCACAATTGAAGCCCTGAACAAAGAATTGGACAAAATACACCACAAACTAGAAACATATCTGCCCAGTACAGCACTGGGAAAGGTCATGGACTTCATCAAGAAAGCACAGCTATCTCAGCACAACAAGAGCAAAGAAAGACAGACCCGGAAATTCCAAAACCTACAGTCCAGAGCAAGCTGCACTAACAGAACAGGAGAATTGTCTTGCAGGAGAAAGGACAACAACCCCACAACACATGAAACATACAACAGATGGGTGAAAAACCTGTCAGATACCCAACCAGAGAAAGACATTCTAGCCAAAGGATTAAACTCTGCCATTACACCACAGCAACTACCTATAGTAGACCTCATCACAGCCACAGAATCGGCCATTAGGAAAAACAAATTAACAGAAACAGAAGTGGAACAGCTCAGACTAAAGGTATCTGCAGCCCTTTCTAATGCGAAGGCCCCTGCTTCCAACCTCACCATCCAAGAAAGGAAAGCTGTGACATCTCTGAGCAAGGATCAAATCATCACTATCCTACCTGCTGACAAAAGAAGATGCCCGGTAGTCCTTAACACAGCGGACTACCAGAACAAAGTCAACACACTACTAATGGACACAAACACATATGAGACACTGAGACGAGACCCAACCAGCGAATACAAGAAAAAGGCCATCGAATGTCTACAACAGCTACAGAAGGACAACACCATCACCCGTGAACAATATTACCGATTGTATCCTGGAGAAGCCATTCCTTGCATTTATGGACTACCCAAGATACACAAAGAAGGAGCCCCACTCAGGCCGATTATCAGCAGCATTAACTCGGTCACCTACAACATTGCCAAACACATTTCTACCATCTTAGCTCCATTGGTGGGAAACACGCCTCACCACGTCCAAAACTCTATTGACTTTGTAAACAAAGTTCGAGGACTAAAACTGGATCCAGATGAAACCATGGTATCCTATGACGTGACTTCTTTGTTCACCTGCATCCCCACCATAGAGGCAGTAGAAACCGTTAGGAAACGGCTAACACAAGACAACACCCTGGACAACAGAACTAGCCTCAGCCCTGACCAAATCTGCAAATTACTCGACCTCTGTCTAAACACCACCTACTTCCAGTACAACGGTGGATTCTACAGACAGAAGCATGGCTGTGCCATGGGCTCACCAGTATCCCCAATTGTGGCACACATCTACATGGAAGAAGTGGAGAACAAAGCCCTCAACTCCTTCAGAGGAACAGCACCAAGCCACTGGTACAGATATGTGGACGACACCTGGGTCAAAATTAAAAGCCAGGAAGTGCAAGCCTTCACAGAACACATCAACTCTGTGGACAGTAATATCAAGTTCACACGAGAAGATGTTCACAACAACAGTTTGGCCTTCCTGGACTGCGCTGAACAAGTTGAAGAGGACAGGAGCCTGCAGATTGGTGTTTACAGAAAACCCACACAAACAGACCAATACCTACTCTTCGATTCACACCACCCACTGGAGCACAAGCTAGGGGTCATGAAAACACTGCACCACAGAGCGCAAAACATACCAACAAGCGCCCAAGCCAGAGAGAAGGAACAGAAACACCTGAAGGGGGCACTTACAGCCTGTGGATACCCTAAATGGACCTTCGTATTAAACCGGCCCGAGGATGAACTGTTTATTAACAGGCTGCAGTCTCTGCCTGCTGTCTACGTTTGTTGACTCCTACACACTCACACATGCGGGCGCACACGCACGCACCCGCGGCCAGCAGAGATCACGGCCGCGGTGGAGACGGTGAAGTGAAGGTAACCTTAGCTGCAAACTGTCATTTGTTTTTTTTCACAATCTCCCTTGGAATCACTCCAGAACCCCCTGTGACTCTCCTCCCCAGATTTTCTCCAAGACGAGGGGGATCTGAGTCTGTGCAAGGTTTGATGACAGCAGAAAGGCTGGCCCCACCTGCAGTCACTCTCTTTTCAAATAAAAACTGGATTGGCAGGACACACCCGTCCTTCTCCACACACCATCAAAGGGCTCTGTTGTCACCTTAGAATATTTATCTGATGATTTATGGTAAGTCACACCCTGTCATTGAAGAACCTCTTTTGTGCAGAATGATTGTAATCCATTGTAATATAAATAGTGTTATGTAGACACTAGGTCACATTCAGATGTTGTTTCAGGGAGCTTTATTTTACTATAAACAGTCTACTTACTTCTGAGTTTTATTCACTTTTGTCACTGGTAATGTGGCTTGTAAACACTTTATTACAAATGCATTTATAAAAAGAACTATATGTGATATACTGTATATGTGTATGAAAATAATACATATTAAAATACATCTTTTGACATTATCTTTCTGTACAAAAGCAATGCCACAATTACAAGGTGTGGCTTACCATATATCATCATATATGGGGATCTTGCTCAGTCACACGCTCGTTTTCTGTTTCTCTCTTCCTCCAACATCTTGTTATAGCTCTTTACAACATCTGCCATGATATTCATACTGAGAATACCGAGCTAACTTCTTCCAAAGAAATTACATTGTACATTCTATCAATTGTTTTCAATTCTACATAGTGCCATAGAAAGCTCGCAGGCGCAGCGAAGCAATGACACCCTTTTCTAAGTCAGTGTACCATTGAAATAATTTTGAAGCTGTTAAAAAAACACTACTTAATGTTGCTTTAACTCAGTCTGTGCTTGTACTGGCTGATTATCCAGCATCTCTACTACTGGCAAACTTAAGCATTTCCGAGATTATCTGTCCACCTCACAGATGTGGCACATCAAGATGCTGTTCAGACAGCATGGGTATTGCACAGGTGTCTTCACATAGGCACTATATTTTGATAATTAAATGTGTATTAAATAGCCTATATCTCTCTATTATTGCTTTTTAAATGAAAGCTTATGTGTCTAACTATACACCTCAACCTTAAAAAAGAAATCATACCATAATATAGACATGTGAGTCATTTATATTGTAACAATCCATCGAAGGGAATGTTCAAACATGTTACAGCATTGTTTGATTGTCATCTGCTAAATTATCGGCCAAATTTCATTTTCTGATATGATTCCAATAATGAAAATATCTGAAGATATTATATTGCATCAATAATTACTGTGCATCTCTATAAGGTGCGGACATAGGAGATGCCCATGCTGCAGGTGGCCGTAGTCAAGCTTTTCTCAGTGCTGCGCATGTGTTACAGGGGTAAACCCAATAGCGATAGCCTTAGAGGGCAAAGCCTATACTAAGAAGAACGCATTTGGCGGGCCTCCTTCTGAAGAATTCTTTTTTGGCCCGCAGAGCAAGAAACAGGGGCCACAAGGTGAGGGAGTGGGGGCCAGTGTCTCTATAGAAAATTACCCAGTGGGCTGCTGTCTGTGCTCTATGGGTTGGTCGCTGGCCCAGTTTTTTAAACAGCTAAATAAATAAAAAATTACGTTACACTGGCCCCAAAGGTGGGGCGGTCCACCGGGCATTTGCCAGATTACCAGTCCATACCTGCTATTGAGTACTGTCCCACTTAAAGCACTGTTTAAGTTTTAATTACATAACCTAGCCTATTGAGCAGTAGTACTACCGTATATCACCATAATTCCCAGTTCAAAGCAGCTGAGTGTAAATAGACACAGTTATGGCTCAGAAGGAATGGAAGTTTTGTGAGGTAATGCTAAATTTATTGCGAGAGACGCAAAAGCAGTCCTCCAAAATATTCTCACCCTGACACTTTAGTGACTCCATATATTCCAGCTGCAAAGTGGAGGTCATTCAACCCACAGCACAATTAGTAGTTTTACTGAGGTAATACTGAAAGTTTTCAAAATTTGTATTTGTATTGTTCAAGTTAAAAGGGATCATAAGTGATCATAAGTGTATAACCCAATACAAATTTTGTTACATTTAGTGAATATTTCATGTTTGCTATCTCTCTGTTTTTTGTGTGCTTTGAAAGGACAGCCGGTTATACACAGCCCTGGTTCAGTAAATAGAAAACAAAAAAAGTGGTGTGGACCTTGCCACGCAACATTGTTTTAGCCAATCAGCAATAGTTAGTGTTCATGCACAGGAGATATGGGTGGAGGGGGCAGTGGTGGAGAGAGTTCTATACACCAGCACATTCTAATGTGCTGGACTCCAGGCACTACAAAGGAGAGATGACAGAGAAGACTGTTATATGACCAGGCAAGGCCGAAGGCGTTTCAACACTGCTGATTTGAAATCTGTGGGGTGGAGTTTCTAGGGGAGCACTGAAGGGAGGAGTGTATTTTTTTGGCAGTTGAGTTTAAGTATCAACGATCCTTCTGCAGAATCACATACTCTCGCTTTAATTGTTTTAAGGGCACACTGATGATAATTTTCAGTTGGGAGTGCGGTAAGAAGTATTTCTTTACAGTCCCTGTATCATGGTTTGGTTTGATGATCTGTTTGTTTCCTGTTTTACTTTGAAAGTTTCTCACTTTTGTTGTCTTGTTTGTGTTTTATTTCCTGTCTGTGTTTCACCTGCGTTCACTTTGCCAGCTTGTACTTGTGTTAGTATTTATTGTCTGTGTTTCCGCTCTGTGTTGGTGAGGTTGTTGTTGCTTGTGTCTTATGCATCTGCCTGTAACCTGTACCTGTATTTTTGCTTTCTAGATTTGCTAATGATTCATCTTCTAGTGTCTGGATATTATGTTTTTTTGCTGAATAAAAAATAAATAAAAAAGGTCTTGTTAAGCATGTTTTACTGATTTACTTTTGAGAATCGAGAATATGATTTCTGTGCTTGGTTCAGGCATTAATTGTCATATTAGGGATTTTTAAAATTATTTTGTTAGATAAATATTTTGTTCTGTTTTTTCAAAGCAAATTTGTTTGTAAAAATCCTGTGAATCATTGAGCTTTTTATTCATAGAGCATAAAGTTAAACCTCTAGAGACTATACACAACAACACTATACAAAAATAGTATTACCAATTAACAACTTACTATCTTACTACAACTTACCAATGACGTGTTGTGTCATGTGGGTATGGGATAACATGTTTTTAATATGTTATATGTTATTTTACAGAGATGTTGCACCGTATTGTTTGGTTTTTGGTGGTTTTCGTGTCAGTGGATCTTGTGTCCTTTGCAGCAGCTGCTTCTTCACAAATAGGTAATGCATTAGATATTGACCTACACACATATATACAAATTTCTATTTTGTTCATGCACTGTACTGCACTTTCCCAAATCACTGCTCTCTTTCTTATTTAAATAACTGGTTTTCACTAGTCACAACACCCACAAAGAATGTTGAGACGACTAAAAACCTGATCAAGAAAAACTTTGAACGATTGGAGAAACTGAGCAACAGATCCAGTTATGTTGCAAGGAGCTGTAAAGAGATCAGGGACAGATATAATGAACAAGAAGGTAAGCAGACGTAGCCTACATGAGATGTTCCTTCTTATGCATTAGGGGAGAGCGGGGTATGTTGTCACACTTTTCACACCATCTAATATTTACTGAGCACCGTACATTACAATGGTACAAATGTCAAACCTAATGAAAGAATGAAGTCTTGGGCAGAAGTTTTGTATTCATTACATCTTCATATCTTATCTCATTATGGAGCTGTAGACTGTTGAATAGAGAGTGTGCACTTGTGACAATTTGCCCCATCGCCAGGTAAGTTGTCACACTGGATTATCAAACAGTTAGAACACTTAATTGTGAATACTGATTTCAATTTCAAATTGTAACCAGAACTAAAAGTAAAATCAATCAACAATCAAGCCTAGGGAATTTGGAAAATAAATAATTTAATTCAAAACAAAAATGTTGGCAGAGCACACATTAAGTGGGACAACCTCTTTCTTTGAACTTTAAAATCAAACGTTCTCTGGAGTGCAAATAGATCTATGGTAATTGAATGTAATGCTGCAGATAACTTGCTTAAATGTATTACTTCTTAACTAAACAGATGTGGTGTTTAAACACACTAATGAAACAATGTGAATTTTGTGTACGACCTACATATGTATCTGACTAATCAGACATGTCTTTAGTGTCACAGTTCTGGCACACATAAATTGCCTGGCCTGAGGTGCAAGCATTGCAGGCCCATTTGTTGCATTTCACACACTTAAACAACGTCTTCTTTCGAATATTGTATGAAAATGGCTCCACATAGGTGAGGCCAATAGGGATGTTGGCGGCTTACGTCAAAATTCTTCGCTGTACTTCTGATTGATTTGTTCTTCAACTTCACCTGCCTGACTGCCATAGTTTTTTGAGCATGTTCTATGTGTTTATTTGTACAGCTGCGACAATGAGACAACTTGCCCCAAACTGACATGTGTGCTAATGTTGGCTAAATCTCAAGGTTAGCTTAACATAGCACTTCAGCTGAAGTATCAAAAGACACGTTATTGTCTCCTCTACTTTGTGCAAAGTTATCATTTTGAACATTCATACCTAATATGGTTGGAATACATAAAATGTAAAGTGCAAATGTTTTACTTTTGAAGCAAAAAAATAATAACATTGTGCTCACCTCAGATTAGAGTGACCTTGACCACATGTGAACAGGAAGTTGAACATAGAAAAAGAAGTCACACAAAATGGCTATTTGATTTTTGACATAGAGCCTCTAGTGTTGGAGTTATGAGCAGTGTGACAACTTACACACGAGACAACGTACCCCGCTCTCCCCTACTCTTAACATTAAACTAATGTACATTAAGTGCAATAGAAAATTAATTATTTAAATAATTGTTTGCAGTCCCCTTAAGCAATGTTTAAAACTAATATTTTGGCAAACAACTCAACACCGGATGACCAATAAATCAAAACAAAGTTGGGTATTTTCACTTATTAACATTAACCATTATTTTCCCAGATGGGTTGTACTACCTAACCACTGCTAATGGCATGGTCTATCAGACTTTCTGCGACATGACCACTGCGGGAGGCGGCTGGACGCTGGTGGCGAGCGTCCATGAGAACAGTATTTATGGAAGGTGCACAGTGGGAGACCGCTGGTCGAGCCAGCAGGGAAACAATGCTGAACTGCCAGATGGAGACGGGAACTGGTCCAACAGAAACACCTTTGGAACAGCAGACGGGGCCACCTCAGATGATTTTAAGGTGCACAAACATGCTGCACACACAAGTATTCTCTCTCTCTTGTATAAAACACTGTAAAATACTTTTTAAGAAGTTCATGTGATGACATTATAAAATTACTGCTTTTGAGAGGTGCCTACTCAGTAATTTACCCAGACTCGTTGAGATCAGAAGAGAAAATGGATCCAGACTCAAAGAAGGTTTATTGTTACATTACTTTATGATGCCACAAGATGGTGTAATTTGTTAAATGCACACATGTGCCTTATTGTAATTCACAATGTTGAGCTTACCCAACTGGTTGGCATTTATCTGGGTGATCACAGGGATGTGTGAATATCTGTTAACTGGTTCTGTTACTGGTTAATCAGATTTATTGCATGACTCATTATTGACACAAAGGTTGTTGCTCTTAAACATTATCCACTGAGTCAGTGTATCGGTGAAGGATATATCAAATAGGCCGATAGACAGAAGGTTTGCAAAGTGATTTAATGGTACATTGGAACAGTAAGTTTAATATATTTGAAGTACAAATATACATACTATACATAATATATAATATAATTTTTTTATTTTGATATATGCATGGCAGCTATACCTTGTAATTTCTTTTGATTCACTTAAAATTTAAAAATACATTTTGATGTATCTGTGCCCATCTCTGCTTCCTAGCATAGAACCTCCCGCATGTGACCTCATGTGTCTAATGTGGTTTGTAGGCAATCTGGCATGTAGGGTGTGGCATCATGGGTGCAGTTAAGCAGGGGACAAAAAAAGGCAAGTAACTACTTGCTTAAATTTCATGGCCATCTTTCCAATAGATATCCAAACAACAAACCTCATGGCAACACTAGAGGAAAAGTTAGTAGAACACAAATGTCCGTGGGGTTCCTCATGTGGTGACCATGATTGTCCACACTAATTATTAACTAAGTTATTGGAGAAACGGTCGGACAGATGGACATTACTCTCCCTGGAGCCCTGAGATTGGACTGGCAAGTCACATTTGAATCAGCACTAAATCTTTTTCACTGACATGTAAGCAGGGTTTGCCTCGGTGTCAGGTCAGTTTGCCTCAGGGTTCACAGCATTTTCGTGAGTCACACAAGGAGGTAAATCTTCCATCAAGGGAGTCTCTCCCAAAGATGCAGCCTTTTTTTAAACCAAATTTCTTATTTGTGTTTCCATGTTGAGCTGCAGTGAAAGGACGGTAACACAAAGAGTAAATGTTGTACAAAAAATACTGTAACTTTGGAAGATCATCACTTGATTTCAGCCTGCCGTTCCTTAAAGTATATAATTGATAGCAAGGAGGACTTCTAACTGGTTAAACTATCTTTTATTAGTCAATAAAAATCAGTTAGTATCAAGACAGAATAACCAGCCCTGCCTGGTTTGTTAAACAATTGAAATGTGACCCAGACCACAATAAGATTCGTGACAATAGTGCGTACACTTTTTTTCAGAATCCAGGTTACTATGATATAGTAGCAGAAGACATGTCTGTGTGGCATGTACCCAACAATTTCCCACTGGAGCACTGGAACCTGGCAGCCATCCTCCGCTACCACACTGACAACCGCTTTCTCAACCTGTATGGAGGGAACCTCTTTCAGCTCTTCAAGGTAACTCAGTAGTGTATTCAGGGGTGTAGCACAAGATTAATAATTTTGTTCAATAAGGTACTCCGCGTCCTGAGTGTAGTCATGTTACATTACAACTTAGATAACAAATGGATGAAGGATAAATTATTATACAATAATCATCAACTTCATAAGCAAGCCTGTAGGTCTACAGGTACATGCCCTCATGAGTGAAGACAAAATTGTCACATTCTTCCAGCAATATCCAGTGAGATACAATGTTGGCTTGTGCAGCAGCAGAGGGCCAGCTATTCCCATTGTGTATGACCATGGAGACAAGGAGTCCACCAGAATGTTATACGGACCCAATCCAAGAGGTAAAACGCTCATGTAGCAGGAGGGAAATGGAGATAATAAAGAGCTTTTTCACCATCATGTATGAATGCCAAATCCATGTCAAATTTTTTTACTTAAGAAAAGTGACTTATTAAATATTCAATTTACCTTCAACATGAAAGGTTATCATTGAGTTATTAAACAGTCAAGACTTAGCTAAAGGCAGGGCAAGGCAAGGCAAGTTTATTTGTATAGCACATTTCAACAACAAGGTAATTCAAAGTGCTTTACATAAAACATAAAAGCAACAGGGAAATATAAAAAAGTTTAAAAGCAACATAGGGAAATTGAAAAAATACACATTAAAATATAATAAAAGTTACAGTGCAGTGTACAATCAGGGTTAAAAGAGTTAAATGGAAAATAAAAACAGGCTGAGGGGTTGAGCAGTTACAATTATTTTGAAAAGAGAATAAACAGAGAAGTACACTTAATCTACTCTCTCTAGCTAGTCTGTACTCGGGTCCATAGCAATCTTTGGGTCCACTGAAACTCCAAAAACCCTCGGACACTACAGAGTTTACAGGTGGACAGAGGTTCCTGCAAATCACTCGGGCGCGAGATTTAAGATCACTTCCTTCACTTCAATCTCACTCTCATTATCTTTTCACTCAATTACCTACTCATTTCTCACCGTGTAAATATTTAATTAAAAGCAATGGTAAAAAGCTAAAAACAAAGAAAAAGAAAACGGGACAGTAAAAGTTACAATGCAGTGTAAGTTATCAGTCTACTAGTTAAAGACAGTGGTAAAAAGAAAAATCTTAAATATTTAATTAAAAGCTATGGTAAAAAGAAAAGTCTTCAGTCTTAATTTAAAAGAACTGACAGTTTCAGCAGACCTGCAGTTATCTGGGAGTTTGTTTCAGATATACGGAGCATAATAACTGAATGCTGCTTCTCCTTGTTTAGTTTTGACTCTGGGGACAGAAAGCAGACCTGCCCCAGATGACCTGAGAGGTCTGGATGGTTCATAACGAAGCAGAAGATCAGAAATGTATTTTGGCCCGAAACCATTTAGTGCTTTATAAACTAACAGCAGGATTTTGAAATCAATTTTTTGACATACAGGAAGCCAATGTAAAGACCTCAGAACTGGAGTGATGTGATCCACCTTTTTGGTCTTAGTGAGGACTCGAGCAGCAGCGTTCTGAATCAGCTGCAGCTGTCTGATGGATTTCTTAGGGAGCCCTTCAAGGACACTGTTACAGTAGTCGAGTCGAATGAAGATATGATGGGTGATAGTAGGCTGACTTTGTAATTGTCTTAATGTGGCTCCTCAAATTCAGGTCTGAGTCCATGACTACACCAAGATTTCTGGCTTGATTTGTGGTTCATAACATTACAGATTGAAGTTGAGCACTGGCTTTCAATCTAAATTCAAACTAAATAAATGCTGCTACAATTAAGCTAACCTTTGATAAACTCACTATGTTTTTTTCCGTTCATATGAAAGCGGAGTTTGAACCAGGTTTCATCACATTCAGAGCAATAAACAATGAACGTGCAGCCATGGCTATCTGCTCCGGGGTCAAGCCAAAAAACACAGGATGCAACACTGAACACGTGAGTCTGAATCTGTCATCGCACTTCTGCTGTCAGTCAGTCATCAAAGAAAATGACACACAGTCTAACAATCCTGTTGTTTTGTGTGTGTGTGTGTCCAGTACTGTATAGGAGGAGGTGGATTTTTCCACCCTGATCAGTGTGGGGACTTCCCATCATTTGACTGGGACAGACTGGGAAGGGAGCAAGGCTGGAGCGCTTCCAAAGAGATTACTGAGGCTGCTGTTCTACTGTTCTACCGCTGAGAACATTATTTGCACATGTAGCTTAAATGTATACTATATTATATGTCACGTCAGTCTAATCAACAATCTTTATCACAGCATGTGTCATGTTACAGAGAACTAGCTTTAAGTTTCTGTATGTGTCATTCATTGGCCATAAAGAACAGTTCAGCTATTACAGTAATTCAGCCATAATCCAGTAGATGGCAGTATTGAACTGCATAATCAATTTCAAAATCATTTTATCGTCTAACCCATGGAGGGCGGGGGCTTGAAATGTATTTGAGTTGAGAGTGTGATAGTCTCCTGTATGTGTGTTTGCAGATATTAAAGCCACTACCTTTTGCATCTTGTCTGTTTACTGAGATGTTCTTTCAAAACCCTCAACTGAAGATTATTGCCGTCTGTCTGACTGCTATGATCCTGTGATGTCCATCATCTGTGTGCCATCATCTCTAAACTACCCACATAGACCTTGATTCTGACCTAACTCTCAGACCTTAAAATTGAGTGCTGTCGGTTGAGAGGTCACATTGCTGAAAGGAACAAAGGCAGGTTTGGGCAAAAATACAATTGTAGTTTGTTTTTTTAAGACAATGAGTGTTGGCACAAAATGATTTACCTGTAATACAAAAACATTAAGAGGAAGAGGTGGGTGTTTTTTCTGCATATGTATTTATTGTCATCAAATCCCATCAAAAACAGATCAAAACCAACAATGCATTCCTTCCCGCCTTGTCTGTGGTTCTCTGCACCAAGTCGATTTGTTCCTGCTGAAGATGTACATTTAAAAAAATGGGTCACAAATATATACTTTTATTCACAAATAAGAAAAAACAGCTTGGTATTGTAGTTTTTAGGAAATGTTACTAAAACAGGACCAAATACTGCATTTCTTGGGGACTATTTAAAGCTGTGGATTAATACACATTTGGTATGCTAGTGAGTGTATACAGCAGCAGGCTGATGTATGTGGGATTAACTCAAAATAAACGACAGTTCCCACATTCATTGTAATGAATAAACATGTCACCCAGTGCAACAGTGGGCCTTGTGTGTTATTAATAGTTTTTGGACAACAAAGGAGGCCTGTGACACAGAGACATAGCTTTGGCTACACAGACAACACTTGTTAGAGGGAACAATTCATTGTTCATGTTCTTTTTATGGGATTTGTTGACAATAAGAAACTCATCACCAGTTTGCTGTATCGTTTAATATAGTGGGAGTGACAAAAACTTGTCTTATGTGCATGCTCTGAAATTCCTCAGAAATGCTGAAGGAGTGTGGAGTAAAAATGTCGCTGACAAAGGTTAAATGTTTACCTAGAGACCGAGAGGGGATGAAAAGAGGAAACCGTGAGGATGAAGACATTTCGCACGGTCGTTCCTGTAGTCTAAATTTTATGCACAGTATGTTTAATGATAGATTACAGTCCACTTTATTGTGCTTCAGAACTTTAATAATAGTTCTCTTCAGTATGTTGAGGGGTAATATTTCTGACTTGGACCTCTTAGTGAGACAAAAAAAAGCAAATGTGAGGAGTGTGAGGTAAATATTGTGTTTAATAAACAAACATCAGTCAGGGAACTGACATTAGTCTGGGGATCGAGAACGGGGTGGGGTGGGGGGGTATAAAGCACAATGCACATGTGTAGAGGTGGTGGGACATATTTATCTGTTACACAAGGTGCCCCCGTACAGTAGGAGCAGGAAGTTCTATATAACATACAGATCAGGATCCAAGTCTACGGTACAAAAACTTAGCAGCAACATGTTAACGTCGGAGACCAAGGGGCTAACAAAGTAGTTTCATTTAGAAAAAGTCACAGTATTCATTAAGCATAAATTTGTTAAAAAGGTAAAAACAGTTCTAAGCATCCTCTAGGGTTAATGCTACTCACAAGATCTGTGTGTGAAAGACATAGGTAGGGAAATTATCTATACATTTATACTCTAATATAAAGACCTTCTGGTAATGGCACAGTACAAACTCTCAGGAAACGCGACAAAAATATACA
Source organism: Micropterus salmoides (assembly GCF_014851395.1). Lineage (NCBI taxonomy): Eukaryota > Metazoa > Chordata > Actinopteri > Centrarchiformes > Centrarchidae > Micropterus > Micropterus salmoides. The sequence goes on along the minus strand of NW_024040263.1, from coordinate 13,464,524 downwards.
ATGTCTTCACGTCACATTTGCAGATTAAAATGTAACTAAGGTCTCTGGCAAGCACAATAGTTTCAGTGATCAAAAAAAACAACTTCTCTTCAACCAAAATAAAGGACACCATTTTGTTAGTTCAGCTATCTTGACAGATTATGTCTTTTTAATACAAAAATAAGGACAAATATAAATTAATATATATTAAAAGAATCAGATTGATACATAGGGGATCTACTGAATAGGTACAGGTATTTATGATACAATAAATACTTGTCATTCTTGACTGGGGTAGATAAACAGAGAGTAGTGTATTTACCCAGACAGGTAATATATATAACGTCTGCAGGTGAGAGCATTTGTATGTGTGTGTGTTTGTGTTGTTCAGTAGCTGTAAAAAATACCACAAGTTTAAGCACAGCTGTGTGTTAGATCGTGCACACAGTCTCACAGGGTTCTGGAGGTCTATTGAGGGAGACCTCAGACTACAGTGGTGGTTTCTTGTGTTGTATGAGGTTATCACTGCCCTCCTTCTCTGATGCCTTAATGCAGCGCCTCCTAGTGGTGAGTCTGTGGTACTATCAGTTAAAGGTTACTCCTAAAACACACAACTCACAGACAGGAAGCAGGAAGTCTAGAGGAAGCGGTCAGCTGTCAGTGACTGCTCCGGCCTCCAGGGAAGAGACAGTGTGGCACAACATTGGAGTCATCATGACCAACGAAAAGAAGTAGATGTAAGGAAAAAGTCAACTCGTGTTTTTTTTTTGTGTGTTTTTCTCCACTTCATAATAAAAAATAAGTCTGTTTTTGTACTTTACAATACAATTCAACATCCCCACCGAGGAAGCATCAATCATCAGTCCAGCACTGACAAGAAAAGAAACTCTTAGTTGTTTCTCTTGTTTTTTTTTGCCTTTTTTAAGGGTTTTTAAAAAAAGAAACAGTGTGAGGTTGGGGGCTGTGGAGGGTAAAGGATTTTCTCAGGAGGAATTGGGACCTTGGACAAGGGGAACAAGGGTCAAGTAAGGCGGGCAGGAACATAAAACATATCAGAAGGGGAGGAAATCTGCAAAGGGTGTTGTCTCTTTTCTTTTCTTTTTTTTTTTTATGAGGAACACTTTGTACAGCCACACTTGACCACTTTCTCCACTTCCTGGACAAAAGAAGAGCCGTCAGTGCACTGGAAGGTGTATTTCCTGCGTTTGCTGCGCAGGGGGGTGCAGCAGGTGCCCTGTCCTTCTGCTCCCCCCGGGCAGCTACCCCGACACTCTAGACGGGAGACCTTCTCCTGGGTTTGGCACGCCGCGTAGCCTTGCTGTCTCTGGTAGACATCTCGGACCCGTTCCCCTCGGCAGGCCACCTCTGCAGGCATGGAGGAGGGAACAGAAAGGTTACAAGTTATCTATGCTTTTAAATTTTTTTTGCTTATTTTTGTGGCCATCTGTAGGATATATATGACATATAAACAATAACTCAACATTATTAGTGGACAGTATAGAGGACAAGAAGAGGACAGTAAAATGAGACGAAGTGACACCATGAGGGATGACGCAACGCAAGAATCCCCTGCTATAAACAAGCAAAATATTGTGAAATGTTGAGATATTTGCTAATATCAAACCAAAAGAATCTTTCAATTGTGTACAGCATCATGAGATTTGTGAAACTAACATAGCAATCGGGCCACTACAAAACTGTGACATAAAACCTTGATAAAAAGCCCAACAATTTCTTATTCTAAATAATGCAAACATACTGAGATAAAACCATGCAATCCACTTTTCAGACTTCTTTCATGTCCGCTGTAGTTAAAACAATTGATTGTAGATCTTACTAAGAAAAATCAAGTTAACTGACAAGATTATCTGACTAAAAATAAGATTTTATTATTCAAAAACAAAAAAATCTTGAATTGTCAAATTGCTGTGCAAAATTTGAAAGATGAAAAATAACAAGCATACTACTGAAACTACATGTTGCATAAGGTGAAGATAAGGTGACGCAGGGGTGTTGTGTAGATATATATTGGGCTGCAATGGAAAGGAAACAAGGAAAAAAAGACAGCAAAAAGAGGCCGACGAGTAAGATGTTACCAGGCAGTCTCACCTGAGAAATCCCCCGCGAGGGATTAAGAGGAAGCTCAGGAGATGCTGAGTTAAAAGAGCAACAGGTTAGAAGCATTAATGCAGAGACACACTGTTAGAGACACATGCACACTGCTGAGAGGTTATTGTTGGGAAAGTAACAGAGGTTCTGTTAAGATGCTTACATACAAAAGCTTGAAGATCATTATTTTTAGAAGAATGTGAGAAGTCAGTTTACTGTAAACACAGGTAATAATCTTTACACACAGACACACTCAGAACATGTTTTTCTCACCTCTGTCACACGCCTCTCCTGTATATCCACTGTTACACTCGCAGTAAGTCTTGCCCAGGCCCGACACTCTACATTTGCCATGTTTACAGCGAGACAGACTGCAGGGGTTAGCTGCATCTTGGTCCTGCTCATCACAGAGTACACCAGCAAAACCAGGCTGGCAACGACAGGAGTAGGAGTAGGAGTTGATTGGAAGGCAGGTACCATGAATACACCTGAGGATGGAGGAGGGAGAGACAGTGAAGATGAAGATGTGAATGCATATACAAATCTTCCAGCTATACCCCTCTTTGAACCCTGGACATAAACCTTGTTCTCACTGTGGTTTTAAACTAGTACCAATACTGTAATCACTCAATCAGCAACACATAGACAAAGCAGCACAGAAAACACTCACTTGTTGCCATCACAGGGGTTGTTGACTTGCTGGTCACACACTGTTCCCGTCCAGCCAGGGTGGCAGGTGCAGGTAAAGCCACGATGCCCTGTTGGGTGACAGTCACCCTGGACGCAGGCGCCTCTCTGGCAGGGCTGGCAGCCTGGCTCCACTCCGTGGCCCAGCCACTGTCTAGTGGTGCTCTGTGCAGTGCCAGAGCCTGAAGCTCTTGGCCCCAGCCCGGCCCCTAGGTCCTGGAGTTTTCCGTTGATGTACAGGTTGCGGAGGCAGCCATGGAAGCTGGTGCCGTTGCGTCCTCCTGAGCTATGCTGCAGGGATGAGAGGCCCCCGGAGGCTGAGGCACGTTCTGGCATACCTGGATTAAGAAAGGAGTGATTAGAGGTACATATTTAAACAAATCAAAATCAAATCAAATTTATATTGTGGCTTTTTTCACAAATAAACAAATAGAAAGTGATAAAAGGTCACATAAGAGAATAGATTAAAAGATAACAGATTAAATAATAAAACTAATGTTATTTGTTATTTGAATACTAAGCTGAAATGTAGGATTTAGTAGTTTAGATGATGGAATGTCCTCTGGCAGGATGTTCCACAGGTGACAGGGTTACTCCTGTCTTTGGGACAACTAAAATGTTCATGCCAGAGGATCAGATGTGGCACATATAAAAACATTTCTTACATATATTCCAGTTCACTGAAGGATTTAAAGACCAAACACAGAAGCTTAAATTAGTCTGCTATAAATCAACAACTGAAAGAATTTAAAAGGTGTACTCTTTTTCGGGCCTCAGTCAGCACATGCAGTGTTTGGAGCAATCTGCAGTTTATCTCTTTCTTGGGTACTCCACTAAAGAGAGCAGCAATCAAGCCAGCCAGTGATAACAGGGTGCATTAGTTTCTCAGTACCTTTCTGTGACACAAATGGCTGTACTTACCTAACCATAAAACCAATTAAAGGTACTTTTAGTGTTATTATTTAGGGTTTCAAAATTTCAAATGAAACACATCAAGGTTACTTGTGGTTAAAGTTTCGTGCCAGGATATCTGGGCCTTTGCTCCAATAGAAAACAATCTTTCTATCTTCTTTTTGGCCCTCTGCAGGATATTGTGACAATCAATGCAATGATCCAGTAGATATTAAAAAACAACAGCACACAAAGTCATCTCTGAGGAGAGCTTTTTAAAAAATGATTATTTAAAAATACATAAATATAATAAATATTTATAAAGTTTGTTTGTAATTTTCTTCACAGAGCAAATAATGCTATTAATGTATATATTTTTTTTTACTTTAAAGGAATAAGTTCCTGCAGTGGAACAATGAAGTATTTGTCATGTATTTGTCTTAGTTATTTATACAACACACAATGTACGCGGGTCCTTACCTCCCAGGTAAAGCGGAGAATCTATGTTGAGTGTGGACTGTTTGCTGATGGAGTTGATGGATTTAGGTGGCCCGCCGTCGATGGACAAAGACAAAGTCTGGTCTGATGCTACCAACTCCACAGCATGGAAGCTACCATCATTCACTGTCTCCACGCTGAGAGAGAGAGATTCGGTCTAAACATTTGTATCATCCATCATGTGAAAGTGGCATCACTGAGTGTATTTCTGCTTGTGTGTGCTACCTGTATATAGCAGAAGGAGGGTAAGATCCAGTATCGTAGCTGACCCTGAGGCGTCCCCTGTACAGCTCCATGGCAATGTGATCATTGTCCCCTTTGTACAACAACACACCACTGTCCTCATCTGTAGCAATCTGAAAACACACCGTGTTTGTTTAAATGAACTTCAGTAAGTACCATTACAACAGAGTAAAAAACTACTCCGTTACAAGTAAAAACTCTTGCTTCATTCTTAAAGGTTCAGTGTGTAAGTTTTAGTGGCATCTAGTGGTGAGGGTTGTAAATTGCAACCAATGGCTCACTGTGCATTCACATGCTCCTCGGATGGTCACATTTCTCAAGTTGTGAAGTCATTCTTCCGACTTCAGTGTGTGTTCTTAAGTCAGAACGCGGAATTAACATGGACGCATTTTCATTTATATTTTTATAACTATATTTCTAAATCCAACAACTAAAAGCCTGTGGAAACGTTCAACATGTGGTCCTCTTTTAAAATCTTTATATAATATAGACTACCCCTGGCAAAGTTTTTATTTTTTTGTCTTCTTGTATATTTGGGTACTGTTCTGTATACTCTATGTGCCATGTACACTTTATTCCTCTTTTTGCAATAAAGATTTGAGGAGGGGAAAAAATTCAGATTATTCCCCTACATGAATGCTCCATCAGTCACCACTTGCCCCTCCCTCTCCAAGTGCACAGGAGAAACTACGGCGGCCGACAAGCTCTGTCGGCTCTTGTGCTAAATAATACATGTGGTCCTCTATTTGTCCAAATTTCACTTCTCTTCTTACTTCTAACAAACTAGACAACTACTACTGCAACTACTACTACTCCTTCCTCTTTTTATACATATTCTACGGTAGTGATGAAATGAGCTTTGTAGAGTAGTTTGTCCTTTCAGGCTACTGTAGAAACATGGCGGTGCAACATGGCGATGTCCATGTAAGAGGACCTGCGGTGTGAAACGGTTCATTGTGTAAGGTTTTTATACACCACTGAAAACATAGTTATGTATCTTCTATTGCATTTCTGTCAATAGATCCTCCTCACCGGACCTTTAAGTAAAAGCATCATCCCAAAATGCAAAAAGTTATTTTTTTGGCCACTTGGGCGAAGCAGATACAAGCTTTTTCACAACATTGACATCATCAGCTTTTAAGTTAAGATGTCCAGCTCAAGTCCAACATCTACTGTCTTTCTCTGTTTTTGTTCTCTACTAGCCCCAGTTTGCGCCTATTACGCACAGATCACAAGATAGCTACTTAACTGGCAAAACTGATGCTTTGTGTTACCTCTGCGAACTACATATTACATATGTGTATAATATGCTACTGGGGATAGGTCTCTACCAACTCCTGAAGGTAATATCTGGCAGTACAGCTGCTAAATACACCGCAACTGCATGCTCATCGGCTAGTTGCTAACTGTGTCTGTCATTTGGTGCTGTGCAGGTAGTGTTCAGTTGGCTTTTAGAGCTTTTCACTGAAAACAAGGCTGCGAGGGAGAGAAACCACAAACAGTAAAGTTGCTGAACGATGAGCTGAAACTCGCTGTAAAGCCCACACCTGTAGGCTGATGTTGGTCTCCGGTGAGAGGAGACTGGAGGGAAGTTGCAGGTAGGACTCGCGGTTGACAAAGTTGACACTGACGAGCATCTCACAGCGCTCACCCTTGTAGCCGTGGAGACACTGGCAGCGGGGGTCAGATCCCATGACAACACACTGCGCCCCATTGAGGCACTCGTGGTTGTCACAGGGACTGGTGCGAGGAAGGACCATGGGGGGAGAGAACTCGCAGAATAACCCGCTGAAACACACACAAACACATTCACACTCATTGAATACAGCAAGTATGACTGAAATTGTGTGTTTTTGTTCGATTATAAATATGATAGTGATACAGTAAGTATGAGTTTCAGCCAAGTAACCTATACAGTTGGGAACACCAAAGTACTCCTAATCACAGTTAAGAATGTTCTTAACTTTTTTCTCTTAATTGCAGTGTGTTATAAAAATTAACCTCTAGAGAAAATACTGTGTGAGTACTGTGTTTATTTTTGTTTTTCAAAATGGTCAAATTCGGGTAATAGATATATAGACAACTGATGATGAACACAAGGGGGAGCCCCCTCTACACCACACATTACAAATAAATACACATTTAGCAAGATGGTGTTTTTGGCAAACACAAATAAAGAAAATCCTACTTTTCGCCACATTACAGACAATGGTCAAGGAAATATTGACACTGAAGTCTGGAAAAAGTCTGGAAAATGTTTTAAATGAGCGTGAGACAAAGTCAGCAATGCAACAAACTTAACATGCACTTCACAATAAAATCACAGATACTGCTGGTTAAGAGAATAGTACTTTGATGTGATCAGTATGTGGCAGTTTGCCTGGCATGTGTACCTTACCTGTATCCCGCTGGACAGACGCAGGTGTATCCGTTGATAGCGTCAATGCACTGACCACCGTTCTGACACTTGCTGTCTTCACAGTCATCATAGTCCAGCTCACAGTGTTCACCTACGTAGCCTGGAGTGCACTCACACCTAAAATGTACACACAAAAGTACATACAGAGACAGAAATGCTTGTTGATACTGAACTTCAACCCTCAGATATTCTCGGTTAAACATACATCATCTCTGCCTATGGGTGGATTTGGTGTGATTGCTTGTCTATAATTGCTTGTCTACTATAAGATATTTTAGCACTAGCAATAAACTCCTGACCCAGACAATCTGGTTAGAGTACCCAGTAATAATAGATATATAGATAGTAATCACACACACACACAGACACACACACACACACACAAACTAAATCTTGATCTTAACCAGATGAATGCAGAAAGAAAAGCAGGGCTCTTTTAGTTTAAGGTTTCAAGCTGCCTGATGAACAGCACTGGCTTCCAGACATCATGTGTTAATAACTTTATACAGCTGAGCAACAGTACAAAGACACACATAGAGCCACACAATGCTGAACCCAGTACACATCACGAGGGAGTTAAACTAAAACAAGGTTCAGATAAAATCTGGACAGGAAACCTTATAAGGGAGCCCAAATCACGCTCTCAACACCTCCCCTCCACACACACACACACACACACACACACACACACACACACACACACACACACATTCACCTATACTTGTGCAAAGTTGATAGAATTAGCAGTGTTTTCTTTTTTCTCTCCTGCAGGAATTCAGTACTAACATTTCTCACACTGAAATAAATGAGTTGCTGGTTATTCCCTGCAGAGATAAGCAGTATGTGTGTGTGTGTGTGTGTGTGTGTGTGTGTGTGTGTGTGTGTGTGTGTGTGTGTGTGCGCGCATGTGTGTGTTTGTTGCACTCACTTGTATCCCTGAGGAGTCAAAATGCACTTTGAGTCGTGCTGACATGGGTTCAGCTCTGGAGCGCAGAAATCCAGTTTTTCCTCACAAAGCTCCCCTAGGAACACACACACACACACACACACACACACACACACACATCATCTCAACACATTTTCAATACTTTGCATACCATTAACAAAAATAATAAATAAATAAAGTGAAATTATGATATTAACACCTAAATATTTCCAGCTCCCTCTCTGTGTGTTTCTGCTTATGCATCTCAGTATGATTGAGCATCTCTGTGTGTATATGTAGAACTGTGTGTATCTGTACTGACATGTGTGTGTCTGTGTTGTTTGGGTGTGTATTCTGATGATGGATGACTCTCTTGTGGCCAGGACCAACACAGTTGGTCTGATAAATGATCTCATCTCTGCGAATGTCATATTCCTGATGATTTTCTCGTGTGTATCGTGAATGTTCCTGAAACTCTAAACTCTAAGCAAATCACTGATGAGGCATCAGGGGAATAAACCAATACTCCTGACATCACAGAGCACTCTGGGAATAATTACTATCACTGGGGGATCAATGAGAATGTGTGTGTGTGTGTGTGTGTGTGTGTGTGTGTGTGTGAAACGATGGGACATGTGTTTGCATGTTTGTGCTACAGAGCTTCTAACTAAATTATTTAGAAGCAGTCATATTAGTAGATCTTAGTAGAAAATAACAGATTGTTGTATTATTGTTATTATTATTGGAAATTTTCGCATTAGAATTATGCAAGAATAAATGAATTTATTCTTATGTAGAGGACCAAGCTGCCATTAATAGAACTGGTGAGTTGTATATAAAAGACTGTCATTGCTTGTTTGTCAATCAGCTCATTCCTGTAAGCCAGGGGTCGGCAAATAAGTCTGGCATCGGCTCAAAATCTTTTCAAGTCAGTAGATGGCAGGCCAGAACATAGTAAATTATTCATTTATAATCCATCATTTAGCCTACTGTGTGCTTGTTTGAAGGATTGTCTGTTCAATCACCACTTGTCGCTAGTATTTTTGTTTCTCCCTTTTCAACAAATTGATTATGAAGAGATCCTTTTACATGTTCTCAATTAAGCACGTGCAGGAGTGTGTTCCCCCACGCGATTGGTCCACATCATCCTATGGACGCCTATTTTCATTTCATCTACAGGAAGAGGAAATACCTGCGTTTCTTATTCAGGGGAATCCAATCTCATGTTTTAAGACGGCTTTTTCAGAGGTGTGTGAAGCAAGCCAGAGACTCTTTTGAATTTCCTTGAGAACTTTTCAAAGTAAAAACTCTCAATTAAACACAACATAAAGCACTGCTGCAAAGATGTTCTCGCACTTTTATTTTCTAGGCACAATCACTTAAGAGGAAGTGATTTTGTGAGTAATATTTCTGTCCTGGCTGAGATCTGTTTCAGCACCAGCCACTATAATGTTGTTTTTTTCCCTCTATCAAAATAATCTGGCCACGGGCTAGATATTATTGCTGGTGGGCCAGCTGTGGCCCACTACTATAAGTAGTCCCCACCTAATGCACAATTGACTTAAAAAACTACAGTGTGAAAATTACTGAATTCAAATGATCGTGTTGTCAGAGAGACAGACAAACATGTTCGTTTGGGTCTTTTCATGGGAATTTTGGACAATTACAAAAATATCGCCAGCCTTCTCCTTTAATGTCGAAAAACTTTATCTGAAATATTCTGACAGTTTATTTTGACTTTATCATGGTAATAACATGTATGTAGAAAGCAGAAAGCAGGATAACCCCAGATATCTGAGAGGACAAATTAGAAACTCAGCGGTCTGCTTGAACATCAAGGACATGCACTGTTAACATGGAGCATGACTGCATACAGCATGTTAAATTTGTGGCTGTGAATATCAAATTCATGGGGAGCACGGGTAAAGCACAGGAAATGAGGGAAGAAAGGAAGGGAGGAGAGAGTTGCATTAAGGACAGAGAGAAGAGCAGACTAACCTCTCTCCACCTCATTGGTAGCAGCTGCAACCACAAAAAAAACAGACGACAGATGATAGAAAGCAGAGCGAGACAGGAAAAAAAGACACAAGACAGCGAGACAAGATAGAGAGAGAACACCGCCACAAAGGTTAGCAGTCAGAGATGATTAGCACAGTGCAAAAGCAGACAAACAAGTAGCAGCAGACCAGTGTTCGTTAGAACAAACAAAATATGATTTGTTTTGCTTCTAGTTCCAGAAGTCTCATTTATTTTCCCCATAAACAATGTTAAATAACTCATCAGAAAATATTTGTTTTTTGATAAAAACTTAAAGCTACAAGCCTGCCTACATATATTGAGTTGGAAGTTAAATACGACTCTCAAGGTGCATTTTGGCATGAATGGGATGACCATAATCTGCACTTGAAATAAATTCACTTTTAATTTCTGGGTAATTTTTGGATGAACTCAGCAACCATGGTGCCGTCTTTCCGTCTGAACTGCACAGACGAAGCGTTTTCAATTTGCTACTGCTCTGGCCGAGGCTGATTGTAGTATTGAGCCATCTGCCATACCAAAATGACAGACAAACTTGATTTCTCAGAAACAAATTTGAAATAATTCAAATTGGTGGCCATAACATAAACCTATAGAGTGGTTACATTATCCTGGAGGGTCCTGTGTTTCTGTGACATGTAATAATGACAATGCTATTCAAGTAAAACGGGTTACCTGTGTATTCTGGCGAGCACATGCACGTGTAGTTGTTGATTCCATCAACGCAGGTGGAGTTGTTCTCACAGTCATTATCTTCACAGTCATCGATGTTGATCTCACACGTGTCGCCTTCAAAGCCCTCTGGACACACGCACCTGAGATCACACGGACACACACACACACACATAAGCTAGTATCAAAGGTTAAACACATCCCAAACACTCAACAGAAATCTTTGGGCCTCTGGATGACAAAGACAAACACACACACACACACACACACACACACAAACACACACACACACACACACCACCATGTCCATGCGTGCAGTTCATAACAGCAGTGTCAGCTCCATCTACATATCCCCAGAAGAGAGTCATTATTCTGTTAACGTGAGCGTGCCTCAACTCTGTAACTACCACTCAGGTTTATTACTGCACACACACACACACACACACACACACACACACACACACACACACACACACACACACACACACACACACACACAAACACATACACAGAGTGGTATATTATGGGTCTAATAAAGAGCTCTTATGCGGCACACACTCGGGTGGATTAATATCTCATTATATAGTCAACGACAGCTCTTCATGATGAATATTCCACCCCCTCTGCCGGAGAAGGAAAGGAAAGTGTGCAAAGATGGAAATACAGACGTGGGGAGGAAGACTGACATGAAAACATAACAGAAGAGACAGAGAGAGGGCAAAGAAAGAGACAGTGGGGGAGAAACAGGAGACGCTGTATCTTGGGGTGGTCTAATTGACTGTGTGGGAGGTTAAAATCAACTTGGAGACGTTAGCTCGCCTCCTGTTAATACTAAACAGCCTAATGAAGACAAGGCGATCCTCACAGCGGGGCTGTCCAGCTTAGAGACAGACTGAGGACACAACTGGTCCCCTGAGCCCTATTCTTCATGTACACTCATTTCCACCTGCTATTAGTGGTGCAGCAGTATCATTGATGGAGTTATCTCCTGAGGGTCCACAGATCACATTTTATGTCCACTAGTGCCTTCTCAATGATCACTGGTTCACTGGTTTATCTGGTAACTGATGTCTGCTGTTCACCACATCACTTTGTAGATGTTTCTATATGTTTATTTTTAGGTAAACATAAAGGAATATTATTTTATGGCTTGTATCTTATTTTTTGTAGCTGGGGCCATTACTCAGATCAGTTATGCTAACTGTTTACTCACCAACTTTTTTGCTAAGAGGATGTTAAAAAGGTGTCCTGTTTAACTATATTGACTGATCAGTTATTTAGAAAGAGGAACAAAGGTGAGCATTGTTGTTTTTTCAGTTTTGCAGAGCAACTTCCTGGCCCAACTTAAACCTTCTTATTATACAGTACTTGTGCACACACAGTTTTGCAGTGCAACGGAGAAACCTTAATTTTGTGGCGCTTTCACATTGGTCATGGTTTAATAACTGGTATTTGTTTAAAGCCATGAAGTGGCAGAGAATAATTTACATACCTGCCCTGCTGGCAATTCAAATATTAAAGGGGCACTGTGGCTTCCAATCATTTGGGGGACAAATTTCACAGACAGATTGCAACAGAGCCCGATATTTCCTGTCTTTTAGTCCCTAACATGGGTCAAGCTACAAAAATTTTGGATCCTACAATTCCCATAATACAACTCAATAGCATCTTTAATTAGACACACCTTGCCTCATGTTAAATGCTCATGTCTTTTAAACTCCACACCCCCAGTTTGTAATTCAGGCTCAACCCTAGTGACATCATCAGGGTTATTTTTTCAGACCTTAGAAACCTCCCTCCAGAGACACAGAAGACATTATGCAGTTTTGACAAGTACAAGTATCAATGTGTAAAATTGTTAGAAAGCCTCTTTAACATAACCCATTCAGGGATAATAGCTAAATACCAGGTTGGGAAATATATATGTGTTTTTTTATTTCTTACCAAAAATTGCTCCCTTCTCCTTCCTTCAGGTGACAAGTGCCACCATTGTCGCACGGGTTGCTGATGCAGGCGTGAATGGGCTCCTCACAGTTCTGTCCCTACACACAAACATACACATTAATTTCCTGCTTTAGAAGAACAACAGTGTTTGCATCTATTTTCTCAGAGATGGGACTTTCTTATCCCCTTGACATGTGAACACTCTCTTCACCCAAAGCCTTCACACGTGTATTCGTGTATTCAAGTCTTATGTAGGAATAGTCTGTCTGTGTGTGGGTGTACATTGGAATGCCAAAAGGGTAATTTTCAATTGTTCAAGTGTCTCCATCCTAACCACAGACTGGTGTAAAAAGCAAGTGAAAATTACACAGAACACCTGTGAATTACAGATGTTGAACTGATGCATGACAATACCAGTTTGTGGATTAGGGAAGACGTTTGAGCAGTTGAATTTTCGTTTTGGCTTTCCACGCTTGTGTGTGTACCTTAAATCCATAGGGGCAGGTGCAACGGTAGTAGTGTACAGGGTCATTGGAGCAGGTGCCATCATTCTTGCAGGGGTTGGACAGGCAGGGCTCACACTTAGCCTGGATATTCATATCTACCGGACCTGTGTGACACAAACATACACCCCCCCACCCCCACCCCCCCACACACACACAGACAAAACATACACACCAAGGAGACAATTAGCTTTATATAAGGATGCACATTTAGGGGAGAGAGACGAGTCAGAATACATAGGTTATCATACACAGTTGCAGATATGTTAGGGTTATGAATAAAAAATTTTTTGCAGGGTCATGACATGTAAGGAAGACAAACTTCATGACAGTACATCAAGTTCTAACAGTCGGGTCACACAAGGCTGGTCAGAACATGAGGGCTGAAAGGGCGGGAAGAGCGGTTCAGTTTGGTCATGACTCAAAGGACGAGGGATTGTCTCCGAGAAGCTGGGCAAGGACAGACTGAGGGGGAAGTATTGGGGTTTGATTGGCTACTTTACCTGGCACCAGAAAACCACAAGGCCCCGGGACTTCTACAGTGCGTCAGTTAGATTAGGTTAAAAATAGGTTTCAGTCATGTATTCATCGTTAATGTGATATAATAAGGTTTAAAGGTTAAGGACAACAGTCAGTAGCATTTTGCAGTATGATGATTTACAGCCACAATCATGCTCACAAGCAAATTTGTGAATTTTTATTATTATATAAATTAACATATTAACATTTTGTTGCTGTCCAGTGAAAACCACGATTCTCCTTATTTGATGATTTTCAGGTTTTAAAGATGTTTTTGTGGGTTCAGACAATAATCCTAATTCTTAGGCTAACTCATCCCTATAAAAGCTCAAAAATTCACAGTTCAAACAAGGCTGTTTATTTTTCGTGAAAAGGTTTATGTTTTGGAGATACACAGTGGTGTAGTCTAGTTTTTTGTAGTGAGTATACTGTGATTTCCCTGATGATCCCTCCCAGCCTCAAGATTTTTGAGGATTAAACACTTAATTTCCTGCATTCTGGAGACATTTTCGGCACCAATAAATATCTTTATTTATATAAAGGGGAACACAAAATTCAGGTGGCAGGTGACAATTCAGAATATAAAAATATAATGGAATATAATACAGTAATCAGTAAATGGTAAGTTTTTTTTTAGCTTAAGTAATTTTTTTGAACAATGCATATTTGTTTTTACATTGCATTGCATGTTTTCTTATTGAGCCAAAAAACTTTCTCATAGCGCTTACATTTGTTATATTTCTTGTACATTTCTTGTTGCAAGCTATTTTTCACAACATTTTTAACAAATGCTTTCAAAGTGGTGGGAGAATACACTGATTTTCTATTGTTTGGTGGTAATCACCATCTACCTCAGCCAGTTAGGAGCTACATTTAGCCTTAGATGTTTCCGTGGAGCACAGGTTTTATCGCCTGGCAATTTTCTATTATTAACAATAATGGAAAGCTGAGGCTCACTAGCAGAAATAACAAAAAGTGGTCCACATCTTCTCAAGCACACTTATCTTCCAAAGCCATTGTCAAACTTAGGTTATGTACTGTATCAGCTTAAATGCATGAGCTTCCAGGCTACTTCTACTACTGTACACAGACAAGCACACAAAGTATCCCACATTCATTGATCCACCACACAAACGTTAGTTAAGTTAACTAGTTCTAGATGCAATTTACAATTCCCTGCTGTTACAGTTCTGATAATGATAGTGTTAATGATAACATGTTAATGATCTAGGTCACAGGACACGAAAGAGCCCAAAAGTCAGGTTAGTGCTTCGCAACACTAATGGGGTGAATTTATTACCTTTTCTAGTGGGTATACAGGGTATACTTGCATATCATGTAGACTACACCACTGGTGATACATGGTTTTCAGTGGACAAGGAAAATGTATTTGGCAACTTGTGGTCTCCTCTAGGAGTCCTCATCATGTGTGTATTGATGGCACTGCATAATAATGGTCTGCTTGTCTGCAAAGTGTGATGTGTTTGTTAACATCTAATAAAGTGCATTTACTCAACATAATTGTGTTTGTATATATGTACTAAAAATCTGCTGGCATGTGCATGTATCCCTGTGCTTCAGCAATGTATGCATGTGACAATGTTTGTTTACCTGTGCAGGTGAACTTCTTGGAAGGCGTGGTGAGCAGCAGTTTGTCGGTCATGTCACCGGGCCCAGCACACCTGGCAATGCCAGGCTCCTTGTAGCCGCTCTTCACCCAGTCTGACAGCCACTGCATGTGGCAGTCACAGTACAGAGGGTTGGCACCCAGAGCCCTGCCAGCCAAAAAGAGAGAGAAGAATGAGAACAATGTTCAGCAATAATGACAGGCCAGACAGGCAAAGTCAGCACTTTAACCTCAGAGTCATTGTTTCATATTAGCTCTGATGTGCAAACAAAAGAAAATGTGTCACTGTCTAAATACTTGCAGACTGAGTTATACGTCACTGTCAAATTAAGTGTGACACCGGGGTGTATTTCTACCCAAAATAACTAAGACTGTGGTGGAGATGATTGAGCGCATCTATCTCATGCTGGCAGCTGTGTTTGCGGTAGCATTACTCAAACACTTCCACAAACTGTGTTACTTCTTGTCAAAAAGGGTACGTTACTGCTGTACTTGGAAGTTTTTGATGATGTTTTATAGCTCAATAAACAAAGTCTAGAGAGAGTTGGTTCTGTTTAAAGGTAACTAATGTTCAGCGCACTGAAGTCGCGCATTAGCATTAGCTTATTAGCATAAGCTGATTTATTCATGCTCCACAATGACTGGCTCATCCTTCAGCTACTTGGCCACTATCTGACTAGTAACCAATCATAATCATGCGGCTGTACAGTACTGCTTTTATAACCTGCCACTATTACTCTGCTGATAGTTTCATGCCAATACCCATGGCTGCTACAGCCAGTGTTGGGCAGTAACGTGCGTTACTGTAATAATATAACTTTTTCCAGTAACTATGTAGTGTAACTAATTACTTTTCTAAAATACTAATGTTATTACAGTTACTAAGGCAAGTAAAGCTGCGTTACTCGTTACTGAACGCACCATCCTTGGCATGAATCCATGACTGTGCGGCAGGTCAGCGGCACCGGACTTTGATGTTCATGTCCACTGATAGCCAAAACTAAAGGAAGAACGAGGGAGAGAGGCGTTCTTTCCACTGCTGTAAGTAGCTACTGCCATTATTGTGTCACAGTCTAAGATGCAAAGAGCATTATCTAGTGTAAACCAGCAAAAAGCTTTCAACCGCGAACATTTACCTACATCTGATTTATTGAAACTTACAGAAAGAAACTGATGCTTGGACTCATGGGGAGAGAGTGGTAGTAACGTAACGTTTTGTAACTACTGAATACTGCTCTTATGAACAGGCTACATGTGCAGAAATACAGCTGTTTAAAAGTCGGGATCAGCCGGTGGTGTTAAGAAACATTTTGCCTAGGCTATATGCTTTGTAAGAACCACACTCCTTGCTGCTGTTGAATATGTCGGGAGAGACTGCTTTGTTTGGGGGTGAAGGGGAGTGGTAGTGAAAGCAGTGTTTCCCATAATTAGCCTATAATTTGAATGATTACCAACGCTGACCGCCACATATTGATTTTCTACTTTTTTTTTACTAGGAGTATTTAAAATCATTTTTGATTGAGGAGCATATCTTCGTGCAGCACCACCTCGCTTGCTCCTTCTCTCTCTCTCTCTCTCTGAACACCAGGGCACAAACCTGTCCAAAGTTAGAACCCCCCCTCATGCTGTCATTCTGTAGGAAACACTGGAAAGTAATATAGTAACGTAACGAATAACGTAACTAGTTACTTTTAACACCCAGTAATAAGTAAAGTAATAATATTACTTTTTTGGGTAACTAGTAATATATTACAATTTCTGAGTAACTTGGCCAACACTGACTACAGCTTCCTCCACCACCCCAACTGCTGCCTTATCTAAGTTTTTGGTATAGTGGTTTAAGTTATACATGTACTGTACACTTTTACATGATCTACTTTCATTAGTTTATTTTGGGGGACTCAGAATCCTCATCGCTGCTCAGATTGCTTGACAGCACCCTCTTAAAAAACACAACTAAGAACTGATCAAACAGGAAGTTAGAGCCATTCCCAGGCTTGTAGCTCTGTTGTGGGTAAATAATATTGGGCTAGTGGTCTCCAGTGGGATATGACTAGAAAAAGCAGCAGCCTGACACAGGAACTAGTGAGAGCCCCGTGGCGAACACAGGCACTCATTCACTTGCATTCCCACCATGGTGTAACTCAAGTTATTCACATTACCCTTCACTTCCATCCAGCACCCAATATAACCTCTGTGGTCTCTCTACAGAGGGATATGATATATCATGCTAAAAGAAAGCATCAGTAAACTGAAGAGAGAAAACACAATAATACTTTTTTAGTGTACGAAGTCAATTAATCTTTCTACCTCATTACATTTTGTGACGCGTCTCACTGCTTGTTTGATTAGTGACTGAAAGGCATCAAGCCATAGTTGCTGTAAAACCTGTTTTGCAGAAAAACAATTGAGCAGATTTCTCCCAAATCTATTATTTAGCAAAGAATTAACCACAAAACCAGTTTTGCTGTTGAAGCCACAAAGACTGGATCATTGCTCAGTGGAGGAAGTTAGTCTAGACTTAAGTAAAAAACGTGAAAATCTAACAGAGGAGAGCAGGAAAGAGAAGGTGGCTCATCGAGCAGGCATTTTCTTTAATAATGTGATGATGATAATTTGTTTTCCTCACTTTGCAAATGTATTGTACGGTAAAAAAAAGGTAAGACGCTTCAATAGAAAGACATGAACAGAGATGTGTATGTGTTTTTACTCACAGGTGGGAGAGCGATGACAGGTCTTTGAAGGCTCCCTCTGGTATCAGTGATATGTCGTTACCGTGGAGAGACCTACGAAAGGGCGATTGAAAGTGGGAAAAAGAGGAAAAGGGGCACAGAAATGTAGAAAAGAGTTTGAATGTTAAAAGTCAGCATCAGCCTAACTCAAGATTGTCTGTGAATTTTGAAGTTATCCACCAGCTTTGAAGTTATCCACCAGCTTGCATGTGTTGTGACAGATACTCACAGCAAACGGAGAGACTTGAGACCATCGAACGCCCTCACTGGTATGCACCGCAGGCGGTTGTAGCTCAGGATTCTTTACACACAGAACAAACATGTTGGCATGGAGACAAATGCAGGAAGGATATCTTCAAAAAGCAGCGAGGCATTTCAGAGCACAGTCCCGTTTATAACTACATTCCACTTAGCAAAGAAGTCGAGCAAACACAGACTCACAATTCTAACACATCCATCCGGTCAGAAACACACACATGTCACATACAAGCTCAACTGTTAATCAGACTTTTATGTGCATTTTGGTCATTTATTTAAGACACATTTAAGTCTGTGACTGGAACAGCTTATTGCTGTATAGAGGTGCACTGTTTTCCTCACTGTCCCAAACTGGTCCAGTTGCATTTGATTCTGCATTATTTATTATTAATTGTTGTTGTTTTGGAGTGGTTTGTGAGAGGTCAGCATTTTATCGTACTTCTGGCTGTGTGATGACAATATTTTCAACTGCTCCAGGCTGCATACTCAGTGGCTTTGTGATTTAAAAAATGCTGCACTGAAGAAAAAAAAAGCTAATTCATGGATTCCCATGAGACCTACTGCACGGTGACCCACATGGGACAGTATTCATGTGTGACTACATGACAACTCAACAAACAATATTTCTTTTGTTACTCCTTCAACCAAGTCCAGTTGCCCTTGATTTTAACCTTCGTTGGATAACTATGACCTGGATGACTGAGAATCTTCATAGACTTCTTTTGTTAAAGCTGTCGTCTCCCTGTACCAGTGTAAGCTACACATACACACACACACACACACACACACACAAATACACACACACTGCTAAGGGACTGATGTAAAGCCAGACTCACAGGGTAAGCAGCTCGGACATGTTACTGAGGCTGTGGTTGGACAACGTGCTGATCTGGTTGTTACTCAAATCACTGAAAAGGAAACAATAACAGATACATAACACACACACAAGCAGCACTGTCAGCACATATGTAAAACAAATGCACACACACATGCAAAGACTCTTTGCATTACATACTCTGTACTGTACTGTTGTCACACCCACATCAGAGCCAAACAAGGCCACATCAAAAGTGATATAACACAGAGCTGCGCTAGTATATCAGTCAGTTAGTTTTGGTCTTTAAAAGCAGAGTGCAGAGAACACAGGCCAAGTCACGATCATGATTAAAAGTGTGTTTGACTGTGCAAAACTCTGGCTTCGTGTATTGTGAATTAATGTCTGAGTGTATGCGTGTAATGTGTGTCTGCTGAGGTCATGTGGGTGCATGGACTTACATGAGTGTTAAGTGTTTGTAATTGGAGAGCTCCACAGGAACCTGAGTGAAGTGGTTACCATCCAGATACCTGGGAGAGAGACAGAGAGAGAGAGAGAGAGAGAGAGAGAGAGAGAAGAAATTTGGAAACAAAAGAGAAGGGCAAAAGGATGGAGAGGGCATGAGATGTAGATGTATTGGGAAAGAGGGGGAGAGAAAATGAGAAGGGAGAAAATGAAGTTATTTAACCATGTGGGAAATTCCTCATCTCCAGCAGTGTGAGCAGTCATTAGTGCTACAGCCATAATAAACACCGGAGTTTAATATCCCCACAGGCATCCTAATATAGTATAACCCCCCTCCATCTCTTTTTCATACACACACACACATGCATGACTGAGATCCTATCCCCTTCGCTGTGTGACAATGTGCTATTAATCCTGTGTATTAATTAAGTCTTTGTTAATATTGGAAAAAGCACGTTCCCCACAGGAGAAATAGTGGAATGAATGCCTGCTGTCTGATGTTTAATTTAGGGCTATCATTTTCTGATCATCAGGGATTTTGTGTGTGGGATTGTGTATGTCTGTGTTTTGAGATGAGTTTCTGGAATAAAGTCCTCCGTGAGCCTGCAGAATGTGTACCTGAGTCTTTCTGAGCCTGTGCGCTAGTGTTTCAAGTTCAGCTTCAGTAGATGAAAAGATTCATTCAAATGTGTTCAAAAGTTGTCTGAGGCGGAACACTTTGGTGCTACAATGGCAGCAACCTCCATGTAAACTGTAGTCTTATCCGAGATTCACAGCACATGTGAGGCGTTAACACTGTGTAAGCACTAATGATTGATTGACTTCATCTTTGCAATTTGCAAACAAATTATGGCTTCACTGTCCTCAAAATCATTCTAAGGTGCTGACAGGACAGCAGGTGGACTACCTAGTAGCTTTACATACCCAAAAAGTTTCGATCATAATTGATATAGCTCAGAGGTTCACAACACAGACAAAGACAGTGGGAGATGTGAACTTCTGTCTATGCAGATTGCACTTCACTAGCATTGCCAGAGAAAAAGAAGGACTGAAAAAAGAAAAACGTGGGGGGACTCGTCTTGATGCATCTCTTGACAAATGAATAGGAGAAGTGTTAGTTAAGAAGTTAAAAATGTTGCAGAAAGCTGCCGATATGGACTGTTTTTAAATCTGGTACTGCATGATCTACATAAATGCAAATGTCTCCAATTCTGGTGATTGAAATTTGTGCAAATTACTGAAGAATATACTTTTTGTTTGTGGGACGAGAAAATCCTCATACTTTTTACTTAAGCTACATGAACCATTTAATATTGAATCATCTGAAAAATGCATGGTCTCAAAGCTGAAAACAGACATGTTTTTGTTATAGTAACTTGTGAGAAGTTTTGGAGATACTTTGTTTTCACAGGCCAACAAAAAAATGTCTGGTCCAGTAAGGCAGCCATCATTAACCAGTTACATTGTAATAAATGATGTGTTGGTCTCCAACTCACAGCTCAGTGGTCTCTTTGGGAAGGCCTTTGGGCAGCGTGGTGAGGCCCTTGTTGCTGCAGCG
The DNA here is from genome assembly GCF_014851395.1 of Micropterus salmoides. NCBI lineage: Eukaryota > Metazoa > Chordata > Actinopteri > Centrarchiformes > Centrarchidae > Micropterus > Micropterus salmoides. The sequence goes on along the minus strand of NW_024040263.1, from coordinate 13,443,644 downwards.
CACCACAGTGTCCAGACAGGAACACTCTGCTGGACACCTCAGCGCTGGAGAGCAGCTGTTCTCATCATTACCTGAGAGGGATGGAAAGATGGATGGAGAGATGGAGAGGAGGAAGGATGACAGAAAGATGGTAATCAAAATAAAAACACAGTTTATCAGGGCTGCAGATGTTGCAGAGCGCCTCATGTAAAGTGTAAATCTCCTCCGTCTCACCATCTTCACAGGCAAAGTCCTGGACTGCCACATCCTGGATAGGGATCTCCTTTAAGAAGTAAGGACTCTGGCAGCGTGGGTTACCAGTGACGATGCGTTTCCTTCTCAGCCAGTCGCCGAGCCAAGCCAGATGACAGTTACAGTTGAAGGGATTGGCCAGGAGGTTGCTGGAGAGCAAAGACAGGAGTTGGAAATGCTGACCGTTTTTGTGTGTGTGTGTGTGTTTTTGTACAGTATGTGTCTGCCAGATAGTGTTTGTACTCACAGTGTGGACAGGGAGTGCAGTGTGTCGAAGGCGCCGGGGTTCATTGAGGTGATCTGGTTGTCGTAGAGCGACAGAAGACGCACTGAGCTCAACCCCACAAAGCTGCTGTTACTCACACAGCTGATACGGTTACTCCTCAGCATACTGCTCAAACACACAGGCAGAAATTATTAAATGTACTCTGTATTTTACAGAAAATCCCCCAATATTTATGATAATATACACCTGTGAATTATGCATGCTCACATGTTTCAAATGTTTTGAGGACACCGTCACAGTATGTGAGATCATATTTGAATATTGCACGGATGCTTGATATTATAATGTGATTGCATATGCATTAGTGTGAGTATGTGTGTGTTTGTGTGTGTACCCACAGTGTGCGGAGGCCTCCGAGTCCCTTCAGCATGCGGTGGTGTATGTTTTCCAGTCTGTTGGAGGTCAGAATCAGCTCATTGACCCCTGAGGCTCCTTCAAATGTCCCCTCCTCTATGTCACTGATGCGGTTATTACTCAGGTTACTGCAGAGCAGGAGCAAGACAGGTAAGAAGGCAGTGAGAATGAAAAGAAGGAACACAAGAGAGAAGAAAGATGTAGATAGAACAAAAGTAGGGCAAAGACAGCGAGACGGAATTGAAAATATTTTTCTCCATATGACCCGAGTATGAATTTCTGACAACCACATGTGACGCTTTGTTCCCCGTTATGTTTACAACATGTCTGACTCACATCTTCCTCAGCTGAGGCAACTTTTTGAAGATCCCCGTCGCCTCGAGCACAGTGAATTCATTGTTGTTCAGACGCCTAGGAACAGAGAAGCGAAGAAGTGGTCAGAGACAACAACAGAGGAGACAGTAATAGATGAGAAGGAGATCAAGGCTGAAGCGAGGTTTCCTCTATACCACACACAGATACATTTTGTTGTAGACAAAGACAGTGTGACTCACAGTTCGGCGGTGTACTGGGGGATGTGGTCTGGTATTTTGGTGAGTTTCTGGTTGGAGCAGTCGACTGTGGTGCCCTCACAGCGGCACTTCTCGGGACAGGCCAAGTCGGCGAAGCAGTCCCCTCCTAGCTTACTGCGGTAATCCTCTGTACCTGGTCACAATCACAAGCACAACGTAACCGAATGCCCTCATCATGAGAGAATTGAACCCCAGCGTTTACCGGTACCGCTTCCAACAAAAACACAGCGGACGCCCAAAGTGAAGGTTGAGATACAATAGAAGAATTTTGAAATAGTGCAGACGGGCTGTGCTGCTTTTGCTTGGAGTGGAAATTGTCAAAATGAACCAAACAAATGCTTGAAAAACATTGCTGATTAGGATCGTATGCAACTATCCCCATGAGCATTACTTCAAAATGCTGCACGTGTATCACAGCCTAAAAGGAGCCAAGTTCAAGAGACATGTATACAGCCACACACACATCCACGCAAACATATTGGAGTTTTTCAGTCCTGTCAGACTACAAAGCAACTGTTAGTGTTAGAAAACCACAGTGCAAAACAAAACAGCATCAAAAATTAGATCACAGCAGAAAAATGCTTACACACACCCAGGCAGTCATGTATCATACACAAAGGCTTAATCACACACACACACATACAGAGGTTGCAGGGGGGTGACAGGAGTTTACTGTCTCTTGCATCTTGGCCATGCTGTGGGGTTTTGCAGGGCCGTTCCATGGTGCTTGACAGAACCATGTTCCACTATAGGAACCTGGCAGCCACATGGTTAGATCAAGCACAAAGGAACAACCTGCTGACTGACTGCTCCTGCGCTGGAACACAGGGGTGGGAGGGGCAGAGGGAGAAGAGAGGAGGAGAGGATGAGCAGGGGAGAGAGGAGGAGGTGGGGGGGGGGTGACAAGGAAAGTAGGAGGGGAGATGAAAGGAAAGGAGAGCAGCAATGAGTAGAAAAAAGAGAGGTGGAGAAAACGACAGGAGAGGAGAGCAGAAGGAGAGAGTGGTAGGAGAGGAAAGGATGAGCAGGAGATTAAATTAATACGAGAGGAGAAGGGTAGGAAGGGGAGTTGAGAAGAAGGAGAAGGAGAAGAGGCAAGGATAAGAAGGAGAGGAAATGAGAGGAGATGTGAAGGAATGGAGAGGAGAACAATAGAGAGGAGATGATAGGACAAGAAGTGTAGATGAAAGGAAAGGAAAAGAGTAATGAGGCGAGGGTGAAGGAGAAAGAGAAGAAGAAAAGCGTGACAGAGAGAGATGAGGAGGGGAGAGAAATGAGAGGAAAGGAAAGGAGAGGATGAGAAGGAGATGAAATTAATAGGAGAGGAGTAGCAGGGGGTGAGGAGGAAGAGAAGGAGGAGAGAAGAGGGTAAGAAGGAGAGGAGAGGATGTGAGGAGGTAAGTTAAAGATAAGGATGAGGATGAAGGATCAGAAGAGGAGGATCCACGGAAGAAAGATGGAAAGATTAGGGAGGAGAAAATTTTATCACTAGGAATGAACACAAGACAGGAACATCTAAAGACATCTAAACTCACAGACATAACACACGGAAGCAGGAACAGAGCAGCAGTTAGAGGAGTGGAGGAGAGTTCCAGCAGCACTGAAGGCAAGAGAAGCCCTGACTTCTAGGAACACACATACACACCAACAAACATGGGCACACACACACACACACACTCTCTCTCACAAACACACACAGGAAGAGCATTAAGAGAAAAAACATACATGAACCAGTGTGTAATAAATCTTATGAATGTTCTGATTGTTGTTGTTTGTAAACAGACAAGAGGAGTCACAGAGGGGGTCAAAGGTCACAGCGGTAGAGGTCAAAGGTCAGAGGCCGGCTCTGGGGACGAGAGGTGAGGGATTCGGAGTTGACGCAAGAATCGTGTGTGTTTGTGTGTGTGTGTGTTACTTACAGCCCACATGGTGTACTCCTGAGTGTGTGAGAGAGGCAGTAGGAGAAAGAAGAAGGGATTTCACTCGTTTATTTGAGCAGGAGGGGGAAAAAAAGCTGATGAAAAACTGAGAAGAAATGCAGAAATGTTTTCGTGTGCAGTCCCCCAGGCAGTGATTCATTTAAAGGGGTAATGACTCATGAATAGTGAGAACCGTGCTGGCATAACATGACATTTGGTGGGGGGGGGGACTTTCATCCAACACATATCACAGCCTGGTTTGATTGAAGCACAACTGATGAACAGGGGCGGCTGTAGCTCAGGAGGTAGAGCGGGTTGGCTGTTAATCGGAAGGTCGAAGTCTCTTGCGTGTCGAAGTGTCCTTGGGCAAGATACTGAACCCCAAATTGCCCCTGGCGGCTTTTCCGCCAGTGTATGAGTGAGTGTGAATGCTAGTTTCCGTTTGAGCACTTAGGCTCAGTGTATGAATGTGTGTGACTGGTGAATGCAGATGTAGTGTAAAAGCGCTTTGAGTGGTCGAAAAGACTAGAAAGGCGCTATACAAGTACGGAGCATTTACATTTGCATTTACATTTGGTAGTGGATCGCGAGAGGACAAAAAGCACACATATCCAGATAAAAGGGCCAATGTACAATAAAATTTTGCCAGTTCTAAACACTTTCAAGTGAGTGAATTAGTTTGTTTTGTGTATTCTTTGACATTAATCACTTCAGCAGGGATAAAAGCGCCCAGAAACGACTGAAAAATGAGATAGGATCCCAAATAATACACCATGAAATAGGGGACATGATGCAAAATAAACTAGAGGATTTTAAGTGTATTGATCTAAGGTTTATCCAAGGTTGTACCACAGAATAAAACATGTTTATTCAACTTTTCAACAGCAAATGTTCCTAAATTATTCAGCTTTGCTCCGTATGTGGTCGCTGGGCTTTGAAACCTCTGTCCCCCCGGTGAGTTAATGACTGCAGTGAGCGCACACGCACACACACACACACACACACACACACTCATCCAACACACACCAAGCCTCCTCTGTGTGCTGCTGTGGTAATGATCGCCTTTAGCCCTGCTACTGATCTCATATGCATGTCTGATTTACATATTTCCCAGCGCCCCTCTGAGCATGGTAACTGTGTGACCTTTTGATGTTTGGCAGTGGGCGAAACAGACACAGATGCTCGCGGACACACGCTCATACATTAGCTATCATTAGACGTGCTAAGAAGCGAGGAGGACTAGATATAGTCTCCGTGATCACTGTACCAATATACTTTCATTGCAGTGCCCAGCTGACAGCGGTCTGAGTTTATTAATCCGATAGTTTTTTCCCTCCATCGTCAAGGTTACGGTTACCATCGAAAACCCAGTGCCAAGAGTGTAATTATCTGGTGCCCCTAGTCAGACGTGATGCATTGTGGTGTACGTTAGACCATTAAAAGAAAATGTCTTGACATTCAAAAGGTGTCAGTCACTACAAGTGCAGAGTGTGTGAGTGTGCAGCATCCGCCGTGATGGACCAAGCAGCGTCTTACACACACACACATACATGCTCAGACACACACACACACACACACACACACATGCTCCATGTACAATACCTGGGATGAAATACTGTTCTCTAGCTAGTGGAGAGACAGAGACAGAGAGCATGAAAGTGAAAAACAACAGCAGAACAAAAGGCTAGACTAGAAGAAAGTACTCATTGGCTGTGTGTGTGGTCAAAAATTGCTGAAAACAGGGAGTTGAGGTTAGTAAAGAGAGGCTGATGGAAAATACCAGCAGGAAGACACAGAATGAGAGTACAGGACAGTGGACAGTGTGTCATTTCGGGTATTATGTGTAGGAGTCTGTACATGTGTGAATGATCAGAAACAAAATTAATCCGTCTTGGGGATTGAACACTGTGTTTACAATACAGTGTGTGTTATACCTGAGCAGCGGAACTTCTTGCTCTTGATTTGTCCGATTCGTTTGTTGGCGAGCCGTCGCGGGCTGGTGCAGCGCGCACCGCTCGTCTCGATGGGATTGTCCTGAAGATAGTCTGCAAGCCACTTCAGATGGCAGTCACAGATAAACGGATTTTGGGCTAAATGACTGATACACCCACACACACGTCACACACAGACACGGACACATAGAGAACACAAAAACACACAAGTAAGCTGTCAGAACAACATATATTTTTAAAAATGTTTTGTTTGTTGAGTGTTTATATGGCCACAATAAATACTTGTTTGTGATTGGATGGCTGGTGTGTAACAAAATCACATGTCAGGACACCTCAAGCATTTATTTTGTCAACACTTGTTATATCAAATAAGTTCAGACTCATTAAGAGTTACCGGGAGACGCATTTCTACTCTTTTAGTAGAAGTAAACCAACTCCTCACACCTCCAGTCCCCACGCAGCGCTAACAATTCCATGTCAATCTGTCCATTGCACACAGAGACCAACGTGATTTTAATCCTCCATAAAACTCCTGGTGAAACAGCAGACAAGCAGGCCGTCAAATGGCAAAGCAACTGACCGTTACTGGGATTAGTAACTAATAGTTACTAGTACTTGGTTTAATGAATTAAAAATTGTAATCCCTTAAGGCAAAAATCCACCAACTGTGGCGCGAGGCTACAAAGAATTCACCCTATTAACTTTCTACGGGACACAAGCAATGCATTGTGGGATTCCAGGTGATGCAGGACTGACCAGCAAAGCAAAATTTGTAATTGTATGTAAATGAGGATAGATCTATAGGTATTTAAAATAAAAGGTGATGTTGTGGTGGGACAGGAAGTTTGGTCTTTGCTTGGTGTTGATAAATGTCTGTGGAGAAGGACATTATTATGGTGTCCAAGGTCCCTCTTTGCTTCCATTATCACACATTGAAAAACAAAGTGTGTTGCAGCATGGAAAAAAATGTCGCTGAACAAAGTTGAAGTTGGAAAATGTTGGAAAGCGTTTGCAAACCAGCGAGCTACTTGCTAGCATGCGAGCATTGACACGCCCACAGGAAAAAGCGAGAAGTGGCGAAGGAAATTAAACCTCAAATCTAGGGGCGAGTTCAGCGTTGACAAAACGTAGCAAAACGTTTTTTTCGGAACGTGCAGAACGTTCCGCAACGTTTCAAGTAAACATGCCGTTCAGTATGAAAACGTTTCAAACCGGTGCGTAACGTTTTCAGATTGAACTCGCCCTAGGCTTATGTGATTGGCTAAAGTGGAAGGAGCCATCTGATTGACTACAGATAACTCTCTGTTGAAAAAAACTCTAAAAAATCTAACCAAAAATTAGAGAAGGGTCCAGCTGCAGACCGCAGACAAACGTGACGGAAGTTGAACTTCCATTTATGGTTTGTCCCAGAAGTCACCGCGCACAAAACGTGATGATATTTATCTCGACCGCTCGGCCCACGCAGAGCCGTTAAAAAAGAGGTGTCAAGTGTCAACGTAATAATCAGTGTACGTTATGTGTTAATATTTACTATACTATAATTATATATTATTAATATAGTATATTTATACTACAATTCATGCAAATATTTATTTATAATAGCCTAATGATAATAATAAAGCAATGTTTCAATTCATACCACTGTTGTATATTTTATTTCTTCCAAAGTGATTTTAAGTTTCACGAACCAAGAATATTCTTTAATGTTACATCACGAGCCAGATGTGTCTCGATTTAGGTTAAAACTTAACAACATTACTGAGAATTTATTGACAGAATAATATGGCGAGTGCATAGTGCACATAAGGATACCAGGAGAAGGAGAAGGAGCAGTCTACCCTGCCGTCGCCGCCAGACCGTGTGGATTTTTGATTGGGAGTGATTGGGACGGCAGACGGGAGACCGGCGGCGACTTGGCGGCGTATGTTCGAATTCCTGTATAAATATACGCCTACTAAATACATCTGAACTAGGTACGTCGCCTTACAACCGTGTGACACTCACGTCGTCACTAGGTACGTCGCCACCAGTACACCATTGTCAGTGTAACTCCTATTTTAACTTTATTGAGTAAATTCAAGTCATGCTTTGTACAGCCTGTGTTAAATGCTTTTATTCTTGTGGTGACTGGGAACTCTGGAGTAGCCTACAGTTCATAGCCTGTGTTGTGCTTTATTGTTTGGATTCACTGTCCTATAAAATTCCACTGAAGAAGATAATGCTTTCACTTCCCCACAATGTGAAAATGGTTGTATTAGGCCTACAGTTACTTATAAAATTAATCATTGAAGTATTAGAGCTGTTTCATGCTTATTCAGTTTCTATTATTATTTGTTATAGGCATTTGCCTGTGGTTATTTTATTGGCAATGTATTTTAAATGTATATTTCTGCATAATGATTTGGATTATTTTGATCATGCTAATGCGTTACTAATCAATGTAATCCTAAAGGACTTATAAGATACTATGTTACCTTATGTCTGCACATTTTGTTTTAGCAATTACATTGTTGTTGAAGTACAAGACAGCAAATAAAAAATCTTAAGACCCTCAGTGAAGTTCTTCATTTTCCATCAGGATGCTACATTAAGAGCATACTATTATAAAATGATACGAATGTAATTTCAAGACCATTTAATGTTCAACTGTAAACAAACATACAGGCAGTGTTGGGGAGTAACGAATTACATGCAATTTAGTCAAGTAATTTAATTACAAAATAAATGTGTTATCTATTACAGTTAGGCCTACTGGAAAAATATGTAATTAAATCACAATAGCTTATTAAAATATTTTTGATTACATTGGGGGTTACATCTGAATATTTTCTGTAAGAAGCTCAGCTATATGTTGAATAATATTAATTTTGTTGCTTTGCGTGTTTTTTATGTGGCGATGTCTTCCATTGCCATTTCTAGCTACAGTTTTTTAGTAAAGTTTGATGCTGTTGTGATGCTTTTGATTTGTTCTCATGTTTTAATTTGCAGCGCCACCCCTCTACCAGTTAAAGTGCCTCTCACTGTCTTTTTAAAATGGTTAACATTTGAAAACAAAATATTTATGGCAACATCAAATATGGGGAAAATTTAAAATTATCCCAGTTAACAATTGAAGGATGGGAGGCTTGAACTTCAAGTTCAAGTTGTCTATGATATCTATAATGCAAAAATGTAGCATCATTTCATGGCCTATTGGCTAGTCAATTAAATTCCAAATATTACCAGTTATATTTTTGAAGTTTTAGCCATAGTCTATTAACAAATAAATGTAAAAACACACTCAGTGTAATATTTAAATAGGTATACCCCACAATTAATTGAGTTTTTGCAGCCTAAAAAAAAACGGTCCAATGCTAACAAAGTTTCTGGAAGGAAAGGCTATCGCAGATTCCATCCACTAGATGGTGCCATAGCCTTTGTAATGTGCTACAAATACACTAGAATATAAGCAGAAATTTTTAACTAACTTGAAGTGCTGTAGTTAAATTGCATAAACGTTTAATTAGCAGATTATATAGACTATTAACTGAACAAAACATAATACAACCTTGTTCATAACATTTTGACATCGCATTCATTTTTTGTATGAGTTTTACAGGCCCTTGTCTTGTCGGAATAGGCCTTGTGCTGAGTGTTTAACCATTTGATGTGTATGTGGGCATGGCGGTATGTTTGGTTTGTGAGATTGAGTGTGATGTAGTTTTAGTGTATACACAAGTTCAAATCAGACCAACGGAAACAGTGATAGACAGATTAACTTGGCCAAGTTGTCACTGCACTTTCCTTGAAGCATCTAGTTTCAGAGTCCTTGACCTTTGGCTGAACTATTGCTGCAAGTGATGTTCAAGAAAAGTTTTTGTATAAGCAAATGTATACTTTAATGTATACTGAAACTCATCAACCAATTTGGCAAGAACCTGTTTAAGTTTGCATACACCACAGCTAACAGTTTGTAATCATTGAGTAGAAGAGTTATTGGTCTCCAGTTATCAAGTTTCAGAACGTCCTTATTAGGTTTAGGAAGAAGGGTTATCAATCCTGTTTTCATTGTAGGAGATAAACTACCTTTTCTTATACACTCTGAAAGGGCTTTGTATAGCAGTTCTTTAATATCATTCCAGAAATGTTTATAGAATTCTGATGTTAACCCGTCAATTCCTGGGGATTTACCATTTTTCATCTGTTTTAGTGCCTTTTCAATTTCTGTTATTGTTAGGTCTTCATCTAAATACTCCTTATCCTCCTGATCCAGTGTTTTTATGTTTATCTTTATTGTTTCAAAAAGAAGATCACATTCTACTCTTTTGAAATTTGATTATTATAGTACTTCCATATTTCTTGATGTATCTGATTCGGATCTTCAATAATAATATCATTCTTCTTCAGTTTATTTATTCTTTTTTTGCTTTGTCTTTGTTTTTCTAGTCCGAAAAAGTATGTATTCTTCTCTCCATGTTCAAGCCATCTTGCCCTTGAACGTACAAATGCACCATTAGCTGTTTCCAAATACATGTCATCCAGCTGAGTTTGTAAGGTACGTAGTTCAGCATCTTCTTCAGCTGCTATCCTCTGATTACTACATAACATATTTATTTTACTAATCAATTCTTTTTGTTTGCATTTTCTTATTACTGCTAACTTTACTTACTTTTTCCCTTTTTCAATTGCTAATTGTTTAATTTTGTATTTGAACCATTCCCATTTATTCATACTTGACTTATCAAGCTCATTAACACTTTGATAAAGGATTTTAACTTGTTTACAAAAACTATTATCCAATAATAAGTTATTGTTAAATTTCCAGATATTTTCTGATAACCGTGTTTGCTGTGATATCTGCAGTGACAAACTAATTATATAATGGTCAGTAAGTGGTACTGCTGAAATTTCGCATTTTAAGACATCTTTGCACATTATCTGAGAAATCAGCCAGTAGTCTAATCTAGAACATTGGTTATTATCTGAAGGATTTACCCATGTGTATTTTTGGGAGGTGGGGTTAGACATCCTCCAGTAATCAACTGTTAGTGATGTCAGACAGAGGTTAGCCAGTGTGTCATTCAATTCAGGTTGTTGTCCTATTTTTGGTGTTCTGTCTAGCCATGAGTTAGGTGCTATGTTGAAATCACCTCCTAATATAATTGTTTCAGTTTCATAAGTAGTTTTCCATTAATTTATGAGTAAGCCTAGTCTTTCCAAAGTGACTCTATTTTTTATTCTATTGTTGTAACCATATACGCTCAGTAAGATCAATTTCTGATCAAATATCTCCACTATCACCATAAGCCAATGTCCATCTGTGTCACTTTTGTGCTCAATTACCTTGCCTGGAACTCTATTCATTAGCACCATTACTCCTGCTGAGTTCCATGAGAAAAAAAAATGTTATCTGTTGTTTCCAAAATTTCTCATCTGCTATTCCTGAATGAGTCTCCTGCAAAAAAATTTAATTTGCCTTTTGTTCTTTACAAACTAAAAAAATGTCCTTGCGTTTAACAATATTTTTTAAACCTCTAACATTTAAGGATATAAATGAAACAGACATCTATACTGCTCTCCGGTTAACCTTCTTCTTTGAATGCGCTAGTTAACATTAATTAGCGCAGGAATGAGTTTGTTGTCCTACATAACAGTTTTATAGCAACAACCAAATACTTTAACTTTTTTGTTGTTTTTTTGACTATCTCGACCATTTACAGGTTACCTCAGCTTTAAGACACATCTCCATGTCCATGCATCAGGGCTCAATTCGCTGTCCATCAATTATTGCGTAGCCCTCTTTCAAGAAAGCTTTTTTACCATTGCGTCTGGCTTCTTGGACTTTTGACCATAACTTTGCACGGGCCTCGCGATCTTCTTTGGAGAAGTCCTCCCTGAAATGGATATTCAGCTCCTTGCTTCTTTGGATTTTCTCCAGATATCGTTCCTGGCCGTCTGTGTTGCAAACTGGATGATGATGGGCCTTTTGTTATTTGCAGCATCATTTTTCCTTCCCAGGCGATGAACCGTGTCAACCATTTCTCTGAGTTTATCCACCACCACCGGAATCACCCTGGTTAGGAGTCCGACCACAATTTCCTTGGTGTCTTCATTTTCCTTTTCAGGTAGGCCCATCAGTCTGAAATTCCATCTTCTCTTGTATCTTGCATTTTCCTGGCTCAGTTCTCTCAAGAAGCAGTTTTCTTTCTTCATTACCTCAATTTGTCCCTTGAGTTTTTCAATTTCTTCTTTGTTTTCTTTTACAGCTTGTGAGTTGGCTTCTATGCGAAGTTCAAAACGTTTCAGACGCTTATCTTGTTCATCAAATCTGCTAAGTACTGCTTGGATAGCTTCAAAAATGTTTTCATTGCTAATTTCTTTCTCGTGTCTTTTTGTACATTTCGTCTTGATTTTTTTGGGGTCTGGGCTGGGCAGCGGTGTGTGTTCATTTACCAGGGTACTTGTGCCTTCTTCCATCTCCTCAGTCTCTTCTGCTTCACCCACCTTCTGTGCCGCCAGGTTATAGTTGTGTTGGTAAGAAACTGTTTTCCAGAACTTATTCCGCGTTCCTGTGTTGGTCCTTGTTCGTATTTGCCTGGTTGCTTAGCGTTAAATGATAATGTTTAGGACAAAAAAGTTTACTATTTCAGACCCCGCAAGTTATGTGACCACTCACTCCGCCATCTTGTCCTCCAGCGCTCTAGCCACACGTAGTTGTCACATGACGGTCTACTTTGGTAGGTTATCCGTGGCACTATCCACTCGCCATAGCTGTGCAGCCTCCGGTAACGTTACTGAAGCTATATAACACCCGTTGGCACTATGGTCAGCACTTGTGGAGCTTCTCAACCCCGAAAACGTTTGAACACATTTTCGATTCGCCGCCAATTTTCCTAAAACTGTCGATATTCGACATCTACACAGTTGATTTCTCGCCTAAAATCTTATCAGAAGTGTATTTAAAGTTCTGTTGTTGGCTTCTAAAGAATTAAATGGTTTGCATTAGGATCTATCCTGTACGTAAGCCGAGATGAATGTCATCACGTTTTGTGCGCGGTGTCTTCTGGGACAAACCATATTTGGAAGTTCAACTTCTGTCACGTTTGTCTGCGGTCTGCGGGCTGTAGCTGGATATACTTGAAAAATTATGTAGCTGCAGTACCGGAGGCTGCAGTTTCACGACCCCCGCAGTCCTGGAACCGCAGTTCTAGGATCGTAGTTATTTTTACGACAGCGCCATCTAGTGGAGTGGTGGTGGTAATGCACTGCAACACGAAGGAGGTTAACGCTGTCTGCTAGCACGTCGTCCGTGAGGCCGGTCGACATGGCCGACGTGCATATAATAAATTTAAGTTTGGGCACACACTCAGTGTGCCTTAACACAACGGTAACGGTAATTGGCTTTGGGGGCTGTCAAGAGTAACATAGCTAGCTAGCCAGACAGCTAGCTGGCAGTATCAAAGTTAGCAAGGGTCCTAGAAATACAGTTCCGGTGTTCTGTCAATTTATGCTACCTATCGAGTACTTAGCGGTTCTGCGCATGTGTATGACTCACAAGCGTGGTTTGTTTCCACGCCCATAAATCTGTGCAACCTTGCTGTTGGGAATGCCACCAAGAAAGTCGCTGATCGTAAGTAACATTAAAAAAAAAAAAATCAGAACACCGGTCCTAGGATTGCGGTCCTGAAACTGCAGCCTCTGGTACTGCAGCTACACACTCCTCCTCACCAGTGTTGGTAAAGTTACTCAGAAATTGTAATATATTAGGCTACTAGTTACTTATTACTCCTTTAAAAAGTATTATTATTACTTTACTTATTACTGGGTGATAAAAGTAACTACTTAAGTTACTTGTTACGTTACTATATTACTTTCCAGTGTTTCCCGGTGTTCACGAGAGAGAGGGAGAGAGAGAGAGGGAGCGAGCCAGGAGGTGCTGCATGATATGCTCCTCAATACAGCTCCTTTGTCAAAAATGATTTTAAATATGCCTAGTACAAATTTGGAAAATCCATATGTGGCGGTCCGCGTTGATAATTATCCAAATTATTGGCTAACAATGCTTTCACTACCACTCCCCTTCACCCCCACTTCACTTTTTAACTAACATCATATCAATAACAGCAGCAAGGAGTGTGGTATTTACAGAGAATAGCCTAGGCCTAACGTTTCTTAACGACACCGGCTGAAATAAAAAAAAGTAAATCCCGACTTTTGAACAGCAGTTTTAGTGCACATGTAGCCTGTTTCTAAGAGCAGTAGGCCTGTTCAGTAGTTACGTTACATTAACGCCACTCTCTCCCGAGGAGTCCAAGCATCAGTGACAGTAGCTGCTAGACTTTCTTTCAGTAAGTTTCACGTTGCTGTGCTGCTTCTGCAGGTGTTTCAATAAATCAGATGTAGAAATGTTCGCGGCTGAAAGCTTTTTGCTGGTCGCACAGAGTTTACAATAGAGGACAATGTTCTTTGCATCAGGCTATGACACAATAATGGCAGTAGCTAGCCTACTTACAGCTGTGGACAGAACGCCTCTCCTCCCTCGTTCTCCTTTCTTCATTTAGTGTTTGGCTGTCAGCGACTTGAACATCAAAGTGCGGTGCCGCTGAGCTGTCGCACAGTCGTGGATTTACGTCAAGGATGGTGCGTTCAGTAACGAGTAACGCTGCGTTACTCGCCTTAGTAACTAGTAATAATATTACCGTTTTAGAAAAGTAATTAGTTACACTAGCCTACTTAGTTACTGGTAAAAGTAATGTTATTACAGTAATCCGTTACTCCCCAACCCTGCTCCTCACACACACAAATGTTGTGAAGTTCACAAATAACAATACAATACATATATTTTTGAAATTCTGTTTATTTTTCTAATTTATTTAAACCAAGAAATAGTTGTGTGTACCTTACATTTATAGTCATTTAGACTGCATTTAAATCCTGAAAAAAATTGTGAATCCTACTGTGTGCATTAATATAAATAGTGAGACTGATCCAACTCCAGCCACCCAATGTGGGTGCTGTATGTTGACAAAACAATGTTCATTAGTCTTACAGAACTGTTATGATGTTATGACATAAATTGACACTGTTAATCAATTTAATAACAAACTGATTCATGTTTCATGAAGACAGGGTCCTTAAAGGGTAAAATGTAATTTATTAAAGGAAAAGTCCACCCTTCAACACTCGAATACTGTTATAAATCAGCCTGTGATGTCCTATGCATATACTAGCCTATATAAATATATAAAAAAGAGACAAAGCAATAAGTATCTACCCAGGGGAGCATATTAAGATAGAAAAAGTTTTAGAGCATGTTTTTCAGTCAGATTAAAGTCTATTGAGACTCTTGAAAGTGGTGAAATTAGTGTACAGTATGCACCTCTTCTATGATAGATCACTCTGTGTGTAATTTGAAACATCAGTGCAAAATGGTGTATTTAAAAATAACCAGTTATTATCATTCTCAAAGCTGAAAACAAACCTGTACATTACTGCTGATTTTAAGAATAAATGAATGAATGAAATGAAAGATTTTTTGAAGTGAAACAACAAACAATAAAGTGTTTTTCTTTGTCCTGAAGTTTTTTTCTACAATGCTATTATGAAAATATAATTGAGTTTTGCTTATGTCCTGCAGTTGTTCAGTTACTATGATTGCCAGCTACTGCTGTGTGTGTGTGTGTGTGTGTGTGTGTGTGTGTGTACGCACAGTGTTTGTATGGCTCTTAGCGACGAGAAGGTCCCCTTGGCGATGGTCTGGAGCTTGTTGTCATATAGTGAGAGCAGATTGAGGTTGTGGAGGTCCTGAAACGCGTCCACACGCAGACACGCTATCTTATTAGCATTGAGTAACCTGAAAAAAAGAAGCGGCAGAATTAACGAGAGTGTGAGAAAGAAAGATGTGGGATGAAGGCTTATCCTTTTATCATTATTCAAGTAGGGTTTCAGATGTTACAGGTCAGTGGAGATGGCTTTCAATCATGATGTCTCCACTCTGATGACAATGTTTTAGGTAAGCACTTTTCAGCAGAATACCAATTAGATGTGTACGTGAGCTCTTAGCTGCAACTACAACTCTGTGTGTGTGTGTGTGTGTGTGTGTGTGTGTGTGTGTGTGTGTGTGTGTGTGTGTGTGTGTGTATGTCTACTCACAATAGCTGTAGAGAAAAAAGTCCCTCCAACAGTCCTTTGGAAATCTCTGTGATCTTGTTCCCATATAGTACCCTGTGGAGCACAAACACTGCATTACTATGTTAGGAATAAGACCAAACATATTACCAAGTAATACTATGAATGTTAATACTCAGCATATATTCTATATTGCTTTTATCAAACATAAATGTAATATTTTATTAGTTTTTTGAATAATGCAGTTCCCGCTAATCTTTGCCGTTGTACCAGTGAGTGCTGCCTTCATGTCAGTTTTGTAACAAACCTTAATTACAAGCAGCCTGTAGGAAAGACTGTTGTAATTCTGTGTCACAGGTTCAGTATTTAAAATGCAGTAGCTACTGCTAATATCCAATTCCCGTTCCCTAGAAGGGCTTTTAAAATTACAAATATAAAACAAATATCAACCATACTCACATTAAAATATTCAAGCATGTATATAGATACAAAACCCTCCCTACCCCTCCCTCCAACCTTCACCCCCCCATCCACCACCATCATCAGCACAACCACCACCACCCCTATACATGGCTACACGACTGATTATCTTTTAAAAATGTCTTCAGTTTAATTTAACATTTTTGATGATTTTGTTCTATTTTTTAGCTCAATATGCAGCTCGTTCCAGGTCTTGGCTCCCTTGATTGCAAAAAGGAAGTCTGACCAAAGGATGCTTTCCTGTAAGATATTTTACAATTCCTTCCTTGAATTTGTAGTTGACAATCCATGGGCCTTTAATGGCTGTACCCTTGTATGGGGACTGTCTGACAGAAACACTTGGACAGTACAAAAGCCTCCATCACCAGTAGTTACGTCTGGTGATATTAACACTAATAAAAAGGATTGTTCTGGTTTATATGCTCCAAATATGTAACAACAATAATAACAAATCTTATTATGGTTGTAACCATCTTTAAATGAGGCTTTATTGTTCCCAAGTTAGAGTAACGGGGTACAGTTCTGTTTAATCTGCTGACTTTACATACATGCAGCATAAAACTACAGTGGTGGGACTTTTAGGGAAGAGAGCATAGAAAACTCCAGAGAAAAACATTAAGACCTGAAATGATAAGACCTCATTAACTTTTTTTTTTTGCTTCCGAGTAAAATACCAATAAAACGCCACTGGTAAAAACAGTGATTTTGTGTCAAATGTCACAATAAAAAAAAGCCTCCATAAATCTGGCTGCGGTTACAGTGTGAGTAATGCGCGTTGTTATCAGAGGAAAGCTTTTTATAAATACATCAGATTACATACACAAACAGGTTAAGGCTGAGACTGCCACTGCCTTGCCCAACAAATACCTTCGATGCACACACACACACACACACACACACACACACAGAGTTATCAGTCATCTTTACGCTACACGGTGAGTTCAGCTGTGTATGTAGGCAGTCTAGAGACATGTGTTTTAGATTGGTTTTTATTTCATTGTGCTGAGTGGCTGTCCCTGAGCGACCTGAGGTTGGGAAACACACGATGCAGGGAGTGGACGCTTCATTTATGTCTCACACACACATTAGCACGTACTGTTTCGTGTGCGCCCACACACACTCACGGCTCATTTACATCCTCTCTAACTAAACCCTGACACACAATGAACACACAGTGCAGCTTAATGTGAAAGCCATACTGTATGTGGTGTGTCAGCATGAATGTGTGTGTCCCATTCTCTCTGTGGTGAATGTGTAATGAAGTGGCAGAAGCCTCCATTCAGCAATTCAGCATTTATGAATTATTGACATTGGAAAGACAAGACCTTAATATAACTCCTTCATGAAATAACTCTATATCCCCCGCTCCCTCTCCTGCTCCTCTCTCTGACTTCCTTCCCAAAGCTTCACACGCAAAGCAGATGGTCCGACCTGAGATTCAGGCCGTAGAGGAACACAGCAGCACACACGTTCTTCTTAAAAGTGCATTTAAAATGCCTTTTGAAAATGGTATTCTTGTTTTGTATCGGATTGTTTTGGTGTTTGGCACATTTTTAAATTATTCTGCAAATATGAGGCCACAGTTAAATAATTCTAGTTTTCTTAATTTTGTACATTTGGCCCTTAGATTTGGCTGTTATTTCCTGCGATGATAATAAGATAAGAAGTCCAATATGGCAAGAAACATGAGCAGTTATTACTCTTGGCCTTGGAGGTTATGCTAGCTACAACTACAGGTAGCCCAAATAGTTAACAAGGCATGCAATGTTTGTAATTGTTGATGTTGGTGGCAATTTACAGTTAGTTAATACTCACACACAATTTTGAAAAATTAAGAGGTACAATATTCCACATGAGATCCAAAGGGCTGTGTTTGGTGTTTTGTGTAAACTGCATCTTAAATACAAACACATCACACAGTACTCACAGAGAGTTGAGGGAGCGCAGACCTTGGAAGGCGTCTGAGGCTAACTCAGATATCTGGTTGTTACTCAAGTCTCTGTGAAAAACGGAGCAAAAGAAAAAGGGGAACACAAGAGACACAGAGGCAAAGAACCAGAGACAGAGTGAGTGAGGGAGAGAAAAACATGAAAAGTGAAAGGTGGAGGTCAACACAAGCCACAAACAGGAGAGAAACAGACGTTTTTGTGGATGGCTGACAGGGAGCACAGTACATGTATCTCCTCATCTACTCACATCCTGCGCAGCTTCTTATAAGGAGAAAAGGCCCCAGCTGGGATCACCTTGATGGCGTTCTGCTCCAGTCGTCTGGAACCAAACATACACACAGACCATTGAGGAGCGATATTAACATTTCCCTATCACAGAGCTATCTCTGCTGTATCGTTGACTGCTGCTCATTCCCGGAGGGGTAAGGGCTGGCTAAGGGGAACATTTCCAGATAAGGCGCTTTGATGACCGTTGCCAAAGTCTGTCACATTTCTCTGATCTTTTGCCCCCTTTCACATGTGTACAGTCAGACGTGCACACAAATACACAAGCACACACACCCTTAACTATCTAGGTAGTGTTCCATTAAGTGCCAGTGTGACTCTGCATCAGTCAGGCCTAAACAAATCAAGCCAGGCCAGGAGAGACAAAGGAATTGGGAAGGGGTGGGGAAAAAAGAGAAAACAGACCCTAACAACTGTTCTCTAAACATTTCACATGTTCAGTCACTGTGACAGGAAATGCGGTGGAACATGATTTGCAAACCAACCATTCGATTGTGAAACATTTCCCTAAAAGTGTTTTTCATTTGCTGTTCTCTTCTGTTCAGCTGCACTCAGGTCCTTTCTCCATTACTAACATGTTTGACTGATCACACAGGAGCATTGTATTGTAGTGTATTCTGGTTTTATGTAATTTAGGGCAAGTCCAAGTCAAGTGTAAAAGTCTTATCAAAGCAGGTCTCAAATCTCCAATCAATTGAGACAAGATAAAAACAAGTCTCAAAGCTTATAGTCAAAGCTCATCACTAGTCAATTTTCAGGTCCAAGTCAAGTTAAAATCAATCAAGACAAGTATAAGTCAAATCTAAAGTCTTGCCAAAGCATGTGTCAAGTCAAGTGTCAAATCAGTTGAGACTAATAAGTCTTTCCAGTAAAGTCTCAGTCCAGTCTAGTCCAAGTCACATCTCGAGTCCTCATTTCAGCATCTTCATCACGTTAAATCTGCTGGCTCTAATCTTTCCTCTTTTCTTGATGCCACCCCCCACTTTAGATTGAAATATGATCTGTCTTGTCCTTCAGATTAGTCTTTTAATTCTTCCTCCCTCATCTCTTTATTATTTTGTTAAGCAGGGAAGAGCTGCATGACCAGGCTTTCTCATTTCACAGATGTGTGGTTTTATTCCACTGCACAGAGAGAAAGAGAAGTAGTGAAACAGAAAGGTGGAAAGAGACAAAGGAGAAAAATAGAGAGAAGCACAGTAAAGAGCAAGAGAAATATCACTGCACTGAGCGTGGATGCAGGAGTTTGTGTGCATGTATATACATGCAGAGTAAAGCAGGTGTGCGTGTGTTTGTGTGTGTGTGCGTGTGTGTGTGTGTGTGTGTGTGTGTCTGTGTGTGTGTTTGTGTGCATTACATCTCAGTAATGGTTTCAGGCAGATTGGTGGGTATTTCAGTCAGTCCCTTCCCTCTGCAGTCCACAATGTTGTTACTGCAGGTGCAGGACTCTGGGCACTGTAACACACTGCAGGAGGAAGATGATGATGACTGGTGACCTACACAGAGACAGAGGGCCAATATTATGCATGGATAATAGTATTGCTTGGTGTAAATCCCAAAGGATATTGCAGTTGAAAGAAAATTAAAGAGTGAAAACGCAGCCAGGAAACAATGTGTGCAGGTGAGCGAGATTCTGTCCCTAAATGTGATAGTGACCATGTCTATTTACAATATTATTTTTAATCTTGTGTTATTCCATATAAATTGATGTAAGATTAAAGCCAAGCCATGTAATGGAAGATGAATACTTGCCTTCGTCTTCATCTTGAAAAGCATGAGCAAAAGACAGTAGCAAAAGATGGGTTTGCCACTGTAATCCAGCAAGCGGATGTAAGTCACAAACTAGACAACAAAGCAAACATGTCAACTCAACCTACCTGTGCAGACAAACTCTTTCTTCTGCACCTCAGCCACGTTGTGCCCCCTCAAGTGCGGCGGGGCCATGCATTGTGTGTAAAGACCCAGGCGGGGGCGCTGTCGCAGCCACTCTGACAGCCAGGCCACGTTGCAGTCACACTGCAGGTTGTTGGAGTGCAGGCGACTGAGGGAGAGAGGAGGTGGGAGGAGGGAGAAGAGGGGGTGGGGAGTGTGTGGCAAGAACAGGTGGGTGGGAGGGAGAGGAGAAATAATAGATTTGAAGACATCGAAGACAGGAGCAGGGTGGGTGAAGGAGAGAGAGGTGCAAGTACAGATCAATCAATCAATTGCACAAACGGGCACGAATGAAAGGAATCCTTCTGCTCCGGGCGGTAATGTGTACCAAATACTCGGCGGTGCCACTTACAAGGTCCTGAGCTTCGGCATGTGGTTGAAACTGGCCACAGACAGTCGGCTGATGTTGTTGTTGTTGAGGGTGCTGAGGAGAGAAAAGAGCAGCCACAGGGTTGTTGTACACAGACACAGGGAAATGACTTAGCAAAGTAGGGGATGGAAGTTGGAGTGTCAAGTAATCAGTGTAATTTTTAATTCTGTTTAGTGACAAATCCTGGCAAACAAACTGTCTTTTACTTAAGTCACGCCTTTATGACTACGAGATTTGTCTGTCACTATCCCCTGCAGAATTTACTTGCTAACTAGCTCTCTTATCTGCTGTCTCCTTTGATTAAAAACATCTTAGCCTTCTGAATTCCTCAGACGCAACATTAAAAACACAATAAACTATAACTATAATAAGGATTTCAGCAAAAACAGCAAACAAAAAACTATAAATTATGTTAAAATAGCATATATCAGATTCATACAAATGTACTTTCAATGACATCTCTTAGGGAAAATCACTAATTTATGAACCTGTGGCTCATAACTCAGTTCAGCATTCACACTACTACTTGAGCATCTTTTTACACACACAGCAAATTATCTGTAATTTTTTGATGTTGCGGGTTTTTTTTAACTTTACTTAAATGCTTAAATACTCCCTATCTAAAATATTTATTGACGTTGAATTTGCCTTTGCCTCAAAATAAATAAAAAATGAAAATAAATATCGGCCTTTGAGAACATCAACAAGCTTCCTAGTCAGGCTGATGTTAATACAGACAAAGGGTCTGTACAGTGGCACTAAAGGTGTGGTGACTAGCTAAATTAATTATAAGATGACAATCATGCTCTGTGAGCAGGCATCAAGTGTCATTCCTGAATATATATGAAACTATCCTTTTTTCCGGCACTGCACTGGCAATGCAGTCTTTTAAAGGTCAACTGGGATATTAGCTGTTCCACATCCCACTGCTGTTAGTGTTCATCACTCAACAATGCTCTGCCGTTGTTAGCAGGGTGACTGAATAAGCAAATACTCACAGCACTTCCAGGTCACGTAACGCTCGGAAAGCTCCATCTTCAATACAGCTGATGTGGTTGTAGTCCAACTGGCTGCGTGCGCACACACACACACACACACACACACACACACACACACACACACACAGGAAGGAAGAAAGAAAGAAAGAAAGAAAAAAGGGAGCTGTTGTAAGATGTAAAGGTGTCTTACAGCATATCTGCAGGTGAAATTCAAACCAGACAGCCAGCTACAGAAGACAATGCATCAATTGCCCCCGGCCAAC
This sequence comes from Micropterus salmoides, assembly GCF_014851395.1. Lineage (NCBI taxonomy): Eukaryota > Metazoa > Chordata > Actinopteri > Centrarchiformes > Centrarchidae > Micropterus > Micropterus salmoides. The sequence goes on along the minus strand of NW_024040263.1, from coordinate 13,421,949 downwards.
TCATCTACAACCTATCCATGTCTCCCTTGCACTCACTCACTTTCTCTTTTAATTTAGTTCTGTCTCCTGAACTCATTGTTCATTGTAGATGTATTTCTCAATGTATTTTTCTCTGTATCATTCCCGTTTCCTGCTCTCCTCTATCTGATGTCTAATTTGTATGCGCTGCTCTTTACCTCCTCCTCTCTCTCTCTCTCTCTCTCTCTCCCCCTTTTCTCAGAATCGCTTTGCTGAAACAATTTAATTAAGACATAAGGACAGTAAATCATGTGCTGTCACCCGCATGCTAATGCACACAAACACACGCACAGACACACAGACACACAGACACACACACACACAAACACAAACACACGGACAGACACGCTGCCCTTTTACAATAATTTGCAAGGCATTACAAAAAGAATTATCTGATGTGAAAAAAAGGATGCAGCTAAAAAGTTGAAAAATCCATATTTCTAGAATTACAGCTGGGCTATTAGTTGACCTGCGAAATGACAGGCAATTTTCTTCAATCATTATTGCTATGACTGAGACAAAACAAAGAGAGAAAAACCAACAGAAATGCCAGTGACATTCATAGTACCCTCAAACACACACATACAGCTGCTAACGAGCAGCGGTGCCGGTCAATACAGCAAGCAGGAGGCACATGACATTTAACACAATGAAATATTGATGCACAGGCACATGGGGGCTATGCACATTTGCAAACACATTGAAAAGCAGGTGACAGATGTGCAGGCATATACACACACACACACACACACACACACACACACCACGGTCGCATATACAGAAAGTATTGCCAAAATGCCACTTACAGGTTCTTGATCTCCACAGCTCCCCTGAAGGCTTTCCTCGGAACCCCCTGAATCTGGTTCTCGCTGAGATCACTGGAGAAAGAGAGAAAGAAAGAGAAGAAGGGAGAAAGAGAAATAAGGTGGCATTGAGTTAAGCCAAGCTGTCACAAAGCCACTTGCTTTACAGCACAAGTCTGCTTGATATAATCAGCAAAATGCAGCAATGGGACTTCAGAGCCAGACAGATCATCTGCAAAATTGAGTTCCTTGCGAGCAGAGCACTCCTTCACCAAATATAATCAGCTGTCTCTATTCATCTCTCAGTGACACAAAAAACGCTTCCTCTGACAAGTGTCCACGTATCTAGAGAGCCAGACGCAATTCAATTCTCTGCTTCAAACATCCATCCAACTCAGGTATTAAGACGCTATGGGTGCTTAAACAACCTGTAGGGGGCACTAGTGACCTCCACTTCTCTCAGAGCTTTCTGTTCCTCCTCTCATCTCTCCCACTCATCTCTCCGTCGCCCCCGCCAACCCCTCCTCCTTCCTCTGCTTTTAAGGAGTGAGTGATGAAAGTATGTGTGTGCGAGTATGAGCACTGGGGTTTCCAGAGATTTAATTTTCAGCCACTTTAACTAAGCTGCAGCTTGGAATACAGCAAAAAAAAAACACAAAACAACCAAAAGACAAACTTAAATTTACTGCAGTCAGTGACACACATGTGGTGCAGACATTTGTGTTCATGTTCCTCTTTCACTCAGTACACAAATATAGTCATGAACACATGAACATGTGTCTCACATGAACTAAATCTACTGCCTGCAGCCAAGTGAAATACATGCTATCACTGGTTGGTGTAGCAACTTGATTTAGTGAAGGACACACACACACACACACACACACACACACACACACACACACACACACACATACACACACACAGGTGCAGAATGATGCACACACAAATAGTTAAATGAAATGAGGCATTAAGCACGCTCGCATATACAAATATAAATAAGGTAATATAAAAGGAATGAATTCAGCTCTTTGGAGGATGCAGATGTATTACAGGGGATGAAATGCAGGTACTAAAAAAATAAATCTATGTCATCATAACATCACTGGAAACAGGACATTTAGACTGGCGTCTCAGACATTGTGTGTGTGTGTGTGCCGTCCGTAACCAATACAGACCCTAGTTCCAGACAGACTATTTGACCTTTAACCACTGACCTTCCAGCTCTTGACCTCCCCCATGCTAATCGGCTAACAGCTAATGCCCAGCCACATTCCTCACATTGCTGTGGGTGTGATCATATAATCATGTCTGCAAGTATCATTCATCTCCTGTGTCTCCACCTGCTGCTTTTATACCTACATCTGAAGGGATCATCTGTTGCCAAAAAATGATCACTGGTATATCCTTGTTCTTGAGGATAATTTTTTGTAGCATTAATGTCCAACCGAAATGACAAAACTAGTCCCTTTTTCTAATCAAAGGTAAACGTGAATGCCTCTTTAGCCTCCCACCCTGTGGGAGGGCAGGCTGGTGTACGTTTTTGATTGACAGCTGAGACAGCAGGGGCACAAAGACACAATGTAAACAAACCTTCTCTAGCAACTGTAGCTTATTAGCGAAGGAACAGATGTGAGCAGTGGTACTGGAGAAATAAGGACCTCATGCTTGTGCACCTACCCCAACTGACGACACGACATCTGCAGGTAAATGTTTAATGTTCAAACTGCTACAGCTTCTTGGGACTGAGCAAAAATTATATAAGCAAGTGTACTTTTCTTCTGTGGAAGTTTGCTTCCTATAGCAAGACAAAATATGTGTCTATTCTTGTAGATATTATTGCATCCATGTAGCAGAATGCGACCTCGCTGTCAGTCAGTGTCATTGCCTGATAACAAAACAGTGCTGCTTTCTGCAAAAACAATTAAATTTAAAATGTATTACAATGTTGATAAGCGCTTAGGCATTTGAGTCATTTATTGAGCAAAAATGTCAGAACATTTTCTGGTTCCAGCCTCTCTGTTCCGAATCATACTAAATTGGATGACTTTTGGATTTTGGACTGTTGGTTGGACAAAACAAGCAAGCTGAAGACTTTCGCTTTGTCTCTAGTGAAATTATGAGGGGTAGAATAGTTAGCAGCTCCAGTATAATGTGTTTACAGGCTATATGTAGAGAAGTTAAATAAATAAATAAAGCATTAATAACTAATTTAATTTCCCATGGACTTCATATGAACACCTGTACACACACACACACACACACACACACACACACACGACAAGTTCACATCATGTTTCCATGCTCTCTGATGCCGAGATCAATCATCATGATCCTGGAATAAGACTTTACAAACAGAGGTAGATGAAAAAGGGACTTCACCTTTGCTGTTTTACACACACAATACAAGCACATGTGTGCTTCGCGGCACACACACACACACACACGCACGCACACACACACACACACACACACACACACACACACACACCGTGGCTGGTCTGAATCAAATAGAGTGTATCCTGATACTGTTTTTACAGGACCGGGGGGGTTTGGAAAACAGCCATGCTCCTTTAACCGCTGGAACTCTAAAACCAAATAAATACTCTGAAAGTGCTCCTTAACCCTACACACACACACACACACACACACACACATACACACAGACTGCAGAGTATGTAACTGATAGTCTGCATCCACTTCAACTGTTTATCAGATGTAGAAATCACTAAAAAGTTGTACATGTGTCACATGTGAGGAGTTGACAGCGGCACACAGACCTCACTGTACATGGTCAGCTAAAGTTGGCTAGAGTGTGTTTACACACACTTAACATGTTCACTTGGGAATGTGCAACTCACATCTCTGTTGCAATTATAGTAATGCAGCTAAACACCATAAGAAAGTAGGGGTTTACCGAAAATTATTGGTACACAAGAGATGGGGAGCTGGCAGTATGGAAGTGTTTGTTTGTGTGTGAGTGTGCGTGTGTGCGTGTGGTGTGTGAGTTTGACATATCCATTCATCTTCTGATGCACTGAGATGATTTGAAATTGATTTTTCACGTCCGTCTGTCCCTGTGATCTACGACAAGGGAGAGAGAGAACACGCACACGTACACATGCATAGTACATGTGACGGGCAGTTTGGGTTGGTGTGGGGCTCTTAAGGAAGTGCAGGAGGCCACTCTAAAACCTATTCATCACTCAGACCACCAGAGAGAGAGAGAGAGAGAGAGAGAGAGAGAGAGTGAACAGTAAGTTTTACCCGGACTAGGAAATTGACTTCTTAGGGACTTAGGAGTGGATTTTCTTCCTCAGTTTGGCGCCAAGGCACCTGATTCAGTTTCATCTTTAGTTAAATCCTTTGGTAGATGTCCCACCCACCACTTTACTCTTCTTTCTTGCTATTTCCTTCTCTGGCTTTCTCTCCACTGACCTCTCCCTTTCCTCCTCCCTTTTTTCTCTCTCTTTTCTTTCGCCGAAATTGGTCTTGTTTTTGGACTTCCCCAAGGTTTAACCCCTCACCTCTGCCCCTGTGCCTAAAACTGGAGGTTACCTTCATTAAAAGAGGCTCCTGCTGAGCCCAGTGTGTGTTTGTGTGTGTGTGTGTGTGTGTGTGTGTGTGAGAGTGTGTGTGTGTGTGTGTGTGTTTGTGTGTGTGTGTGTGTGTGTGTGTTTCAGAGGGTTTTTAACTTAGCAGCATGACATAGTTCCTGTGTGGATTTAATACCTCCGGTACCTTCAAACAAAAACACACGCATGCATGCCACACACATGAGCACAAACACACACACACACTGTTGCTGAAAACTGACAGCAAAGTGGGAAAACAGACTTTTAACTTTATACATTACATTTTTTTTTCAGTTGCTAAGATGCAACGGTCAAAACTGAAGCCACTTTTTCAAAACTCTTCACACATTCTGCATTACCAACATGCAATCTCACCTCCAAAAGTCACTCAAACCACCAAAACACTTCATACAAGTCTCAAAATAAACTTGTTCAACCAAAACAATTGTCACTCAGAAAGCAAACAGTCTCACTCATAACACATTGACCTACAACACACTAACAACAGGAAGCATTACGTAAATTTTATGAACTTTTATCTTCAAAATGTGACTGATTTTTTCATATAGATCAGTATTTCATTATAGAATACAGTTGTTCTCAGTCACTTTGGTACATTTCTCAGATCAGAACTGAAATTCTACTCGACATCATCTAGTCACTTGTGCACATAGCAATTTCTCAGTCTTTTCAGAAATTGCTAATTGCAAATGGATTGACACATTTATGCAGATGATTATGTACAATTGTCTGCTGTTTCCACCAACATCAATTGCTTACTGTATGTCATGTTGATCACTATGTATTATACAGGTTCTCTGTTGAATAGTCTTACCCCCAAAACATCTAGTCAAAAGTTCATTGCATAAGTCACCACATGCAAAATAGTTAAACAAGTATTTTTTCTATATGTCTATTAGACTTTTGTTATAAAGGTGTTCTGGTGATGGTGCATAGGGTAATTACATGCCTTTGGTGTGAGAGACCCGGGTTCAACTCCCTACTGTGACATGTCCACCAATGTGTCCCTGACACTTAACTCCTAGTTGCTCCAGAGACGTGTGAACTCTGACATATAAAGCAGTTGTAAGTTGCTGTGAATCCAATCCCTGTCATTGGCCAGAAACAGAAGGAACAACTTAAAAAAAAATCTGAGCTGTGTCTCTAGCATACATTGGCTGTGATGCACAGTTTTGTTGTTTGCCGGCCAAAAGAGGAACAAGATTTGCTTTGCTGCAGCAAAAATCCGTGTTTATGAAAACATCCTACAAAACATAAGTATGGACGCACATAGTTTTCACATGTAACCAAAGTTTTCCGATTTAGTCCGAATCGTGTGGACGCAGTCTTTTTCTACATCTTCTGACCTTCCTCTTTGTCTGCTTTTCTCACCTCTGGTGGCCCAGGATGTGTTTGTGTGTGTGTGTGTGTGTGTGTGTGTGTGTGTGTGACAGAGTCAGGTCTCCAGTGTTAAGAGCTTAGTGCTGCTTTTCTAAAGGGTCTTTTCAGAGAGAGAGGAGCTTTTGACGCCCTGCGTGTCTAAGAAGACCTGGGCATGAAAGAGCAGCACTCAATTCTCACACATGCACCCCTCATCCTACCCCTCCTCCCCTCTCTTTCCCCCTCACACTGGACACACACACACTCTCACCTACTGTTATACTGTTTCTGAACCTCTTTTGTACATGCCCTACTGCCACGAGATTCTTCCCAGGTCCAGCAAACTGGGGTTTCCTGTAGATCTATATACCAGTGTGTGTGTGTGTGTGTGTGTGGGTGTGGGTGTAAGACAGGGTATGGGCCAGATTTGGCAGAGCAGTAAACTAATCATCTTGTTCAAATCCCTTTCGGAGACCTTAATCCTATTAAGGATAAGAATGTGTGAATGGGCAGAGATGGAGCTGGAAAGAGTCAAAAAGGGAAAGAGGAAAAAGGAAGAGAAAGTGAGGAAGAGATGACAGAGTGAGAAAATGTGACGAAAAATGTGAAGATAAGATGTATGCTTTGAGGGAGAAGGAGCAAGTTTTGGTTTTGCTGTTTTTAGGATAGGATGGTCATGGAGAAAGACTAAAATGAGGCTGGCTGTCTGTGTGTGTGTATGTGTGTGTGTGTGGATCCTTCAGCTAATTCGCGGAGCAATGCCATGAAGTGGACCCCCAAAGATCACACTTCTGTGAGCAATTAGGAGGAGAAAGACTCCCAAAGAAAAGAGAGGAGATGAGGGGGGAGAAAGGAGAGGAAGGAGAGGGAGGCTGAAGACAATGCAGAGGATTATTGAACACACTGGGCCAAGACTGGCACCTGGGAATGTGGAGGAATGTGTGTGTGTGTGTCCCTGATGAGTGTGTGAATGATGGTGAATCATGATGTCTCTGGTTTTAATTCTAAGTGTATCTTGGAAATCTTGGGTGGCAGAAATTAAAAACTGAGGGTGTGCAACATAATGAAAGCTCGTAGTATCTGTTCCCACACACACACACACACATAGATAGCCTCATCTTTCAGCCTCTCTTCAGTCGCTCTCTTCTAAACTAATATTGACTTAGTTTGTGAATGACAGATCTGCAGTCTTCCTCCCTCTCCTCCTCATCCCACCCTCATTGTCTGCTACCCTAATTCACCATCACGCCTCACACACATACTTTAAATGCCAGGTAAGAGTGTTGCTATGGCTACTGGACAGAGGTGGACACCGAGGGGGCATTTTGACTTGACAGAAAGGATGTCCCCTGTGTGTGCCTGTCTGGGTAACCGGATGGCAATCTCTCAGAAAAGGTGTGTGTGTGTTGCCTCCACGAGCTGTAACATTACAAAGTGATCAAAAGCTCTTGTGGTAGCAGCTGTGTTATTTTTGCAAGCTTTGCTAAGGAGTTTTATTTTGCAATGTTTCTTTCTCTGTACTCTGAATACAGACAGGAAAGCCAAGATGATTGCTTGGTAGAAATGCTACATTCTGCCTACTGATTTCCTACATAAATAGCTCCTGCTCTTTCCATTCAGCTACCAATCGTTTTTGTAGTGAGCTCTGAACAAAGCCAGCTGCAAGCCTCTCGCCAAACTTGTAACACAGGCGACTTGTTGCTGAGGAAACCACATCTTCAACCGACATTTGTTATCACATCTAAATGTATATACTAAGATTAACTAGTAAAATAACAAAGCTGGGAAAATAAAGATCATGTATGCTGTGCATGTGTATGTGTGTGTGTGTGTGTACATGCATGTGTAAAACCAGACTGATTACGTCGCTTTCCAGCCCAGGAAAAGATTAGTCAGCGGTCTGAGACCATGACATCATCAGAAATGTTTACACGTGTAATTATAGACAAGTGAGGAATACATCTGTCGCACACGCACACACACACACACACACACACACACACACACACACACACACACACACACACACACACACACACACACACGAGAAATTGACAGTGGCTTGCAGTAATACAGTAATTGCATATGAGGAGAGCTGAGGAGCACTTAGTAATGGGGACATGGTTTCCCTGTAAACATCTGATGATGATATTTAGATTTAAAGCAGCCTCAACAGAAATGCCTATCATACTGTGCACCTGTGCTCCTCCGACTTACATGTGAAAAAACACTGCTCTTTGTGGCTTTCAATTTCAGAATGTACTTTTGAAAAATAAGTAGTGATATCGAATGCCAGATTTGTAGAAACCATTTTGGCTTAGCACATAGCAAGTGATAATCCATCCATCCATCCATCGTCAACCGCTTATCCTGCGTACAGGGTCGTGGGGCAAGTGATAATAATTTATTTTATTGTAGTATGTGTTTTATTGAATGCTTTAATTACTAGCTCCGTCTATTAGCAGTGATACTAAGTGAGTGGGGTTTTGGTTTTGGAAATAGCCTATGTTTTAGGCTAATTATGTAAAATAGTTGCGTGACCTGTATTTGTGATTCATGACTAAATCCTTACTCACAAAGTGGCAAACTAGCCCAGGATGGCATGCTAGTGATCTTAAAGAGGTGGTATTGTACTTTTTGGCTTTCCCCTTTTCCTTTATTGAGTTATATATCTTTTTTGTGCATGTAACAGGTTTTCAAAGTGTAAAAGCCCAAAGTCCAGCCCAAAGGGAGTTCCCATCTCCCACAGAAAGCTCTGCTCTGAACCGCTGAAAACAGCTCGTTTGTAGTCCAGCCCTTCACTTCCTTTACTCCTTCAAACCAAGCTAGTCTGAGCGGAGGCCCTTTGGCTCCACTCGCTTTTGTTTGGTTTTCCATTGTAGAAATGTTGTACCTGTACCTGCTTCCAGGTACTTTTTTTCGTATCACCTCACCTCCGTCGAGGTTCCAAGCGAGCTGAGGGCAATAGTATGAAGCTGCAGTACCGGAGGCTGCAGTTTCAGGTACCCCGCAATCCTGGGACTGCAGTTCTAGGACCCTAGTTCTTTTGCGACAGCGCCATCTAGTGGAGTGGTGGTGGTAATGCACAGCAACACGAAGGAGGTTAACCCTGTCTGCAGCTGTAGGTTAACCGGTCGACACGCATATAATCAATAACTTAGGTTTAGGCACACACTCGGTGGTGGTTGTGGTAAGGGTAATTGGCTTCGGGGGGCTGTAACGAGTCACAAAGTATCAAGGGTCCTAAGATTCAGAGAGCATCGTCACTATTCACTGCATTGCGTGCGCCAGACAGATGCCAGCAACCGAAAGTTTTATATTTTTACAGTTTTCGTATGGAATTTCATCACTAAATCACTTCAGAGAAGTGTTGAGGTGTGTAGATTTCGAATATTGTATTTTTACATTTATTCATTTAGCGGACGCTTTTATCCAAAGCGACTTACAATTGCTATACATGTCAGAAGTCGCACGCCTCTGGAGCAACTAGGGGTTAAGTGTCTTGCTCAGGGACACAATGGTGGATGTATCACAGTGGGAATCGAACCCAGGTCTCCTACACCAAAGGCAAGCATCTTATCTATGCGCCATCACCATCCCCTTCTTTTACGAGAAGTGATGGCGGAACAAAAATGTGCTTGAATATTGTCGGAGTTGAGGAGCTCCACAAGTGGCTGCGGGGGATACCTGTGCCAACCCGCAGGAGGAGCGTGTGAGGCCGGCCAGCCGCCCGCTCGCAACTCCGACTCTGTTTGGGCCTGGAAATTCACAATCACAACCTGTAAGTAACAATGATGTGGAACAATGATGAATGATACCATCTGCTAGGTTACGGTCGCAGTCTGAAGCGGCTTTGATTTGGATCACACTACCTTATTTCTTATGACCCGCCCTTCTCTGCTTCTGATTGGCTAGTAGTCCTTACCAACTCGTCTGGACTACTGTAATGCACTTTACATTGGCGTTAGCCAAACCTCTCTCTCACGCTTACAGTTAGTACAAAACTCGGCCACTCGTCTTTTAACTGGAACTCGCAAGCATGAACACATTACACCAGTGCTGGCCTCGCTTCACTGGCTCCCGGTCCATTTTAGAATACATTTTAAGATCTTATTGTTTGTTTTTAAGTCACTGAATGGGTTGGCACCTCACTACATCTCAGACCTCTTACAAGTCTACACCCCCCCACGGTCACAAGGTCTACTGACCAACTTCGGCTGGTCGCTCCAAAAACCAGGTTAAAAACCAGCCCCTAAACTGTGGAATGAGCTACCTCCACAGGTCAAATTGGCCCCGACCCTCAAATGTTTTAAATCCCGTCTTAAAACCTACTTGTATTCCCTGGCTTTTAACCCAGCTTGAGAGCTGTGTAGTCTTGTTGTTTTATGTGTTTCTATGTGTTTTATATGAGTTTTTATGTTTTATTTCTTGTTCAGCACTGTGCTATATATATATATAAAATGGATTGGATTGGATAGTAGTCCTTACCTGGGAACTGCGCATGTGCAACTCCCAACAAAGATTTTGTACAAGTAAGATGCATCACTCTGTAGCTCAAGAGCGGAGCGTACAACACATGGGGTGAAAAGAAGAGCTGCAGCAATGTGCAGTATGAGAAAAATATGGTGTTTTTTGAAAATTAAACCATGTAAACCTGTTCTGGTACAACCCCTAAATAAGATTTTGAACCTGAAAATGAGCATAATACTACCTCTTTAACATAAACAATTATAGATTCAGTTGGCTTTGGGTTTGCTTGTCAGACAAAACAAGATGGATGAAGATGTCATATAGGCTTCCCGAAGTGTATTTTCTTCTATTTAAGCTGCATATTACAATGAATGTGAAACGTGAGTGACACATCCTGCGCTGTCAGCATCGCTGCTGACATGCTGCTTTCGCTGCTTCGCCTGTGTAGCCAAGGTGTCATTATTGTTCTGTTGTAATTTGGAATATGAAAGATCATCAGTATCATTTTAAAACCCAAAAATGGCATTAGAGAGTTTACTAAATAGAATAGAAATATACAAATACACAAACTCTGTGCTGTTGTGCCAACTTGAATTTTCCCTATGGGAGATTAATAAAGGTACATCTTATCTTATGTTACAAAGAAACAAATAATCTACGTAAATATTTGAATTGGTCAAAAATGGAGCTTAACCTCTTCCCTTTTCTAGATGCTCTTTAGCTTGGCTACAGTGCAGAGTGTAGTCAGACACAAAAGACAGTATAATAGATTTCTAAACAATTTTCCTCAACCTCTTTTGATATTCTAAGCACAGAGGAACCTAATGTAACTAAAGTTTTCTAACGTCACATCTTAGATCTCTCCCTTCCCTTCATCGATTCCTCACAGTCCATATACTTCTCCAAACATTTCGCTTCCTTCCTGACATGGCTCTCCCTCACACCTCTTTTCTTTGATCCTACTTTTCCCCCTTTTCTTTTTCGTCTTCCCTTTCCTCTCTTCTCTTCTCTTCTCTCTCCCACATCCTCTCTACCCTCCTTTGCCCTGCTCCCTGTGTAATGAGTCTAATCCATCAGCCAGACAGTATTAATTGTATTCCGATAGCAGTGTGTTCACTCGCTGCTCGCTGCTGTCTCCGTCTCTACGAGTCAATAACCCCAGCTCTAACACCTACACACTGCCTATGACAGATAGGCTGTGTGTGTGTGTGTGTGTGTGTGTGTGTGTGTGTGTGTGTGTGTGTTTCATGTTTTTATATCCTGTTGGGAAGTGGTTTTGGGGTTCAGGTTACAATCAGGTTAGGGTTAGGGGAAGGGTTAAGGTTAGGCATGTAGTCGTGATGGTTAAGTTTAGGGTAAGGGGACAGAGATTGCATTACATCAATGAAATGTCCCCACTTGGATAGAGGAACAAACGTGTATGTGTGTGTGAGTGTGTGTGTGTCCGTCTTTGTGTGTGTGAATTTTAAAACCAGCTCAGCACTATGACCAAATTTATTGCAGTCTTTGCCTGGAAGAGCATCCAAAACACACACAAGATGTAGACACAGACACAAACACCACAGCTAAAATGACCACCGCTAGACGTGTTGCCAGACCACTTGGTGGCCACAAGCCCTTGGTCAGTGACATCATATCCTTTTCCTGTTTGCCTCTTACGTTTCCATACAATAATAAATAGAATAGATAAATAGAAAGCAGCACATGGACACGTGTCTGGGTCTATTTGTGTGGGTTTGTGCATCAGCCTGTGAGTGTGTGTGTGTGCCCCAGCCTGGTTATGCCTTGCCAGGTCAGAAAGTTTTTCACCCACGTCTTTGACCTGATCTGCCACAAACTCCATGACCCAATAAGCTGAAGCAGCCTACTCCCTTCTTGTCAGCCTCCTTTCCATTTAAAGACCTCAACGTCTTACAAAAAACCCCTCTCTCACTACAGGATAATGTATCAATCTTGCGCCCAACGATCCTTTGTCATGTTCAGACTTAGGTTTTCTATCTATTTTTCTCCCCCACAATTCGCTTCATCCATCAATTGCTGCACTATTCTCCTGAACGCTCGATCATTGCATCACTCTTTTCATCCATCAATCATTTATTCTTTCTATTCATCTGTCACCCGTCTCCGTCAGGCGACCAGAAGCTGCGGATTAAAAGTAAAACATTTAAGTTTGCTACGAGAGTCGTGTGTGTATATTATATTAGTCTGATTCGTGCTGTTAAGTCAAATTCATCGAAAGCTAACAGCCCATCTGCTGAAGCGTGTGGCTTGATGTGGTAAACAAACAGCCAAAGACGACATCAAAATAAACAACTAAATAGCTCATAAACTATATAACAACTAGGAAATATAGAGGTCAGTTTTTTCTCCTCTAATAACATTTCCAGTATGACTGACAGTTGAGCCTCGGAAGAGACGATTTGTGGTTGGGGAGAGTGTGTTTGTACATCAGGAATGAGGGTTTATGTAGTGTAGTAGTGGAAAGAGGCATAAAATGTGTGTGTGTGTGTGTATGTATGTGTGTGTGTGTGTGTGTGTGCGTGTAGCAGCAGAGGACTGCGGTGGCTATGACTTACTCAACGTGGTGTCATTATTCACAGTTTACAAACCATGACAAGACAGGCAGAGACAATCACACACACACACACACACACACACACACACACACACACATCTCCTCTTAATTCAGCCCTGTATGCGGTTTTCTCTTTCCTTCCCCGTGTTTACTCAGCAGCTTGGAGTGACATGCTGGCGAGGCTTCCTCATGCTTACAGAGGCATACACGCACATGGAGACACAGACAGATATCTCACAGATGGTGAGACTGACTGACAGACAGACAGACAGACAGATGTATACTACTAATTTGTAGGGAAGCAAACATGTAATCACTGCCTGGATTACTCTCCCTAACAATGCTTTTTCTCATGTAGGGAGCGCTACACTGACGTATAGCACGCGAATCATAAGGAGGTGGACGGGGTGTATGCTGAGCGTACAAAGGGCAGGACTATAAACGGGGTTTGCATCCAGACTCCTGTCTGGGGTTTGGTTTAGGCATCAAAAGCCCTTTGGTTAAGGTCGGAGTGGTTAAATGTTGATAAAATAAACATGTTGTCCTCATGCTTCAACTCACTCTTGACTTCTTCTGCTTGAAGACCATGATATTTGCCTAACCTGAACCAAGTGCTTTCAGTTATATCATGCTTTAGTAGCTGTAAGCAGATATTGTAGGGAAAGAAAATTAAAATCAATTAACATTTTATTGATTAGTTGAATATCATCCATTTGTGTCTTGGCAGATACATTAATAAATAAACATTTCCTCATTACGACCAGAAGACATATAAAATAAGCAAATTTTGATAGAAACAGCCATCTGGGTGACATTACAACTTCAAAATGTATTCACAATAGATTAATCTGGCAATCTTGATTAATCAATTTCTTTCTTGCCAGAGAAAAGTAAAAAAAAATGGCCGTCATAAATTCCCAGAGTCCAAACTTATATATTTAATTTATTTGTCCTACAATCCAAAAACAAACATTATTCAGTTTGCTATCATAGAAGACAAATAAAATAAGCTAATACTCACAGAAGAGAGAAGTCGTAACCAAGTTTTGCTTAAAAAATTACTTAAACAAGTAATTGATTATAAATTCTGTATAATTACTGATCAACTGACACCTTTTTTTCAGCTCCAGTAAATGCATTATATAGCATTTCATTCCTTCTTCACACCAGGATGCATTCATCCCCTGTGGCTACAAACACTCACCAGTTATTGGCATTTTTGTTTTTTGACATGACTTTGTCATTCTTGATCTTCTGGTCTTGTTGAGGGAGTGGAGGCACGTAACAGCGAGAGGCAACAAGTGTGTTTCATTAGCTTTTCTAGCACTTTGCCTTTCCAAAAGGCCAACTTTTTCACCTCAATCTAACATACTGACTTATATGCAACAGTTTTCGAGGTGTCCCTTATTTCTTTATGTCCTAATTCTTTATGTCCTAATTCTAAATGCAAATTAAAACAGGTGGAAGAAGACATATTTATTATTAGACAGAATGAGAATGAGAGAGGTGGTCATCAGTGGTTCAATAAGCGCAGACACAGATCACATTTCTCCCTTCAGGCACTGTGGGGGTGTGTATCAGTGTGTGAGTGTATGTTAGAGACAGAAAGTGTTTCCTCCCCTGAGGCTTCTCACTTGAACTCAGTGTGAGAATGAACCTCCTGTCAATCGTCTACTCTGGGCTGTTTAAGGAAATGAGGATTCATCAGTCAGCAGCTTGGCTCTGGGAGGGAGCTGAGGCTGTGACAGTTTACAGTATCTGACCCAACACCTGCATAATGCTTTCAGACCAGAGGAGGGGAGAGAGAGAGAGGGAGAGAAAGCAGGGGGAGGAGAAGAAGATGGAGGGGGGCAGAGGGACAACAGCATTTGCAGCCATCAGAAAGAAATCCAAGCGCTATTCAGATAAAAAAAGAACAAATTGGCAGAAAGAAATAGTTTCTGCTTTTCTTTATCACTGCTCCACCTCCTCCTCCTCTCTCTGTTTTGCTCCAAATCTATTCAAGATGTCTCCAGAGCCCCCCACCCCTCTGTTTGCCAGCTCCTGGCAATCGTGGGCTAGCTGAAATATTCCTCTTCAAATAGTTTCTCTCCGTCAATGTTGTCTTTCTTTCTTTCACCACCGTAGAGGCTCGGGTCACACACACTTGTCACTCTGGACCAGCTGTCCTGCACCATCTGTCCACTGTCCGCTCTGCACACACACACACTTGCACTGCAACGCTGGCGCTAAAATGTGGCAGTTACTGGCAAAGACACCATGCCCCGAGAACAATTTATGTTTATTGGGCTGTGTCAAAATAAATACAAAATCTGACAATGATAGCGGAAAGGCAAAGAGTGAGTTGGTGAGAGACAAAAGAGAGGGGAGGGGTTAGAAAGAGAGCAAACACTTTCAAACAAAAGCTCAGATCCATTTCCACATGGCCAACAGTGAATATGAGAAGTCATGCATAATCTGGACTACTTGTACGTTTTCTTGATTGGCTGTAGAGGCTTTTTGTGTGTTTGTGCCGCATTTGACCTAAACACCATATGTGTTGAAGTGATTAAAATGACTTTGTGTGTGTGTGTGTGTGTGTGTGTGTGTGTGTGTGTGTGTGTGTGTGTGTGTGTGTGTGTGTGTGTGTGTGTGTGTTTGTGTATGTTCTGCATTCCTATGAGCAGCGGGTTGGAAAGACGGGCCATGAAAGCAAACAGTGTTGGCCATTAAGTCTCCTGGACACCAGCCAGACAACACACACATGCAAATGCACATGTGCACATAAATGTCATCAATAAAAAATAACATCAGTATTGATGACTGGATTGAAAGGAATTGATTCTCAGTGGTTTTCTGTTATCAAAAGTAACAATAAAAATGATCACATGACATTCACAAAATTCATTTTGATATCTTGTTTCCTTGTTTTACAACATTAATGTTTAACATTGAAGTATTCTCAATCATCAGTAGATCTCCAGTTCAACTTCAAGCACGTCATCCCTCATTTCTAGTTCAATCCGCACTGTTTCAATTTGTGATAAAGGCAAAAATGCCTGAAAGAAATATATGTAAAAAAAACCCCATTAAATGTTAAAACTCTCCAACCGCTAAAAAAATTAATAATATTTGTGCTTTTTTCCATGCGCTTCATACCCAGTGGGGGAAAGCATCTAGTGGGGTAATTAAGAACATCTTAAAGGTACTTTACATAAGTCTTCTCCACAACATTTTAAGTTCAGACATTTCAACTAGCAGGCTGAATTGAGACCTGCAGTGACGCCGCTGTTCCATTTACTAACCACAGCACAACACAAGCTGGTCCGTTCGAAATATGACCCACCGTGCTACAATGTCCACGATGAGGTTTGTGTCCCAAATATAGAGAATATGTGCAGGTCAGAGCGTGATGACTTTAGACAGGCTACATTCCAGCAGAGGGGACACAGGGGGCGCTATGTGAGCAACAACACCAACACATCGGAGTGCTTTTTGAAGGCTGTTAGCTAAATTAGATTAGCAGGGTGTGTGTGTGTGTTTCTGCGAGTGTCATATTGGTTTGGTAATGCATTGAACAGCTGTGAAACATATATGCACACACACACACACACACACACACACACACACACTCACACACATAGATACGAGCACACTTGCATACACATAAACTGATTAACATTACCAGAATACCAAACTCCAGCCCTGACCTCTAAGAGATTGACTGAGACAGCGACTGTTTTTAAATGCATATGTATGAGTGTGTGTGTATGCGCGCGTCTGTCTGTGTGAGTGCTTGTGTGTATGCAAGTGTGCATCAGTGACACACAGCATTCAATGTGTGTGTGTGTGTGTGTGTGTGTGTAATGGAAGAAGTGGACTGATGTAATGAGGCTGTAATAAGGCTGAAGCTTAATCCTAGGGAAGACAGACATAGACCTCTCACCCCTGCACACACACATGCACATTTTACACTTATATTTTCCATCACACTCCTCATCCCCCCCTATTCATCTTTCCTTCTCTTTTATTTTCTCCTTCCTTTAACCTTTTTTCTTACCTTCCTCTCTCCTTTCTTCCTTATCACAAAGCCCACTGTCCATACATATCATTCTCTCCTTCCCCGCCACCCTCCTGTTTCCCTCTTCCTTTTCCACTGCCTCTCGTCTTTCCCTCTCCCAAGCATTCTCCTTTTTCTTTCCTTACCTTTTTCTTTTTTTTTCTACCTACCCTCTTTCCTTCAACTACTTTCTTCCTTCCCAGTCCCAATCGTTCCAGCTTCCTAATTTCCTTCTTTAATACTGTCCCTCTTTCTCCTTCCTTCATCCCACTGGCCTTTTACATGCTTCTCTTTCGTCTTCATTTACTCACTCCTTATTCATTTCTTCCCCCTTTCATTCCATCTCACTTCCAGCCAATCTCTTTTACCTTCTCCTCCCCTTTTTCATTCCTTACTCTGCTTTCTTGCTTCCAGTCTTCTGTCCTACCACTTCCTTTTCACAATTTCTTCCTTCCTTCTGCTCCCTCCCTCCCTCCATTCCTCCCTTCCTCCGTCCTTCTCCCTGTCTCTCAGTGAATACCAAAGAGGACGCGCATGCTTCCTTTAAGTCCTCCACATTAAGCAGGGCAATAAAATACCACCAAACACACACACACGCACACACACACACACACACACACTCACACACACACACAAAACATAATGTAGTTTAAGAAGACAAGCTACTGTGGTTTCTTCCAAATAGTCTCAGTCTATTTCACGCTCCAGACACACATTTCCCACCACAATTTATTACCAGCCTAATTCTT
>NW_024040263.1:13379340-13399340 GCF_014851395.1 Micropterus salmoides | reverse complement strand
GAAAAAAAGATCTATAACTTACAAGCCCACAGACATTACAGACACTCACAAACTGGCGGAGGAGCCCTGTGAGGCAGAGGTGATCTAGTTGGTCCATCTCTACTTCCCCTGTGTCTATAAAAAACCTGGTGTCACATAGTGAGATCTCCTGTCTCCTCTCCCAGACTATCCGACGAGGTGTCAACCCTTCTCAGCTCCACCTGACACAGAAGCCACATACCAAACATCCTCATTCCTGTTTCTGTGTTTCTGTGGGAGCGCATTGCTTGTGTTGTTGCCTTCCTATTTGTGGTTTCTCTGTTTGTCTATCGTGTTAGGACTTGTGCGCATGAACACACTAAATCACTGCACACGCAGAAGATCACACTTTGAGAAACAGAACCAGAGCAAATGGGAAATACGCTCTGTTCGCTCTGGCCTTCCTCGTCACACTGAGAGGCATTTGGTTCAAGCCTATTGCACTGACAATCAAAATGCCTCCTGTAATGCCATCATCATGTAGCAGCACCCGGGCGACTGTATTACACCCATTCAAAGGACACATAACTTTATTAACTCACACACAGCATGACATGTCTCTAAAAGCAGCAGGCCGCGCAGGCTGCCTGCCATCCTGATAACATAACTTTATTAGCCAGTCTATTGACACAGTCGCAGACAGCAAGCCCAATGAGTTCATTAAGTTGTTCATGGCTGGCCTTCAAAACAACACAACTTTATTACTAGCAGCACTGCCAGACATGAACACAGCAGCGGTTACTCTGTCTCAGCTGCCAAACAAGAGGTTTGGATTACAACATGGAGGGAAAGGATGAGCAGAAACAAAGAGGTGGATTGGAAAAGCGCCTTCCATCCATGTTCTGTCAAACACAAATACACAGCGGCCTTGTTTTTCACTCTCTCTGTAACTGACAAACTGGACAAATGAAAATGACAAAGAAGCTAATAACATCCCACACAGTAAAAGAAAGCTAAATTTATTGAGCCATGTACACCTACTGCCCATTGTTGTTGTTTTTGACAGATTTTCACAGAAAACACCCAGATATTTTAAGAGGAGCAGATTTGTTTAAAGCAATTTTCAGTTGTCTTTCCTGCTGCAAGAAGATGCTACAAGTACAGCTGAGTGAGTGACGAAGTGAAGAAAGGAAGAAAATACTATGCACCAGACTCCCTTGAAATAAATTTAAAATATTGCTAAATTACAGTGTTTGTGCTGTAAATGGTATTTTTAGAATCTTATTTTTTTTTGTACCACTGATTCTACTAAACAGAATTTCACTTATTTTCTAATATTCAAACTCAAAAACATTCCTGGATTCCTTTGAATTCTGAAAAAAATTTATCTGGTAAATAATCAGCCCATTTTTGCCTGAAAACCACAGGTGCAGGCAAATAAACAATAGATACCACATATTTCTGTTGCACAAATCTCATGGGTGCATTGAGCACATGTACACACACACACACACACACAGTTGGATTCCTTGACTCGGTACCATGTGGCATTTGCTTATTGAATGCTTTCCTCCGGAACACATTCATAATTTATGGGGAGATTGGATCTGTCTCCACAACACACCCATCCCGCCTCCCATCTTCTCCCCCATACCCCCTGCACCCCCATCTCTGTCAACCTCCCTCCATCTTCCAATAAACACTTCACTTACTGTGAGACAAACACAAAGCAGCAAAGTGCTGTTCTAATGCATGTGATTGAATTCAATCAACTTAGAAAAAATAAAATAAATTGATATCACTTTTGTTTTCTGTTTCTCTCTCTCCCTCCCTCCCTCTCTTTCTCTCTCTCTCTCTCTCTCCAGGGATTTCAGAGTAAGTGATGTTACTAATTGACCAATCAGGTTGCACTAACAAGGCTGTCAGACTGTGTTAGCATCATCCGCCAATCACGGCCCGCTGAGTTGTCTCCCTGGGCAACTGTTAGCCAATGACCTGCAAGAATCTGACTCGGAGCAAATGCAATCAACCACCAGAAGCTGATATACAAATTCAAAACACACACAAAGAGGAAAAGATGCACACACATGAACTCCAAAAGTCATGGAGGACAGTGATACTTTATTTACAAAGGGTGAATAATCATACGCGTGTGCGTTTGTGTGCACCACCACTCAAAAACCATGTTGCTCAGGAACAAAGACTTTGCTGCCCATTAGTGGCCAAAAGCTTGAGGGCAAGTACACACACACATACACACACACACACACACACACACTGAGATTTGTTCATTTCGATGTCTTTTAAGCATCTCTGCCCCGAGCATGCAAAAAGTAAGAGCAGCCTTTTTATGCTACCATATTAGTGTACTATGGTTCTTTCTCTCTTTTTCATCTTCTTCTCCACCTCTTTCTTTCAGTCTTCATCACTCTGTTGGTTCTTAACCTCATTTTCATCTTTTTTGTTTGCCCTCACTGACTGCCTCACATCTTCTTTCAACATCACTTTACTGCCTCTTTTTTTTTTTTATAAAACCACTTTTCTGTATCTTTGGACTCCCTCTGTCCACTTTTGTCTATCACCATCCAACCTGTCCTCCATTTTGGGGCATTTCTCAAACTTCTCTCAGTTTCGAACTTGTTTCCCTTGATGTCTCTTTCTTTTCTGTATATGTTTTCCTCTTTTGCCCGGAGCTAGAAGGAGATGTAAAGATGCCTTTGCTTTTAAGTGAAAGCGGGTTGCCTCTTCCTGCCCCAGTCATGGTCAGTGGAGCCTATGTTATTAACACACACACACACACACACACACACACACACGGGCACAGATTCAGCTTCTGTCCCTCGCCACAGTGGTAATCAAGGATTGACACACACTCACACACATATGCACAGGCAACTTGTTAGTATGTTAATTTTCACTGTGCATATGAATGATCATCTGAGTGCAAACACACACACACACACAGTGGCCATCTGCTCCAATGTGTGTGTGTCCGCATTATTGCTCTCCTTTAAATGTCACCTTTGTCTCAGGAGAGGAAACATTCTAGTCATTGTGAGAAAGATATTTTCTCTGAATCACATATACAGTATATGAACACACACACACATACGCACAGCCACAAACACGCACACACACATACCAGCAGTAGGAAAACCAGAGCCATGGGATCAGCGGGGAAAAAAACTGAGAGCATGACGATAGCTGACATTCCAGGGAATGCTGCAATACCTCATAACACACACACACACACACACACACACACACACACACTGAAAGAGAAGATGCTTGTGTAATGGAGACAGATAGAAGGGTAATCCCAATTTCATCTTTCCAGAAGGGTAGTGGATTAGAGGAGGATTAGGACTGTATCATGACAAGATTATGACATACATAAAGCTCTGCTGCACTAAGCCCATTTCTCCCTTTTCCGTCTTTTGTCTGTGTGTGTGTGTGTGTGTGTGTGTGTGTGTGTGTGAGTGTGTGTGAAAGAGAGAGAGAGAGAGAGTGAGAGTGTGCAATTGAGTGAATGAATGCATGTCTGCCCAAATACATTCTACAGGATGAAAACATGTAGAGCCTGCTGTTTCCTTGGGGAGAGAACAAAGTGTATATGCAGCCAAATGTGTACGTGTGTGTGTGCATGTGTTGTGGGGTGAACACTGGGTTTGAGGGGTTCAGATGTATTTCTGATGCTTCATACCACATATGGGTCACTGCTGCTGTCCCCCAAGGGAAGTAGGAGGGGTCAGAAATTAGGTTTCGGGGAGGGGGGAGACAGGCACCATCAGTGGTCTTAAATCAGCATTTTGAACAAGGTTCACTGAGCTTTCGAGAGACGAGACATTCGGTTGCGCAGGCGAAGCGGTGGATGAGCCTAGTTCAGTCGCTCGTGAATGAATTGCAATTAAGATGAGCACATGGAAGACTGTTATGAGCAGATCATCAAACAGACCACCGCAGGAGCGCACTAGACTTGGCTTGCACTTTGGGTGTGTGTACAGTAACAGTGCAGACGGCGTGGAGCTGTTAAGTTTATGGGCTATGTGAGAAGGTAGCAAAGAGAGGTCTGACAGTGTGTTGTTATTTTGGGTCCGGGGGTTCTTAGGTAACTGAAAGCCAGCGAGCCAGACAGATAGACAGACAGAGGGCCAGGCTGGGAGTCGACAGACAGACAGACAGACAGACATACAGACAGGAGTGGAAAGTTAAAGGACCTTAGCAGATTGAAAGTTTTAGCGTGTTAATTACACATCATGTATACTTTACATTTTTTGATTTTTCACTTTTCCAGGCATCTGTTATTTTTTTGTAAAATATGAAAACCAATTTGCTTTGCTTCAGTTGCTGAGTCATCCCAGCTGCATTTGAATTTGTATTAAACTTTCATCACAATGGTGCAGAGATACAGTGTAGACTTTTCAAATCACTCGGCAATAAAACTGCATATATGTGATATGTAGAAAATGGACCAATGAAACAATTAGTCACTTAATCTGCTTTTTACAATATGATGTGTCACAGAAGGAAAAGTACAGGTGAAAATAGTAAAATGAATGATGGTTGAATTCCATTTAGTTGCTCCAGTTTTAAGTCCCTGGTATTGTTAATGCAGGCTTGCTGTCACACTGTCACAGCTTCCTGGGACACTTGAATAAAAGAGCCATTATTAATGTCACTGTGCTTTTCGTACTACAGCAGAAGTCAAAACTTCTGCTGTAAAAAAAGCCAATAGGATAGTTGAAAGACTGAAATATAGACAAAAATGTAATAATTGATTAGTCAGTTAAATCATTTATCAAGCAAAAGTGCAAATCATTTTCCGGTCCCAACTTCATAAATATGAGAATTTGTAAAATATTACTGCTGGTAATACTGCTATTCTGTGTTTTGTCTTTATGTCCTCTGTGTTCTCTGTGACGGGAATGTTTTTAAACATGTTATAGACATTTAATCGTTGCATAGATTAATCAAAAAATGACATTAATGGATCAAAATAATCATTAGTTGCACCTTTATTTGCATGCACGAGTTATTGTGTATTTATACATGAGACACATCAACACGTCAACAGCGTGACAGCAACTTACATGTTTGCATTAGACGTGTAATATAACGTCAATATGGAACCAACACAATTTTGTGTTCCATCTAAAAGTATTTAAATCTGTGTCTTATGTCTTTTGTTATATTTAACTTATAACTTTATTAGAGGAATATTAATGGTCATGTACAAACCAACACATTTTGGCTTATTCAATAACAAAGGATAGACCACAAAGAGGAAGCAGGAAAGATTTGTTCACATTCATTTTCTTTCCTTCAATCAATACCCACTTTAAGTAAAGGCGAGATCAAGGGAGAGGAATGGGTGCGAACAGAAGGACTGAGCTGTTTGAGAAATGGAGAGGGCACAAAAGCAACATGAAGAGAGGGATGAAGGATGGCATTGGCACGGTGAGAGGGGGGCATATTATGACATCAGATGTCGTTAACCAATTAGACGGGGTGTTGCAGGAGAGTGGTTCCAGCGGCCACTAAAAGCCTCAGTGTCACTGACCTCAGGAAGAGAGAATTTAATAACAAACAATCTCTCTTTCTCTTTTTTCCCTCCTCATTGTTTCTTCTGCCGACAGCCACTTCAGTAATGGCCGCCTTTCACCTCTTATTTACGTTGAGCTGAGCAAACCTGCCCATTTAGAGCACCGAGTAAGAAACCTGAGGCCCTGGCTTCTTAAACTGTGTGTCAACACCGCGGACTGTTTGCTGGTTGCTGCTGGGTTTCCACCTGACCAGATTATCAATTAGCTTGAATGAGTTTCTGTCAAAAGGTGAGAGTGCAGAACGATCTCATTCGATGTTGAACTGGAAAAAAGGTTAAGCAACGCTTGTCTGTTCCTCACTGTGAGTGAGTCAAGTTTACTGAGGAAACTGGGAAGATGATACAGGCTTCTATGAAGAGAGATTTACAGTATGTTTATGTTTCAATCCATTTCATTACAGATGAGGAAATCTCTTTCTTTGAAACCCCCTTGTTCATGTAAAAAGACAATCTGTCCCAGAGCTTATGAGCATTCTCACAAACACACACACAAGTGTAGTTACAGCGCGAGAACAGCTGAGCTTTAGATTGCTCCAAAATCCCCTGTGACCATGAGTTTGGGCTAAGGGGGGTGAAATAAACTTACCACCTGCTACTGGTAGTCCACACACACACACACACACACACACACTTTCCCCTAACATCTGCCACTGCAGTCCCTTGTGTTTTGCCAACACCGGAAACTTTCAGACTAATAGTCACAGCTCAAGGCAGTGCTTACAGTTTCCCAGCTTTTAATGGCTGTTCGCCTTACATCATTAATCCATATCAATCACCATAAACACACACACATACAGCCACATACACGCAGAGTGCACATGCAGCGGGATATCTATCACTGAGCTGTTAAAGTTTAGAGTGAGAGAGCAGCGAGATGGAGGCAAAGAAAAAGTCATTCAAAAGAGAAGAAGTACCTGCAGCACTCAAAATAACACAGTAATAATAATAATAATAATAATCTTTGATTTTTGTTTAGCCCGTCAGAGCTGATTTAACTGCATGGTCTTTTTATAGGAACTGTGTTGAAATATACTATTATCTCATGTAAGTCTGTTTTCATATTTAATGTAGAGACAATATTTGTTTGTAAAATGAATAAAACGATTAATTGCCAGTATACTTGCTGATTGATTTTCTCTCGATCAGCCATGGTAATAGATTAATTGACTAGTCATTTCAGCTCTATTATATGTAAAGCTACATCATTACATTGCAAATCAATAAACATGGCTAACTCACAGAAATGAAATGATGGGCATTTTACTAACAAGTGTAAATAATTACATTAAATCATCATATCACAAGCAATAAAACATTAAATGGTCTTTGTCTTCAGTGCTATCTTTCCTCATACATACAATAACTTGTAATTACACCGTAGGTGTTTCACAGCTGTAAAGTGTAGCCTACTAGCCAAAAAAAATTGTGCATCATAAAGAGACTCCAATGGGACTGTGTGAAACACACACACACACTCACATACTCAAGCAATACACAGCGATCAAACGTTCAGCCCCTCTCTTCTGACTCTCTTTCATCTTTGCATGCTAATTAACCTTGACCTGAAACCTCCCAGCGCTTAATTGCTACTATGGAAACGACTGCCATTTGCAGAACTGCCCCACCACCACCACCGCCACACACACCAAACACACTGTTCAATTAGACCCATCCATTCTGCTTGACTAGCAACAGTCATCACCATCAGGCCATCAGATATCACCTGTCTCTGTCTGTTTCTGCCCCAGCGACTCACAGAGATGAAGAGGAGCTGGAGGCGGAGAGGAGGAGGAACGCACAAAGAGATGGTAAAAAGAGTGTACATGGTCTGTGAATAGAAATAGGACAAGTAAGGATCTGTAGTGGTCCTCAGATCCTTTAAGTAAGTCCTTAAGTAAAAGTACCAATACCGCAATGTAGAAGTACTCCATTACAAGTAAAAGTCATGCATTCAAATTAAGTAAATGTACTTAAATGTACCTAAAACACCAACAGGTACTTAGTAAAATGTCTCCTGTGACTGATATAACATTATTAGACTGTTAATACTGACACATAAATGTGTAAGCTGCATTTTACTGTTGTAGCTGGTTGAGGTGAAGCTAGTTTTAAATACTATATATATTAGGGCAGCAACTAGTGATTATTTTCATTATCCATTAATCTGACTATTGTTAATTCGATTTGTTATAAGAAAAAGAAGAGGAAAAGTCAAACACCAGAAGTCCAACACCCAAACATATTCAATTTACATTTATACATGACAAAGAAAAAGCAGCAAATCCTCACATTCAAGAAGCTGGAATTACTGAGAATGTGTATTTTCCCACTATTTTTACATGAAATATGACTGAAATGATGATCAAAATAGTTGCAGATTATCTTTCTGCCAATAGACTCTTTCATTAATATACTAATAATTTCAGATCTGCTATATGTACACTTAGGTGGTTTAATCCAGTGGTTCTGGTGCACTGAAAAGAAAGAGTTTGCTTCAAGAAAAAAAACCCCTTTTAATAAAGAGAGAGTCTGAAGGCAAAAGAAGTCACAGAAGTGAAGACAGGAGAAAAGCAGCCTAGTCAAAACGCTGTAAAAGTCAGCCAAGCCAACCCAATGCCTGCTATCTCCTGAGAGAGCTGATTGAGGGAAATGAAGCAGGAGACGGGAGCCATCATTTTAGAAATGCAGATTCAAAGTATTTCCCTTCGTCTGTCTCATACCAGCTCCAGGATGACACACTGGGACAATAAAATACACACATGCTTATGTGCTCAGTTGAAATGAGGCTTGTCATGCTTATACGACACTGAACTTACGAACCCCCACAAACCTGCATGGGAGCAGCACACACAACATCGGGATTATTACTTGTGGGTTTTTGTCTGAACATGCAGGTTGTCAGGCGGTAATGTGTTGTGGTTAATAACCCTTTCCTTTCCTCCCTCCTTCCCTCCCCCTCCATGCCATCACTCTCTCCCTCCTCTCTTTTCCTCCCACTTTCTGTATTCCAGGTGCTGAAGGGTCACAGCACACACACACACACACACACACACACACACACACACACACACACACACACACACACACACACACACACACACACACATTATACTGCACCCAAATCATCTTAGCCAAGCCTCTAGCTTGCTCGAAGTTGACTGCACTGCTGCTGCCACTGTGGATTTTATTGATTGCCAGTCAGTCAAGTTTAAGAAGTAAAGTTGGATGTCTTTATGACACTAATATGAACAGAGTTTTATCAAGAACATTTTTGTGCTGATGTGTTGGGTGCAGGGCTGTCTGTATTATCTAAGTTCTGATCACAGTGTGTTAAACTTTACAAATGCTAGCTCATTCTTTATTTAGATAATTAAAAGTAATTTTGGTCATTTATTCATGTATTTTATGCAGCAAAAGATTGTGTGCATCTGTTTGTACAAGATGCAAACACAGATTTATTTGAGAAGCGTGTTTTTTATTTTATTTTATTGTTATATTTTAGGAAAACATAATTTTTGTAGAAAAACATGATTTAAATAGTGAATCTGGTAATTTTCTAATATATTTGATGTAGGAAAAGTTCTTATACAGTTGTTCATGTGAAAACATTATTTTGTTGAACAAAAGAAAAATAGATTTTTGTAGAAAAGCTCAATTAAATAGTAGTTTTGACAATTTTCCCATATATTTTCTTTTGTGGAAATGTTTTTGACATGTTTGTGTAAAAATCAACCAACCAGCAGATGCACTTGACACTTGAGAAGTTTGGTTTATTGTGCTAAATTAAAATATGCTAATGGCAAAGCACAGTAAAGTTCAAATAAAGAAGTTATGGGCAGGTGAACATTCAGCTTGTCTCCCATCTCCCTGTGAGTTTTAGCAAAATAATGGGAACAACAGAAATACAAGTTTTACTAGCACTCCACACTCTTTTCTCTCACAAATCTACAGCTCACACTGTCCAGTACTATATAAAACAGATTTAGCTGCTAAGATGTCTGGGAAACACCAACTGTTACCTAGCGGGTCACTAAGGCAACTCTGATAGGAATCTAATGTGTCCTGTTGAACACACACTGACAGAAACCCACCCACCCAGAGCGCTGCTTGTAATTATTAGAGCTGTAAAACAGGCTGACATCATAGCCTTGGGTTGCTCATTCCCTTGTTCCCTATCTTTCAAACTATATTTTAGTTACGTGTGTGTGTATGTGTGGGTGTGTGTTGTGCATTCAGAAGTAAATTGTCCAGGTGTTTAGGCTGTTTTCTTACTTTCACTTCTGCCTTCTGTCTGTAACAACCTGGAACAGACCAGCTCCTCCCAAAAAAATTTAACTAAACTTTATTTTCTGCAGAACTCTAATGAGCTGCTACACACGCTTATAAAATACCTAAATGGAGAGCTCGAAGTCTGATGGAGAGAGCAACAGGTGGTGATAAGATAAATTAAATGAGGGGAAATTTAAGGCCGGCCAAAGCAGTAAACATAAAGAAGTTGTTAT
This sequence comes from Micropterus salmoides, assembly GCF_014851395.1. NCBI lineage: Eukaryota > Metazoa > Chordata > Actinopteri > Centrarchiformes > Centrarchidae > Micropterus > Micropterus salmoides. The sequence goes on along the minus strand of NW_024040263.1, from coordinate 13,389,278 downwards.
TATCATTTTAGCTGCTGCTGTTACTGAGCTGTAATGTGAAAGGCATTCAGGATTTTGAATGAATTAAGACACATAAAAATGCAATGACAATTAGATGACAATGGCAAGGAAAGAAGAAATGCTACAGTAGAAAGACGGAGCTTCACTAAAAGTTTTCAGTAGCTACATAAGATGAGATGCAGAAAATGAAACGAAACGAAAAATGTCATTTGTAATTCAGAAAAAAAATTTGAAAATTGAATAATGAAAAACTGTCTCACATTGTCTGGTCCAATGTTGAGGGGGAAAAAAAATGCTCTTTCTGAACACAAAATTATGTCCGCCGATGAGCTGTTAAGAAGCAGACAACCCAACTTCTAATATCTGACCTCTGACCCGGGAACAGGAAGAAACCTGCACACACACACAAACAGATATTTTTATCCTCTGTATCACCTCTTGTTTCTCCCTCCGTCTCCCCTTCAAGTCTCTCCCTCTTCTGTGTTTCTGCCAAAAGTTTGTAAGTCTTTGTATTATCATCGCATTGAACATCGTATTTTTGGTTCAAGTGTGGTTCACACACACACAAAACACACACACACACACACAAAACACACACACACACACACACTCATACATGAAGCCATCTAAGCGTGTGAAATATTTAAGAGGGCCAGTGGGGGGCAAAAAAAACACTGTTTCGTTTTTGTGAAAAAGTGAAGAGAGAGACCAAGAGCTTCAAGAGAAACCAAAACAGCTCTCCTTCGACTCGGCCCATTTAGACCCATTTAGAGCCAACACACTTTCAAGAGAGCGAGACTGAAGCAAAGAGAAAAGAAAAGAGAGGAAGCACATGAGTACCCAGTTATTGTTATTACCAGACAGAGGAACAGACAGATGAAGTGTGAGGAGGAAGGAGTGATATGATATGATCAGAGTCCTAACTTGTCTTTGCATAGTTTAGCTGATCACTCTTTCAGATAGCATCTGTTTTATCCTGCATTACCCAATCTTCCTGGCATCCTCGGTGTGTGTGTGTCTGTGTGTGTGTGTGTGTGCGCGCACACGAGCGTGTGTGTTCCCCGTGCCTGACACTTGCTGAGAGGTCAGGGTTCTTAAGAGCAGCCGTCCAATTACGGGGTGGCATGGTGTTACCGTAGAGATGAGAGAAAACTGTAATTGGATAATGACACATCAGGGTTGGAACCTGTCATTAGACACTGGCAAGGGCGCGCACACATTTGGGTATGTGCACACACACACACAGATCGGGTACCAACCTGTGATTACAAACCTGCTGATCTATCACCAGCCTGCAGCTACAGAGCTACAGTCACACTTTCTTTCTTTTTCTCTTTCCGTCTCTTCACAAATCCTTCATGGTTCATCTCCTCTGACTCTGACAATAACACTTATTTTATGTATTCATATGTTTTCATTTTTGAATTTCTATCTATGACATCCCACAAGCTGTTTTTAAAACACAGGAAATTCATTTAAAGCCACAGTGACTGATGTGTTGTGGGTCTGATTCTGGCCTGAGTCCTCACATTATGTAAACATAGTGCGTTTTAATGAGCCTGGGTCGCCATGGTCAGCTCAAACACACTCAGCTTTTGATGAAATAATGTGAGAGGCTCTAAACTTGTGAGCAACATCTCTGGGAGGAATCACCGGTCAGCTCCCAGTTTCCTCTCTTGGTTTCTACTGCATCATTACCCTGGATGAGGGTCTTGCATAAGCCTCTCCAAACCAATGTGTTCGGGGGAGAGAGATGGGTAGGAGAGTGAAGAGGGGAGTGTAGGCAAGAAAGAGTTTGAGAGGGAAAAGACTTAAGAGAAAGGTGCTGGAAAGAGAAAGAGAAAGATAATAGAGGACCCAGGAGAGAGAGAGACAAGGAGGGGAAGAAAATGGGGGTGCAAAAAAAGACCAAGCGAGCAGGAGAGGCAGAGAGGGAGGGCGGAGAGGTTTTCTTTTGTGGTGGTTGGGGAGTGACTGGGGTGCCAATCGAGTAGCCAGCGATGACGGTCCCACTGGAGAATGCCGGCTATGCCAGTGGAGTGGCACTAATGGAGCCAGAGAGGGGATGCAGTTGCCTGCCCTGGAGGAGGGATATTGTGCAACTGGACAAGGCAGCTTGACACGGAGCCAAGATGGAGGATTAGAGGGGAGGGAGGGAGGCACCCAGGGCAGAGAAAGACAGCCATGTTAGGTCTGCTGACTGATTGACATAAACTGAAACCTTTCTGTTCCATTTGACTGGTGAGACTGTGAGCGCTCAAAGTTTCTAGTTTTTGTTCAAGTTTCTGAAAGAGCAGACAGAGTGAGTTTTCTCTGTGGATAAGCATAAATCACCCCTACAGTTTCCCCCTTCAGTAGCTTTCAAGGTTGTACAATTCCTTTATTCCACGCAGTGACAGTGTGATATTTTCAGTCTCCTTGTGTTTCAGCTCTTTGATGACTCTATAGGATGTTTACAGTGAGACAAATTTTCAAACCCAAGACAGAAGTTGGCATATTGTGCATGTCTTCACCAACACTCAGCCAGACATATTCGATATATTTGGACACTTCCACAAGATGTTCTGCCATAGTGGGAACATTGATGCTGAGCACCAATCAGAGTTCAGCAACACTTGATGTACCACTGTCAAATCACACCCACACACAATGGAGTTTTAAACTCTTAATAAGTAATAACTAAGAAATACATAATAACTACTTATTTCTAATTAAGTCAAATTAATGTTCCAGAAAAATAGGGTTTGAATGATGGACTGAACAATGTGAATTTGTGGCTGGCCCGCCTCTGCTTGTTAAGGGGTTAATTCCTCATAACTTGCCTCCTCATCACTCTATACAAAACACACACACAAACACACTACCATCACCATCACCACCACCACCAACAACAACAACTGCGAAGCCACTACAGCCCCCCCACCCCTGTTCATGGAAGCACACAGCAAGGGGTCAATATTGCTGAGTAGCTGTGATTGGGGTGAGTAGAGGAGCGTTGCATGATGAATTGTCCTGATTACTCCATAATCCCCCTCATAATTCACAGGCCAGGCCGACTCATCCATCAATACGGGGCCTGGATCCATATCTGCAGATACCCTGGAGAGACAAACTGCTGCAGAGGGAGAAGGAGGGCAACAAGGAGTGACAGGAAATAAGCGGACAAAATCTACATCCTGCTGGTTTCTCAGCTGTGTCACACCAGCGTTAACGTTGTGTTATTAAGTTAAGCACTGAGGCTAAAGTGAATGAGAAGAGGAGAGGAAGTAGACTTATAAAGACATGAGGGATGTGGAGAGGATGCAGGATGGTTTAGCTGCTTTGTTGGGAGGTATTACCGCACACGGTGACCCTTAATCACACAGAAGTAAGACAAGGAAATGCTTTGATGATCTAGAAGACCTCACACGCACACACACACACTCTGCTATCGTAACTACCTGCTTCCAGGTAAGATCTTCCTGGCGTTGGATAGGTATGTAAACCCCCCACCACCACCACCAGTAATCCACACTCACGGACACGCACACACCTGGGCACTTCTTTCTGACAGACATGCTGGCTCCAGGCTTCAGGCTACCTGCCATCTACAGTAAGTACTGACATACCTCTCTCCTCTTGTTTCCTCATGACTCTCCCCTCTAGCTCTCCTCCTTTTTCAACTTTCTCTGTCCCTCACTTGCTACCACTTCTTTGCTTTGTTTTTTTCTTTTCACAGCTAGCCCACAACACAGAAAACGCTCCTGTCTTCACCTCAGTAAATTCCTCCCTGCTCTTTTTTCCACACCATTTAAGAGAGCAAACACATCTCTAATCTTTCCTTTAAATACCCTTCATTCATTCGGTCGTTATCCGCCCCTCCTCTCTCTGTCTCCTTTTCTAGGCGTAACTCTCGCTCGTTGGGTAATCTGATGGGCAAAGCAGCCCCATCACTGCTGGCATGTCCATTATCCTGGATATCTCATCGGCTGACACTGATGTTCCCTGACCTTTCACCTGTGAGCTCTGAACTTTGGTACTCACACACCCTGGGCGACAGGTGATTAATTGGACTGCATTCAGCATACCTAATTGAGCAACATAAAATGGAGATTTGACAAGAGATATTGCATTATGAAAAATGTCAGGAATTTCTTTAAAATTTTTTACATCTAATATATTTGGTTTGTCAGGTTTTATTTTTCAGGTTAAGAAGTAATATTGACATGAAAAGCACTGTTTATCATTTGTATTTTGAAAGAAAGCAGATGTTTTTTTAATGTTTAAAAGTTTCTTTACTGCTAAAACAATTCACATTTACTGCAAAGATCACGCAGTTTGAAAAAGATATTTTATTGAAATGATTTAGGATGCCACTAACTTTGATGTCATATATGTTTGGTCAATCACTTTCCAAAGATAATATTAGATTAGATCAAACTTTGTTGCCAATCCATGACAAAGTGAGTTAGTATTGGTACAAACAAAGAAGTAGAATGTCCTTAACTTGGAACAAAGAGTAAGAGTCTGCTTATGTTTTCCCCATGAATAAAGAGTTTATGATTCATTGTTCCTTTTCATGTCATGTTGACAGAGTTTTTGTCAAAGCACAGCTGTGATATGTCTAATAAGCCTTTTGTACAGAGCGGACAGTGGTCTCAACAGGGACTGCAGACTCTTTATATTAGATGGAGATAAAAACTGGGTGCACAAAATAGTATAAACAACTCTAAGCAATACAATTCAAAAGCACCACAAACACCAACCTCCAAAATTATCATAAAGTTGAATAAACACACAGCTTAAACAAAAACAGCACTTTTAAATGAGTTTTAGCTAGGTCTAGCAAATAAACTGGCAACTAAGTGTATATAATGCCATCTTCCACTGCTGCATTTGTGTAGTGTTCTGCTATTCTATGTATAACTGTTCTGTTTCCAGATTTAAAAAAAGAAGCTGCACAGAGCGGCTAAGCATAATCCACAAACACACACACATCCATTCAGAAACAAGTTAGCTCTAGCAGAGGTAAAAGTCAAGCAGGGCGTTTCATATCTTTACATTCTGTCTGTATAACATAATCTTTTGTACTGGTTCGCTCTGAATAATGCCAATTCGTCTTTGGCAAGCCCTCTCCAAATCACTTGAGAATGAATTACAGCATTGTGTTGGGATCTGAATGGCCAAATCACTTCTTAGGAATGAGTGGCCTTGAGCAATTCAGATAGGCAGTCATGTGATTCATACGATGGCAAGCGAGTGAGTCACTGACACTCAACACCTCAACACACTGTTATAACTGTTGGTTCGCACTCAAGACGATTCATAATGTGTACACAGATGACATGGAAATATCTGAAAACACTCCACCAAGAGAAAGAAAAATAGAAACACTATTCGCATTTTCCCGTTTGGCTGGATAAGATCTGTGTGATCCAAGAGTCCTAATGAAAACATTTCTTGGACAATCTGTCTTTGTAAACGCTGAAAAGATCTGAAAAGAGCTATTTTCTTGTGTGCGTGTGAGAGTTTTTATATCTGTTAAAGTGCATTCAGAGAAACGGGAGGGGGCAGGAAATATTGCTGAATGGTAAAGCGGTGTGTTTGTGCCAGTGTGCGTCTATGTTTGTTAGATAGAGAGAAAAAAAAGAAAGAAAGAAAGAAAGAGAGATGGAGGAACAGACAGTGTGAGGGGACGGGAAAGAGAGAGAGAGGCCCATCCACAGACGCCTCGGGCTGCAAAGGCTTAACTTCATTTCCTTGGACAGATATAATGGCAGAATATTTGCATATCCTATGTACACAAAGTCAGGGGCCAAATATATTCTCATCCAAAACATTGCAACTAACCTTGCTACCATCAGATAGTGATCTTTTAAAGGCAGCAAACCAAACCCAAATAATCCCTTTCAACATAAACTGGAATAACCAGAAGCAGAAGTTTAGTTTTTCCTGTTTGCCCCACCCCCATGAACATCACGAAAGGGTCAGTGTGGCCTTGATGTGAGTGATAGAGACTAATTTAAAAGATAACAGTGTATCAAATAATTACTATGGATGAGAAAACATGATGTGCAACAACTTTCCCTAATCTACTGACAGATTACCACTGAAAAAGTTAATTTCTAAAAATCTACAGGGGTATTTATGAGTTCTGGCACAGCTTCTATTTGCAAAGCGCATGGAGAATGAAAGCAGACGTAGCAGATCAAAATTCCAGCAAGACTTCGTTGTCGTGCTTTGGGGACCAACTTTATCATAAGACTGACATGTTTTTGCCTGTGGCGTTCAAAAGGGTCGCCATACAACTCTTTACAGAGAATATCAAAATATAAAAGGCAAAGTAATCAGCCAGAGGAGTAAGTATTTTATCCTAATTATCACATTTGAAAAACACATTTTGGGAAAAAAGTATGAATAAAGAGAATAGAATATGTTTCTATACAGACAATTTGCAATAGAAAATCCAGTTTGAAGGGAAGAAAATGCTCCCAAACTTTTTTCAGCGTATAGAGGAAGAGAAAGATTGCATTCTTGGACAGGACGTGTTTAGTTTATTAACATTTAGCTGATACTTTCCCTAACTGATCTCTCCAGTGTCAAAGTCCTGCACTTTGTTTGCACAACGTCCAGCCTGACCACCTCCCTGCGACATGCCAAGATATACAAGAAAACGTTTCACTACAAAAGATGTTGCCATTGAACGTAATCCAGCAGTTTCTCTAAAAACATTATTCCTAAATGTGACTCTCAATTATAATACACAATAAAATTCCTTTAAAAATGCTATATATACATCTTCCAGTGGCTGCTCAGTTAATCACTGTGTATATGTGATTGGAGCTGTTTTATTTATTTAGTTTTTTAAACAACTGTCTGATTTAATTGTTCTTCATTTGTTGTGTGATGATCCTGATAAAGGACACAGACCAAAACATGTTTGTCTCATGGTAAAGTTGTTCTAAATACAACAATTGTTTGATCTTAGAATAAAAACTCTCTTTATAAGCTTAATTTGTTGTGATTTCTGTTAATGAGACAGAGGAGATTTGCCCCTCCTTACTTCTATATATCACCTCCTGCTTAGATCTCCTGACTTGAACATTCTTCACCTTTGACCTCTGTGGGACCCAGAGGTCGTTGTCATGGTGGCAACTAAAACGCCCAACGCTCTCTGTCTTAATTAAAAAGCATTATTTACACAGAGAAAATTTCATTTTCTTTCCCTTTGACCTCTCTCTTCCTTTTCCTTTCTTCTCCTCATCATGCTCCCTCTGTGTTAGTTAACTGTCGACACGGTGGGAAAGCGCCTGCGCTCTTGTGACGCATTGTGCTGAGCCTGTCGTCTCAGCCGAGGTGGTACGTACGTGTGTGTGTGTGTTCGTGTGTGTGTATGTGTGTGTGCAGCAGGGTTAAGCTCTCACAGAAGACAAAGCCACAACCTTTGAGGCTGCTAAGCAACAATACTGCCTGGTAAAGCCTCATCAGGGCACAGTTTAGCAGAGGATTAAGGACTATTACACACACATAAACACACACACACACACACACACACACAAAAACGAAGCTTCATCAACTAATTAATTCAAACCCCATACCACTTTAACTCAGGTTTAATGTGTGTCTGTGAGACCTTAAGCCCACTTATTTTCCTCCTCTCAATCAATTTGTCCATGATGACTTTCATTCTCAGTGGAATGATGATGAAGGACTGAGGTACAACTAACTTTCCTTCAATTTATCTTCCTCTCCTGCTCTCTCTCTCTTACACACACATCAATATCTCTTCATCTCTCACTTTGTCTGCACTCAAGAAAATCAACATATGAAAGCCAATGTTTTAAGCAAAACACACCTGAACTTGATACAAAACACCAAAAGACATGAAGTTGATAAAGTAACCTGGAAAACATTTACTGAGGGACATTTTCCAGACGATGCAGGAAAAGAACACACACACACACACAAATACCACAAACACTGTCCCATCAATCTTGCTTCATACTCAAGCATAACCAGACTTTTCAGCTGTGGAATCACTGACCCATTCTCTTATCCTCCCATCACCCCATCCCTTCATCAACCCCTCTTTCATCTCTCCTTCTTTCATCTGATTTCTGTCCAGCAAAGAGGGAAGAGAGAGAGAGAGAGAGAGAGAGAGCTGGCAGGGAAAATGGAGAAGAGAGGAGAGGAAATGCCACACAAATTATTTGTTCACCTTTTGCAAAGTATGAAGTGTATACATAAGGCATGAAAAACATGTAGACAAAGGAGGCAACAAATGAGATAAATAAAATGTATCAAATAATAATAGACAAAGAAGTAAACATTATAATAAAGTGACAATATAGTAACAAATAAACAGACCCAGATCTAACAACAGAAAGTGTGGTAGAGAGAAAACAAGATACTAGTTTAAAGATGACTAAACTGAAAGTTTATTTAAAAAATCACCATAAAGTTGAATCAGCATCTCTGTTTCAACAAAAACTGAACGTTATAACTTTTATGAAGGCAGTATTCTTGTATTAGACTACATTTGTTTTAGCTAGTTATACCTAATAAAACTGAGTGTAGGTATTTATCAAGTTGGTGTGTCAGTAGTATGATGTCTCTAATCCTGTGTGTCTTGAGCTGTGTCTGATATCACTCATTCAATAATCCCTAAATAATTAACTCTATAGTGAGCAGTATATCAAGATTTCAGACACTTTAAGTCATCATCGTGTTGAGTCATCACCTACAGGGTGTAGAATCACACAACATTCATTTTCTAATCTATAAAATACAACACGTTGCATTGCGGGATGTAAGAATAAAGTTTCATCATAGAAATAGAAATAGAGGGAACTATACAGTGCATAAATCTCACACTCTATTCGGAAACTGAAACAAAATAGCAGGTGTAAGGAATGAGGTCTGGACTTCATGTGTTATTCCTCACTGTTCTGTAATTATGTGTAATGTCATGCTCACATAAACATAATATAATATCAAACAAACTAAAAGAAGCTAAACTAAACTACAAGATAGTGGCGTTGGAAGTTCTGATTTGTTCGATAACCAAGACCATGATTATTCCCTGATCAAACAGTGTTTCAGTTGTCTACACCGAACAATGTCATACTTACTGGTTTAATAACAAATAATAAGTGTCCTCTAAAATGTATGACATATCTCACACCTAACCTCAGCCCAGTTTAATTTAGCCCTCAAAGCCCTAAACCACGGTGCTGAGCAAAGGTTAAACACATCCAGTAAATACTCTCTCTCTCTCTCTCTCTGTGTCTCTCTCTCTCTCTCTCTCTCTCTCACACACACACACACACACAGATTTTCCAAGCCCCCAAAAAGTGAAAACATAATTTCCATAATAACATGTTGAGCAAGTGTTCATTTATAGCAGTACTGTTGCAAGAACCAAAGGCAGTCCAGTTCGCACATACCATCTGACCTCTATATAAAACTTACAAGATCCCACTTCAGAGGTTCTCAAGAGTTTCTTGCTGTGTTTTCTAAATACACAAAATACACCGTAGGGGGTGCAGAAGCAGACATAAGATTGAATATTGACCAAAACAGCCCAAAATACTATTGGCTTCGCCTTCGTGGTTGTCAGTCATTCTGAATGACTTCCATACGTCTGACAAATCTGCTTGCAGCTTTGTGGCTGCAATGGCGCCAGCTTGGTATTTTTCTTTTTTCATTGTCATTTAGCAATTTTCTGTTTCTGTTTCTGAGTTTTGTTACTTTCTCTGTCCACTGTGGGTTTCACATTGTGCTATATGTTAATGGGGGGAAAAAACACTTATAACGCAACATCATAAATGCTGTTTGGCTGAATTAAGTGAGCTTGTTCAGTGAAGATTTGCAGCTAACAAGCAACCCTCTGCTAAACATGCTGACACGCACACACATACACACACACTCAACATACATATTGATACACATACACACAC
>NW_024040263.1:13361840-13374340 GCF_014851395.1 Micropterus salmoides | reverse complement strand
GTCTCAATGCCTGTAATTACTGTTTTGTTTCTCTCTGCATATCTGTGGCCGTTATCGCCATCAATCTCACAGACTCTGAATTGGATAGGGGCTGTAAACCAGTCGAATGTGAGAGGAGGATAAGAGGATCAGGAACTCCTCTCTTCCCTATTCTTCATCCACAGGGAGAGAGTGAAGAATGTATGACATTCCTATATGCACAGGACAATAGAGAGAGAGAGAGACCGAGATGGGTGGGTATGGAAGAAAAACATGAGGAGAGGTTAAAGAATGAATAAAAGAAAGAAAATGTGTGTGTGTGTGTGGGGGGGTGTAAAACCAGTACTGACAGAGCAGCCTTGTGTAAGTTAATGCGCATGCATGGGTGTATCTAATACCCATGCAAGTGTTCATGTATGTGCACGTGTGTTGTGACATGCCTATCTCCCACACATCCGTCGATCACCTACCCCTCCTCCATACCCCCCAGCTACTGCCCCACACCTGACCCCACCCTGCCCAGCCCTGCAGGGCCTGTCGCAAAAAATAGATGAGAAGGGGAACCGTTTTCCCCCCCTGTGGGGGGCAGTCACTGTGGATCCATCAGCCCAGCTTAGGGCCCTCTCCTCTGGGCAGTGGTACCCAGCAGGCCCCACCAGCCCCCCAGAGGACGGAGGCCTTTGAAATGAGCCCCAAGACTCATTTCTCCCGAGACGTGCCTTTGTATGGCGCCCGCGGGGGGGCATTGATGACTGACTCTATCTTTGTGTTTGTGAACACCAGAGACGCTGATTTTCAGTTGAAAACCCTCGCAAGGACAACAGAAAACAGCCATGTTGTGTCAGAAAGTAAGCCGCTGTCAAAGGTGTTTGTCGCTATCAGAGACAAGACCAAATAAGCATGCATAGCTTGACAGTAGATACGTAAGACTTTGTCTGCTATTGCTGTTTACAGGCTAGTCTGCAGTGTATGTGCAGGTGTGCGTTTAAGTCTGTTTTGCTCATATGATGCACGAGAGACTGTATTTACCGACATGTACAATGTCTTTGTACAGAGGGTAATCAATTTCAAAGTTGACTGTTAAAGCTGGACCAGATGCAGTTAAATATTGCCCTCTTTGTCTGCAACTCTAGGCAGATCTGCTTAGTTTGACAGAACCCAGTGTTGGTTGCATGAGAAACACTAGCAGATTCCTTACAGTGGTCCACAGAGCTTCTCTCTCTGTCAACAAAAAGAAGCCATAGTGTAGCAGAGAGGGGAGGAAAACCAGGCATGACACGCCCAAGACAAGAGCAGCAGGGGGAATCACAATATTTCATCCTTTTTATCCCGATGACTCCTGAAGAATGTATCCAAAACAGCTATCAAAAAAAGATTAAGCACCTTCATTTGATTTTGTACTGCACATCTGTGTGTGTATGTGTACAGGTGGATATCTCTATGTGGATACAGGTATGTCTGTGTTTTTTGTAAACTTGTGTGTAAGCAGCGAGCATTTCAATGCGCCTTTAATTAAAAGCTTGTCTCTAAGCCTCCTCATACTCGGTCACAGTCTGCTGCATTCCAGTGTGTCATTGGCTGGCAGTCAGGCCACATAGCACATACATACACACACTCACACACACACACACACACACACACACACACACACACACACACACATATATATGGACAGCTCACACATCAAGCAAAGTTGACAGTCGACACAATGGACATATCAGCAGTCAGGGGTCCACATCCCCCTTCTGTCTTGCTCTCTCACACACTACCAAGACTTAATTATGCCATAACTGCCTTAGGGTTGGATCCTGAATACCAGTGATTCCAGGCCAGCGCCATAACAACCTTCCTCAGTCACTGTCCTGTGACTCATTTTCAAAATTTTCCTCTTGGATTGAGACATTGGCAGACACACAACATGGTGGTCAGGTTAAACGTTTATGAAGACATACGCATGGGGGGTCTCTGAATAGTTGGAATCTCATGTGATGGCATTCAAACACACCAGGTCTCAACCCAATTAAAACATATGGCACCATCAGACTAAGATTGTGACCAAGATTTTATTGACCCAATTTCAAACGGTGGGACATGCGATCGTCTTGAAAGATCGCTGATTTAGTACAGTATGTAGGGACCTTTAGACAGCGCCACCATGATCAAAACACCAAATGAGGGAATAATGATGAGGATGATAATGATGTTTATCTCTCCAGAAGAGCTCCAGAGACTTGTAGAATATATGACAAGGAGTGGTAGCCAAACACTTAACTATGACACTTTATGTTTGTTTGTCCTTTCATTTGTCTGTTAGTGTGCATTTCCATATATAGGAAACTGAACATGCATGCCTGCTTTGTATGCTAATGTTTTAGAGGATCTCAAAATATCTTTTCCCGCAGAAAATGTGTGAAGGCACAAAATGGTCGCTGCTTCGTTTGAAAGATGTTACTCACAGTCTCTCCAGCTCCTTCAGGTCCTGGAAGGCTCCTCTCTCGATCGTGGTGATTTTGTTCTCCATCAGCTGCCTGAAGGAGAAACGCCAGGAGAGAGTAAGGCAATAAGAATTAGACAGGTGGGACAAAAAAAGGAGAAAAAGAGAGACACACAGAGCATGAGAGGTGACAGAGCGATTTGTGCGATGACACCATGAGACGCCAAAGAAAAGCAGAAAGATGGCCGGATGGGGCCACAGATAAGAGAGAGAAGAGGAAGAGAAGGTGAAGGAGGGTGAGACAGGGCACAAGAGAGAGACAAAGAGACTGACATTGGAGAGGTGAGAGAGGGAGAGATAGAGAAGATAGGTTGGCAGTGAGTGTGAAAAAAAGATAACAGATTGGTAGAGATGGAAAGTGATCAAATGTTGAAACAGCAAGAGAGAGAAAGAATACAATCAGCAGCGAGTCGATGGAGCCCCAGAATTGACTTTAAAACGGGCCCATCAGTGGGACAGCGACTCATCTATCATCCAATTTACTCTCTGTCTAACCACATAGGTGTGACTACTCATTCACTTACACTAGTACAACTCTCCCAGGAGCACAATGCTGACCAAGCCAAGCAGCCACACACAGAGACACACACATTTTTATAGGCTGCATGGAGTACACTCGTGTTAAGCAGATATAACTGGTTTGTACATTGAAATTAGGGATGAAGTTAACAATTATTTTATTTTATTTTATTAGAAATTAATCTGTAGATTTTTTTCCAAATGAATTCTCTATAGGACTAAATGTGCTGTCTTCAAAATGTTTGTTTGAAATCTAAGGATATTTCATTGACTATCATCTAAAAAGCCTGTCCTCACATTCGAGTAACTGGAACCAGTAAATGGCATATGGCATTTTTGCTTGACAATATGGATGAAGTGATTATCAAGAGCAGCCTACTTGCCTATAGATTGTCAACTAATCGACTAATTATTGCACCCTTCTACTTTTCAGGAATTTCAAATGGTTGAGGTTGTGTGTGGCTGCACAAGGCAGGAAGCAGCTCCCATGAAGAGTACAGCACAAACACACACTCACACACACACACACACACACACACACACACACACACACACACACACACACACACACACACTCAATTAAGGACATAATCTCTGGAGGAATTCCAACAATGTGTATTCCCTGCTATTCACTTTTAGCAGCTGAATAGCACACACACACACACACACACACACACACACACACACACAATAAAAGCGGGCTATCTCTGCCCCACTCTTAACCTGGATTGATCACAGGTAAGAAACCTGTTCTTACTTGATCTTTTCTTTCCTTCCTCCCTCCCTTCCAGCTGCATTCCTCCCTCCGCGGTTACACCTAATGACCGCTATCCCTCTTTGCCCGGTGGTTAAAATAAGCGCCTACTGACACTTCCACTGGCAGATTAACAGGACAGCATTAACAGGTGCCGCTGCTAGTCTGTTTAAATACACATACTAGGCTCAATGAAGCCGCCGCTTCCCACGACTAGACGCAGTGCTGCATGCGGCAGCTCCAGGGCTGGCTGAATGAGCCTGATGCTGAACGGGATTGGAAACAGTTAAATCCGTGTGTGTTGTGGTATTGCTGGGAGAAAGTTGTTTGGGTTGCAAGGTGCTGCTAGTCAGAGGTGTGCGTGAGAGTATTTATGTCTTTTTGTTTTCTTTTGCTTGGTGCAGAGGAGAGGAAAGAAAGGAGAGAATAAAAAGCCACTTACAACACTCGCAGATGCCTCAGTCCTGCAAAATCCGCCTTGGTGATTTTAGTGAGGTTGTTTGCATTCAGATCCCTACGGGGAGAAATTGGTCAAGAAGGGACTGTCAGTACATGAGATATACTATTTTAATAAAACACGGACAAAGCAGGTATGCAGGTCTACTGAAGGTTTTTTTTTGTTGAAACTCGGCGCGCCGTAGCCAACGCAGAATTGTCATTTGAGCGTCAGAGAAATTGAGAGGAGCTGTGACAAATTTTAATTTCAAGAAGGGGTCTCTGACTAATAAAATAAGACCTGTTTAACTCAAAGCCCACTTGTCCAAATCCGTTTTTGATTAACTTGCTGGTCTCCAGACAAACCGATGTGGTCTACGGAGGCTGTGCTAATGCAACAGTGCGAAACCACCACACAACCACAGCAGTACCCCTAACTTCAGCTCCGCGATCAGCAATAGCCTGTCCTCACATTAAACACAAGCACCAATAACTAGTGTTTTCGCAGTTCACATGACAAACCATCATTTACATCAGTTGGACTTGGCAGTATCCATCCTAATGTTTAGTTTCTGACATGTTAGTTTAAATAGGTAACCGGACCCCCCTGCGCTATTAAGATGTGGTCCCCAAGGAAAATATCCTCCCACACGGTCAGCATACAGTTTAAAAGGGCACGATATACAAATGTAACAACAAGAGTGCATTTCAGAAAACATTATATGATCATAAAAAACATTGGCGATATAATTTAGGGAATCAAAAACCAGAAAGTGTGACAAGAACGCAGTAAACTCTTAAACCCCTTCAGAAGAAGCACGGCATAATTAAAGAAGTGTGTCCAAAGTGTTGGGAGATGTTATGCACAGATTAAAGCAAAACTGCGCTGTCAAGCGTCTCCCCACTCGGTACTTACAGTCTTTCTGCGTTGCGTGGTATGTTCCTGGGCACGCCGCGGAGCCCTTGGCCGTGACAGTCCACTGTAGTCCCGGTGCAGGAGCACTGGGCCGGGCAGGGCTGGCCGTCCGCTCCTCTTGACAGGACCAGTACCAGAACAGCCACCAACGGTCCCAGCGCAGTCGCCGGGAAGCGGCCAGGGCCAACGGGGCTCAGAGCTCCCACCATCACTGCGGCAAGTGGGTGCCAATATGAGACCCACAAAATACTGAGAAAATACAAGGACGTTAGAAAATAAAAGCCCTGAAATCCCCGATAGAGCTCAACAAACTCTGCACGCAACGGGATGCCGTCCTTTCCCTTGACCTCCCTTTTCAGACGTGTGTTTCTGAAATTTTGTCGTTCTGAATTTACATTTGGGTCTTCTTAGAGGGGGTACGGTGTGTGAAGGCTGTGAACCGAGAATCTGGTCCCCCTGGGCAGAGAGAGGGGGGGTCGACGAGGTGGTGGACCTGCTCTCTGGCAGCGCTACAGCGGCGCAAACTTCCACATGTCCCCGGCATGCGGTGCCCAAATCCCCCCGGTGTGTGTTGGGTCTGCGTACGTATATGTGCGTGTGCGGAACCAAGCCAGTGATACACCTCGATCCTTGATCTGATCCAGAGAAACACACTCTCACACACACTTTAGTGCATACACACACACACACACACACACTCCAGGTGAGACTGTCTTGGTTATTAATTCACAACACGCGTCCGGACGGGAAGAGGCATCAGCGCTCGGTTTTCCCAAAAGCTCAGTAGAGGTCCCCGCGGTGAGAGATATTGATTCCGATCATATATCAACTGCCGATCAGTGGCAATGGTGAAGGCAATGTGAAGGAGGAAAAAAAGCCTCGTGAAGACCAGCGCGCAATACTATAATCCAACTCTGCGTGGTGCGTCAAAGCGCTGCTCCCGAGAGAGTGTAATAGGGAGAGAGAGAGAGGGAGACGGGAGCGGGCACGTCTGCTACTGCGTCTGTCCAGGCAACTCTCCCTCTCTCTCTCTCTCTCTCTCTCCCTCTCTCTCTCTCTCTCTCTCTCTCTCTCTCACACACACACGCACACACGCACACACACAAAGACAAGCGCGCACACACCCACACTGCGTTTTCCCTCAGGTTTCCAACTGTCCGTCAGTCAAACAGCAACAGTTTGACTTTCATTCTCACTGCAGTGTCCCGGTCACCTGATGCTTTATTTATCTGGCCTCAGGAAGGCGACAGAGTTTCTTGGTGAGATCTAATGTGGACAAAATGGGGAAAACCCATCTGATTCTTACATTTCCAGGGCTGAACAAAGAATCCATTTAGGCTAAGACACCTTTGATGCTCTTTTTGCAGGTAAGGCTTCAGTGTTCAAAGACACATTAAAACGAGACCTGTCACGTGATAGACACATACTTGTTGATCTCAGGATGAGCCCTCTTGCATATCCAGAATAACTGGACTGGGTATAAAAACTCAAATAAAGTTATCTTTAGTCATTATAATTCGGATGAGCTTTCGATATCAATTGATAATACAAGAATAATCAACAAATAAATGATCACGTATTATTATGCACCGCTCAAAAAAAATTAAGGGGACACTGAAATCACAGATCTCAATGAACAAAATAGTTCAAAGTTCAAAATCTTTACACTGTATAATTTGTTGAGAACAAAATTACTTAACAACGATGTTCAGTGTCTTTATAATTTCAATGGAAATCAAAATCATCAACCGATTGAGGGCATTGTCCTACACCAGGAGGAACCCAGGGCCCACTGCACTAGCGAAAAGACTGACAATGGCTCTGAGAAATTCATCACGGTACTTAACTGCAGTCAGTGTCACTTTCACCACAGTGTCTCCAGTCTCTTTCACGTCTGTCACATGTGCTCAGTGTGAACCTGCTCTCATCTGTGAAGAGAGTGGGGTTCCAGTGGCGGACCTGCCAATTCTGGTGTTCCAGCTGTATGGTGCTGGGTTGTGAACACAAATCCGTCTAGAGGACGCGGGGCCCTCATACCACCCTCATGGAGTCTGTTTTTGACAGTTTGTTCAGAAACATCCACACCAGTAGCCTGCTGGAGGGCTGTGGCAGTGCTCCTCCTGTTCCTCGCACATACTAGGAGCAGATACCGGTCCTGCTCGTGGGTTGATGCACTTCCACCGCCCTGTCCAGCTCTCCTCGTGTAACGGCCTGTCCCCAGGTATCTCCTCCATGCTCTTGAGACTGTGCTGGTTGACAAAGCAAACCTTCTTGCCACGTGCCATCCTGGAGGAGCTGGACTACCTGTGCAACATGAATGGGCTGCAGGTCCCGCCTCATGCTACCAGAAGTGACAAAACTAGAGAACAATCAGTCAGGGAGAATGAGGAGAAAGCAATTGTCTGTGGCCACCACCTGCTAGACCATTCCCTTGTGGGGGGGTTTCTTGCTGTTCTCTCTCCAATACACCTGTTGTCACTTTCAACTGTTTTCACTTTCATCTGTCCAGTTAGTGACAACTCTCTGTTGACACTAAGTGGACAGCCCTGAAGTTTAACTGATTTGATGTTATACTACGATGATTAAATGTTCCTTTATTTTTTGAGCAGTGTACTTGTGTCTTAATATATATAGTAGCCTAAATAGTTTAAAAAATACCCCCACCTAACTGCAACATTAAAGTAATATATATATATATATGACCATCCACCAATTATTTTAATTCAACTGAAATTGCCATTTTGCATTATACTTTTTGTACATTTACTGAAGTAAAATGTTATAATAATATAGTACTTTTTCACCCACTGCTATAAAGCCTATGAAGGCCTACTATTTTTTACAATATAATTGGTATCACTATTTCAGTTGTTGTTTCAAGCCAACAAGAGGTCAATTGTGTGGACTTAACCTGACTGTGCCTGATGTTTCATTATAGCTTTTAATTCCTAAAACTTACACTCTTCATGGTGGATATTTCATTAACACAATTAAAACGAATGGAACATTAGCCTCTAAGTACCACTCAACATCAGGCTGTCATGCAGGACAAGTAACTATCTTAGTCGTGCATATAATAAAAAATTTAACATCATTTGCCACAAAAAGATTATGCAATAACAAATAAAGAATAATGTCATTATGATATGTACAAACTTATATGCTAGACCTTTTGAACACTCAAGTCTCCTCCAGGTCTTCTGTTCCATGGTCGAAGCTGAACGTCAGGGAGGATCTCCCTTGATGTTGTGACCCCACATTGCAGAACAGCCTCTTAATATTAGGAGAAACTTGTATGTGCTGCCTTGAAGGCCATTTTTTGACATTTGATCTGCTTAACTGACTGTTACTTGTTCTGACACATCTGATATTTAGTCTTATCTTGACAATTGTACAGATCTTGTCTAGAGTAACACGCTTGTTGTTTGGTAACCTCAATGCTAGATTCAGTCCTTTCCAACGCTGTTGGATTACAACAAAGAAATACTAGTGATTCTTCATTAGGGATCAGTGACGGGCATATCTCAAGAAGATGACAAATCTGTGGTGAAGCCCGTCTTCGTCTCTCTTTCTCTTGATCCCTCTCTGGCTCCCAAGAACACAAACAGCTGTGTGGAAGAGAAGGTGGAGGGCAGAGGTGATGATTGTAATTCTGATGTGTACTCTCTTTGTGTGTTTTATACTGTTCCCCCTCTCCCCCGCAACCCCCATCCCACCCCTCATGCAAACACACACTCCCACAATCACATACATTATATGCAACTCAGACAGTGTACTTAAGGAAACTTTATCCCACAAGCAAATCTGATTTTTTTTTCTTTTTGGGGGGTGTTGGATAAGAGAACTTTGCTAGACAAAGGGGTGAAGATGGAAGAGCATGACAGCAGACATGTGGAAGAGAAGGTGGAGGGCAGAGGTGGTGGTGTATCAAAGCTGAAGTGAGGGAAGAGAGACAGAAAAAAGGAAACGAAGGAGACCCCTATCTCCTGCAATACAACAAGGCTTCAGGGCACACATTCTGTTTTTACACAGCCTAACCTGACCTGCCCTGTTCTTACACACACACACACACACACACACACACACACACACACACACACACCCATGCACAAACCTAAGCGATGGCCTGAGATTACACCTAAAGCCCAAGTCAAACCAGAAGATTGTACAAATCTTGCTGAGAGCAGTGCAGACTGAGTGGCTTGTTTGCAAGTAATATTTTCTCCAACTTGTCCAGAATATCTGAATATTTTAATTTTAAAATATTTTAATTTATTAAAGAAAAATTAAATGATAACCTAAAAATCACAAATTTGCCCCAAAGACCATTACAATCTGTATAGCATATGACTGTCTTTGTTCTTAGACAAAGTCAAGTCATTGATTCAGCTGAGGAAAAGGCAAAAAAACCCAGACCCTTTAATGGAGAAAAAAGGGAGTCATCTCACAAAGAGGAACATGTGAGCCCATATATTATAATCTGTGTCTGTATAACATTTGTTTTTCTATCTGGGTGGTGGAAAGCTGCGATCTTAATAAGACATATTCAAGTACATATGACACAGAATCTCTTATGAAGTGAAAATACCCTCAACCCTCAGGGTAACATGAATAAAGATCTATTATTTTCAGAGCTCAGGAAGTTGGATGGCATTATCATTGTCAATGAAGACAGGTGCAACTTGACAAACTTGATTCACGTGTCTCAGAAGTGGAGTAAGGAGAACATCTGCAACCGCAGTGCTGCATGTTCAATGGTTCACCACACACCACCCGACCAGTAGATTTAAATTTGTGATTTTTCAGCCCAGTCCCTGATTCAGTTCAGTGGGTAGATCCTGTCATGCTCACACTTTGTGCTAAAGGCATGAAACAAGTGATCATAAATGCAGACCAACTGTAGGGCTCAGAAACAATAACAACAACTATAAGGACCAGTGAGCAGGTGAGCTGCAGTAAATCCATTTTAATTTTAGACTGAATTGTCTTTGTTCATTGTACAAATAATGTGAAGTGAATGGAGTCTTTTTAAGAATGCCTTTTATGTCATACCATTGAAACTGCCCATCCCACATTGGATTACTGTAAATGGCACATAATGACACCACATGAAAATAAAGACCTCTGCCATTGACATTCACATTGAAAAGAAAGACAAAGCATTGCTGCACACCACAAACTATGTAAGCTCATAAACAAAACAACTGGAAGAATGCACTAATTAGAAAATCAAATTGTAAAAGCTCATTCATATGTCTTTTACCCTAACAACATAAAATACCCATTGATATTTGATTTGGCAGGTTATGAAGGTTGCAGAGCTGCTAATGAGAAGCGAATCTGTCTGATGGCCGTGATGTTGGTACTGCTCAATCTAGCCTGTTGATTTAGGAGCTGTTTGTGTTATCTTTGGTTTATGGCCGTGCAGTAAAGCTGAAGGTGTGGGGGTGAGTGTGTGTGTCTGTGTGTGTGTGCAGAGGTCAGTTCAGCCACCTGGCCTCTGGACAGCTGCTACTGAGACACATGCTGCTTGGAGTTTGTCCTACTGTACACACACACCCACCCACCCACACACACACACTGACAGAATGTCAAACAGTTTATTACACCTATTTGTTATTATTATTAATTAAACACATTCATTAAATCTATAGTGGGGTTGTCTACATCATATCCACGTTGTTTGTGTGTGTGTGTTGCCTGATAATCACATTATTAAAACCAATGATGTTTGTGTTTGGACTGGCGCTGTCAACACAGGGGCTGGTTACACAGCTGCACTGACACACACACACACGCACACACACACACAGAGGGAAGAACACACAGTGCCACACCAAAACATACAGACAGCAACATTAAAAAACTAAAACTCCTCCTCCTGTCTCTGATTCCATTCACTCCCTGCTGTCAATTTCAGGCTGATGTAGAAACTGGATTGAGGCCCTGAGGTGTGTAGGTGGCTGGTTGCCTTTGTTGTGATGGGACTGAGAGGCGGTTGTCTGTCTCACACACCCCAGCCGTCGAGGCTCGGGGAGATGCTGAGAAGGTAAATAGGATCTCAAGAACGGATTGGTATGTTGGAAACTCTCCACTCCAGTCCGCTGCTGGAGAAAGGTCTGTCTGGTTTCACATTTTGGGTGTGTGTATGTTGTTGTGTTAGTCATCATTTGGCTACATGTCATCTGAAAGAAAGACAAAGAAAAGGTGTCCAAAAGTGAGATACGGGTCCTTATATTTATTTTATTTCTTCCAGATATTTATCAGTCATTATATTAATTTTGACAAACAATAACAATTTACAGTGCAATCTCTCGGTAGTTTCCCTACTCACACAAAAACATAAGGAGCACTTTCAGCTCTAGTGTCTTTGCATAAGGACACTTCAACATGTGGAAGGTTGGGGATCAAACCACAACCTTTTAAAGGTGTCCTGTGAAGTTGATGTTTTGAATATTTTAAATCCTGAATTGTTTACATCCATGTTCTTCTCACTAGCATTCTTCGTCTTCCCTGCCGTTGTTAGCACATTGTTGGGTTCTTGGCACATTATCACAACCTGTAGCTCAGTAGAATAGTGTAAAACTACCCACTCATAAAAAACATTTTTCCATATTAGTGGTTTAAACTCCACAGTGTACCTTTAACCTGTACTACAACTACCCCTGAAATAAGCAGAATTTGCAGTTTGTCTTCACTTTCTATGACGTTTATCACAGGAACTCTCGTTTACTGTATACTCTCAGCATCTCCTTGCAGAAGAAAACACAACATTTGGAGCCATTAAATGTTTTATACTCATTTTTAACTGATCCACTACTTTTAAAAATGGGTTTAAGAGGTGGAAGTGTCTGTGTGTCACTGTTCAATCAGGTTAGTTCATTTGAATGTGTGTTAGGCAATGATGGAAGAAGGTATCTAACCTGACATGATAGTCTTGCATAGTTCCCCTTATGGCGCAACAATAGAGTCTCAGTCAGTCTAATCCTTTTACACAATTATCCCTCAGTGTTTGTGTGTTTAAGCATAGCTACTCTGACTGTGGCTTTTCCATGGACGTGAACCAAAACAACTCAACCGCTATTATCCTAAAATAGCCTGTAAGTACAAGATAAACATGTGTGTGAAACTAATTGTGCGTTTTGCAGAGCTGGCTTGTTGAGGTGCATTGTTGTGACAACAGATTAAACATCTGTCTGAACCCATTGCCGAACCCAAATTGAGATTAGAAGGGAAATAGAATATATCCCATATATCCCCTTGTCTCGCCAAACTGGGGAAGGCATAGTCTAGGTGACAGTGAGCAAGTAGAAGCAGACAGAATAGATTATGGAAAAGAACAACGGGAATTCTTCTTTTCTCTTCTACTGAGCTAAATCAGAGTAAAGATATAAAAAACAAAC
>NW_024040263.1:13289340-13356840 GCF_014851395.1 Micropterus salmoides | reverse complement strand
ATGTAATAAATGATGCTCAATTAGTTAAAATAGCACATTTACATGACAGAGCAAGGGAGTGAGTGTTTTTGTGTTTTTTAATGAAACCTCAGTGGATACAGAATGTCCTCATCATGAATGCCACAACTTCTGGGTTTTCCCTTTTCTTTAAACTAGCCAAACGAAAGATGATAAACACAGCAAAAACAGAGAGATAAAAAAGTAAAACAAAGAAAGAAACAGAGAGAGAGAGAGAAAGCAACATAGGAAAAGGGGCTTGAAGTTGAGACAGCGGCACATTTCTTGATAGAAACCAGATGTGGTATGGGTGGGGGGGGGTGGGGGGGGTGTTGAAAGATCTGGGAAAAGTACCATTAACCAATTAGCTTTCCTAAACAACTGTATCTCCACCTATCAGAGGCCTTTAACTGACAACCTCATTAAAGAAAACTAATGATTGACTGGTTAATTGGAAACACTTATTTGTCGCAGACTTATTGTTTTTAAACTTTTGAGTTGCTGTGTTGAAATGTGTTCTGTGTGTGTTTTGAAGCTACGTTTGATGCAAAAATTGATATAACACACACGTACATACAGTGTCAATAAAAAAATTGCCCTTTTTCATTCACATCACTGGTTTGGATTTTGTGCTGCTTTTTGTCTGTTCCCACTAGAAGCGGGACATGACTACACAGACTGCTGTAAGTGGAGTGTGTGTGTGAAGCACTACTGTGTGATCTTGTCCTTCTTTCTCCTCAAAACAAATTCAGACCATATGTTTTTCAAACAATGAATTCAAGACTAGAATTGGGAAAGCACCTTACAGTCCCTCCCTTCCCTCACAACCCCTCCCTCCCCTGCCTTCCACCTCACTTTCGCCACCTCCCTTCCCTGCATCCTACTTCACATCTCTCACCGCATCCATATGTCTCTCCCAGTATCTTTTTATGACTCTTTTCTCATCTGTCAGATCTCATCTCTCGCTCTGGAGCTTTTATCCCACCACAGTGTGAGGACAGGTTCAGCTCAGCATGAAGTGGATGATGGGAAATTGAGTTCCAGCTGCGAGTATACGATGTGACCTATTGACCTATTGCCTCAGTGAAACACAATGAGAGAAGGGAAGGAAGTGCACAGTTGGTAAAGAAATCTTAATATTTTTCTCTGTGTGGCTACAGGAGGATGAGAGGGAGAAATACTCTTAAGGTGTCTCTTGAGATGATCCTGAGAGTCAGAGAAACTGAGAAAAAAACAGATAAGAAAAGTGAGGTAGAATGAAAATAGAGGAGATAAAGTGGGGAAACGGATAAGAGAGAATAATGCATAGGCAAAGCGCAGTGTGAGAGAAGAAAAGGGAAGGGTCGCGCTCTCACCTTTCTCACTGCTGTTGCAGAGACACAAAGAGCATATGGCATCGTCATGACAACACAAACACAAACATCAGTGTGTGTGTGTATTTTGTAAGAGAAAATCCTGCCTAATTATATACATTTTGAATTAGGATTCTCAATATCTCCCTTCATTTACATGCCTGATGCAAACACACTGGTACACGCAGCAACATGCATACAAACACACACACACACACACACACACACACACACACACAGCAGAGTGACACGGTAGAGAAATCACAAGGGTGGAATTGAAGGATTTAATGTGGTATGTTTTGTGTGTAAGTGTGTGTGTGTGTGTGTTTGTACAGAGGGGAATGCCTTGGCTGAGATCCTGGTTGCGTGTGATGGAGAACTCAACAAATTTCCAAACAAACACTCTGGAAACAATTAAGAGAGAGAGAGAAACACAAAGAGACTAAAAGACAGAAAGTATAGAAAAGAGAGAAAGAGAGAGAGACAGACTGGGGACACAAGACAAAAACAGACACCTATCAAGAACGACTTCCATGTTGTTCAGACGAAATAGCAAAGACACACATAAAACCACGACAGAGTCCATGACTAATTAACGAAGACAGAGTTTAATGTCTATGACACAATATTCCCAAATCAGGAAATGATTAAT
This sequence comes from Micropterus salmoides, assembly GCF_014851395.1. Lineage (NCBI taxonomy): Eukaryota > Metazoa > Chordata > Actinopteri > Centrarchiformes > Centrarchidae > Micropterus > Micropterus salmoides. The sequence continues at coordinate 13,354,839 of NW_024040263.1, read as the reverse complement.
CCCAGATCAGGGAGAGTGAGTGTAACCATCAGTCTGAAGCTCTGGAGAGTGATCTGCTCCAAAAAGGCTGCAGACATACAGATCTCCACCTGCTGCTGCTATAAACAGAGACAGACACTGAGAAAGTCTCCTGAAATGATCATCATCTTCATATAAAATAAACATTTCAGTTTCAGTTTACCTCCTTTTTGTCTGGAAACATCTTTTGAGAAGTGTTGAGATGTGTTTTCCAATTATAGTTGCAGACTGACATGACATCCACACAGATATACAAAACTTTGTTTTTCTATTCCAGCGTAGCCCCTATGAACCCAATGCAAACAGCAATAGTTTAAAGATGTAGACCCATGACATGATTTGTCAATCAAACTAGGAGGCCCGGAGTACTTTATAATAAACACGGGGAGGTTGTGATGAGCCTAAATAGCCATGTGAGAAAATATATTGCATGTTGGGACACTGAGAGCCACCCTGACTGATGAGACAAACACACCTACACCTACAGAAACTTCATCAACAGATATTCAGAGGAAAAGGACATCACAGTATTGGCAGCACAGTGACACATTATCATTTATAATATTGCCAAAAATAAACATTTCACTGATTACAACTTTGCGTAATAGTATTCATGCAATAGTAATATGTAGTAATACCAATGTGTGTGTTGTTCCCACCCTCGCAGCACCTGCACAGGGGAGTGACCTCATGTCCATCAGCAGAGCTGTTCGTCCCGTCTAAACACTCAGTGATAGATGCAACAGCTAATCAGAACAGTGATCACACAGTGCACTGTAACAGTCCACAGACACTACGAGCCAGATCCCCACCAGCGGTTTACAGTTATATATTACACAGATCTGTCTGATGATTCAATTTCATACTCCCAGTTTCTTAACTGCAGCTGTCTGTGAAAGATCATTTTATCCTTTTACTGCTGTTAAAGAGCAGGGGTGGAAATGTATTTTTCACAATGGGGCATGTGAAGCCTGAACAGTTGCATCGTGAAAGATACGAAAGATACATTTTAGATAAAAATGATGACAAACTGAGGCAATCTCAGACAACCAGTCCCCACAAAGGCCAACTCATCTCTACCTCACAGCACCTCACACTGACTCAAGGGTGTAAAATCAGTTTGAAAAGTGGGATGGGGATCTTACACTTTTGTCATATTCCCAGGAGGTGAATAATTAGTAGAAACTGCCCTAAAGGGTTGATATCAATGATTAAGCTCTGTCTCACTGCCACCTAGATGGCCAATGGTTTGCTAATTATAAAATAAGAACTACCAGTGACAGAATGCAATAGATGGTCCCAATGGCGAACTGTTGACTTGGTGTGTCAGGGTCCCTATGATTAGAGGTAAAGCTGCTGTTATGACTATTTGCTCAACTGTAAATAAGATAAGAGAGACTTGCTTAAATACTTGAGAAGTGTCTTTAACTGGTTCAGTATATTGGATCTGGGTGGTGGGAAGTTAGACTTGTTTTTAATTTAGTTTCTTTTATTTTGATTGTGTTCTTTGCTAAAGATAGTAGAAACCATAAAGATCACTCTGGGTTGCCAGGGAGATAGTTGTGTGGAAAGAGCTACAAGAGTTTAGAGAGAGAGTCTATATAGAAAGTAAATGATTTTAATCACAGATATATTTAGTTTTTCTTTAATTAGCTTTAATATATTGACGTGAAAGTTCACTATTTACAGCAGTGCTAGAGGAACAATCTTCTTTGTCAGAAACTTTCATGTTCATGATGACAGTTAATTGAAAGTGTGTTCAATGTGTGTTTTGTGTGTTGGCCTTTCTTCGATGTAAGGTATGTTCTCCACAATACTGTCACCATCAACTAAAAGCCTGCTGCCATTCAATACCAAGTTACTTAGCAACAATCTTGAAATGAGATTGTGAGTCTAAAACATCAAAGATTACTACAGAGAATAAACTTGATGGTAAAACTTTACAACACGGTACACAAAATTGTGAGCATAAGGAACGACTGAGGAACAACCATTATTTAACATTTTTATTCCCTTCTTGAGTAAAGCAGTACATGAAAGAACTTGAACTTGAACAAGTAATGGTCAGGTAATCATGAAGTAATGAGAGACTACTCAGTAAACACTCAGTATAGCTGCATTTCCACAAAAGTACCCAGGACTTTTAGGTTCCTTCAGGCCGTTGTTGTGTGTGTTTCCACCACGGTCTAAAGACTTGCGAGGATTAGGCAAATTAACCAGTTGAGGTATGCGCCATACAAAGTGATGGACATGCGTCATTATTCAGTAACCACGATACATGAGCAAAATGTATAAATATAAATATATGAATATCAGATTTGATTGGAAGATTTAGAAAAACTATAAACTATGCTTGACCACAAAAATAGCATTTTTTTTGTGGATGAGTATAATGAAGAGACACGCGATTAAAGTTTGTAACAAATATAATAACAAAGCATAAAGTTCCTTAAAAGAACTCCGGCACAGAGAAAGAAACACAAACATAAAATCGCAACAGTTTGGAAGGTCATTAAAACATTTCCAGCTGACAACAGCAGCACACTTACAGTTGAAAACAGCAGTGGACACAGACACTGGCGGGATGTGATTTTTAATGAGCTTACCTGTTGTAATCAGCTGGTGCCTCATTTATAAACTGTGCCTACATACAAAACAGGTCTGGAAAAGTGCGAACGCCACTTCCCAAGCCAAGGTTGTGATCTATAAAAAACAAAGTTGACTGGAAACGATTAGGCCTACTATTGTGTAACATAAATCGAAATATTACCTCTGAGTATTGTAGGCTTAAAGCGTTTGATTGATTTTCCCTGAAGTGCGCAAAACAAACCCCACAATTTAAGATCATTTGCAGCGCACACAAAAAGAACCAGATTTAGGCAAATTATATTTAAATTGATGAGTGCATAATTTCATGTAGCTGTTATCACTTGTTCAAACAGCCAAAGGCTGTGCACCAGTGTGTGGATGTGATGTGCTGCTTGTAAAACACGCTATGGAAAATATATCACTATTTTATTAAGTAAATCTTTCATTGTGCCACTTCAACGCTTTTATCATTTACAACAAGTCTTATTTCTTCTAACTCATAGGCAGCCTCGTTAAGTCAGTGGATTGTTTGTGTGGCCTAAATACATATTTAAACACAACTTGAATGCATTTGGTCTCTTTTCAAACGGGGAAATCCAAATTAGTACATGGGTCGTCCCGTCTTGTGTGTGTGTGTGTGTCCTTCCAGCCAGCAACGTCACTAATCGAGAGGGATTCCCCTTCCTGCTGATCGTTTATAAGGGCGTGGAGCTCCGGTGCACAAGCGTTGCGTGAAAGTGCGTTTTTTACCCACCAAACAACAGTTTCACCAAAAGGAGCGTCAGTGTCACACTGAGTTAAATTTCATTTTGTAATTTCATTTTTTCTATCAGAATTTGCCTCCTTTTCAAGCAGTCAGAACATATAAATATTGATGAGGGGCGTTTCACTGACCATTTACAGGCAACTATGGGCGTTTGAAGGGTAGGACATAGAGCTCCCTCACATGTGCTACATTTCAAGTTGATTGTGATTTATAAAGGGAACATTGCTTACAAGTGTGTGTATGCAGTTTTGGCATACGCCATTTTTCACTTTTAGTGAGGTTTCTACACACAGTTTTATAAATGAGACCCCTGGTCCCTTTGGTGGAAACATAGTTGGTTCTTTGAAAGTTTCCTAGTTCCAGGAATTAGGTCCTGGGGTGGTAACGCGGCTTAAAATGTATAAGTTTACTTGAGTAACAAAAGAGTAACTAATGATTAAGTTATGAGTAATTAATGAGTCATTACTAGTTTTTTCAGGGGCTGATTCAGAGTTGATCTGGAACTACTCATGAAGAGAGTGAGGATCAATATGTTGGATTACAAATATTTATGAACTAATCATTATTAGTAATGTCCTGATCCGATATTAACGATTGGGATCGGGGCCGGTCAAGGCATTTTCACCTGATGGTATCGGCTTTCTTGAGCACAAACCTTTGCTTTGCTTTAGCTGTCAGACAAGTGTAAACAGAGAACAGTTTGTGGCTGGATATGGCTAAAATGTCTGCAGTGTGGAAATATTTTTGGAAATTGGAAAACGAAAACAGTCCAACAGCCACTTGTAATGTCTGAAATGTAAGAATTTTGCAAAGCGGTAGTAAAATATTTAAAATATTTAACTTAAGTGAGAAATTGGCATGTATCACAGGGCGCTGCTTGCGACCACAGCTACTGAGTGACAGGAAGCTCTGGAGGAGAGAGTCGGGGGCAGCCCAGGAGCTTTATCTTGTCATCTTGCTGACAAGCATGTATTCATATTTTAAAGAGGTCATATTGTGCTTTTTCCCTTCCCTTTATTTGTGAATCTTGTGTGCATTGTTCTTTTTGAGACTAATCTAGGTCCATAGGTAAAGGCGACACCGAGGTGACACACTGGAGGATACTTTAAAAAGCAGAGAGAAATTTTATATATTCAATGTACTTGAAGTGCGCACTGTTCAACTGTATTATCTAAGAAAATAGGAGTAGCAGATAGGGACTTGGCAGACACTCAATATTAAATGACTCGGATTGGGATCGGGGGCAAAAAAAACATGATCGGGACATCCCTAATCATTATGTAATGAATCATTAATATAGTATCTCAGACTGTTCTTTAGTAACTCTCAATTATCATATATACAGCCCTCGATTCTGAGATAAGAACAACTTATTAACGATATATTAATTATTAGGTTGTTCCTGATTCGTTCCTTAGTAACTACTCACAATTTTGTGCACTGTCTACAAAGTGTTACCAGATTTATATATATTATCAACGCTTACCTTGAACCTCACCCTATTTGAAAAAAATAAATGCATCAGCACACTAACATCACGACCCGCAAGAGGAGCAGAGAACAGACCATTCATTCATTCATTCATTCATTCATCCATCTTGTCATCCATTCATTCCTCCACTCAGAGAGACAATAGGCTGTTGTTGTGTTTATGGTCTCTGTTTGTGGGCTTTCTCCCAAGCCCAGTGTGCCGTGGACTCGGGAAGCCTGTTCATTCAAATAAAGTTTAACAGGCCCGTTTCAGTCCCACAGGACCCTAAACACAAGGGATGACAGTGGAGCAACACTGCCTTTCATTATCTCAAACTTCTATGACCTAATTATATTCAATCTAATCAGCGCTCAGTCTTCCACTGCGTGGTCTTTATTACAGAAATGTGGTAAGATGATTGACAGTGATGATTTAAACATCTAAAAGTGTAAAGCCTGACTCAGAAGAATTACTTAATTACGTGCTGATTGCTTAACTTGTACCACATATATACTGTCACATGTGGAAAGAATTTGACTTTAAGGACTGTAAATGAATATTTTCATCAGTCCAACAGTTTGAATAGTCAGAAAATTTGGTTAAATTAAAATGTGTATGCTCGCACACATGCATCACCGTGGCAACAGATTCATCACTGACCTAAACCTGGGGTTGTGACGGAAACCGTCCACCCTTGTAAACAACAAATCAATCTTTTTGGTTGCCTTGGTACCGACACCTAAAATAAGGAGCATACGGAGAAGAGACGGTAATGTGTATATGGTCATGTCATCGGCCAACAACATGTATGAGCCCCTGAACATGCCTGCATGATTATAGCTATGTAAATACTGTCAGTGTTACACAGTATCCTCAGTCACGCGCTCTGTTGGCTTTTTCTCTGCAGGTCGCCCTCATTCTCTCATCCACTTTATATCTTTCCCCTCTGCTGCACCATTAATTCCCACTCTTTGTAATATCGTTCTGCCCATATCTGTGTGTCGATGGGAAACATGGAGCAGCAAGCAGAGTTTGATGGAACAAGAAAGGCGTTACTGGAAGATAAATTATTAGGAGCATTGAATTACTCTGTGTCAGGATGAGGAATTTCACCATATGTCAACAGCTTTCAGTATTAATGGGTTTTAGACACGTAACTCTCACATGTGGGGAAATGAGCACAGAGGTTTAAGGAAGAAAGCTCCAAAAAGCAAAGTAAATATGGGATGGACCGATATCCATCCACACCAGGTCTTTGTGGGGGATCTGCAGGTGTTCAGAAACCTGATGGTAAATGTACTCCCTGACAGTATCTTGAGTGTGCTTTGAAATCTCTCATGGCTTGGGATCTATTAGGACTTGGCTACATGACCATTTTTGACATTTATTCATTTACATGAAATAAATGCTATCTGTGGATTTCCTTGAAGAGACAAAGTAAATTCGCATGGCGCTTTTGCATTCAACGGGTTCAACGTTTAAACCATCTTGACGTGCCAACCTTGGAGGGAACAGAAAGAAAAGGAGAGTCCAAAATGCTCAAAAAAATAAAGGGAACACTAAAATAACACATCCTAGATCTGAATGAATGAAATAATCTCATTAAATACTCCTTTCTTTACATAGTTGAATGTGCTGACAACAAAATCACACAAAAATTATCAATGGAAATCAAATTTATCAACCCATGGAGGTCTGGATTTGAAGTCACACTCAAAATCAAAGCGGAAAACCACACTACGGGCCAATCCAACTTTGATGTAATGTCCTTAAAACAAGTCAAAATGAGGCTCAGAAGTGTGTGTAGCCTCCACGTGCCTGTATGACCTCCCTACAACGCCTGGGCATGCTCCTGATGAGGTGGCGGATGGTCTCCTGAGGGATCTCCTCCCAGACCTGGACTAAAGCATCCACCAACTCCTGGACAGTCTGTGGTGCAACGTGGCGTTGGTGGATGGAGCGAGACATGATGTCCCAGATGTGCTCAATTGGATTTAGGTCTGGGAAATGGGCGGGCCGGTCCATAGCATCAATGCCTTCCTCTTGCAGGAACTGCTGACACACTCCAGCCACATGAGGTCTAGCATTGTCTTGCATTAGGAGGAACCCAGGGCCAACCGCACCAGCATATGGTCTCACAAGGGGTCTGAGGATCTCATCTCGGTACCTAATGGCAGTCAGGCTACCTCTGGCGAGCACATGGAGGGCTGTGCGGTCCTCCAAAGAAATGCCACCCCACACCATTACTGACCCACCGCCAAACCGGTCATGCTGGAGGATGTTGCAGGCAGCAGAACGTTCTCCACAGCGTCTCCAGAGTCTGTCACGTCTGTCACATGTGCTCAGTGTGAACCTGCTTTCATCTGTGAAGAGCACAGGGCACCAGTGGCGAATTTGCCAATCTTGGTGTTCTCTGGCAAATGCCAAACGTCCTGCACGGTATTGGGCTGTAGGCACAACCCCCACCTGTGGACGTCGGGTCCTCATACGACCCTCATGGAGTCTGTTTCTGACCGTTTGAGTAGACACATGAACATTTGTGGCCTGCTGGAGGTCATTTTGCAGGCTCTGGCAGTGCTCCTCCTGCTCCTCCTTGCACAAAGGCGGAGGTAGCGGTCCTGCTGCTGGGTTGTTGCCCTCCTACGGCCTCCTCCACGTCTCCTGATGTACTGGCCTGTCTCCTGGTAGCGCCTCCATGCTCTGGACACTACGCTGACAGAGACAGCAAACCTTCTTGCCACAGCTCGCATTGATGTGCCATCCTGGATGAGCTGCACTACCTGAGCCACTTGTGTGGGTTGTAGACTCCGTCTCATGCTACCACTAGAGTGAAAGCACCACCAGCATTCAGAAGTGACCAAAACATCAGCCAGGAAGCATAGGAACTGAGAAGTTGTCTGTGGTCACCACCTGCAGAACCACTCCTTTATTGGGGGTGTCTTGCTAATTGCCTATAATTTCCACCTGTTGTCTATTCCATTTGCACAACAGCATGTGAAATTGATTGTCAATCAGTGTTGCTTCCTAAGTGGACTGTTTGATTTGACTTGGAGTTACATTGTGTTGTTTAAGTGTTCCCTTTATTTTTTTGAGCAGTGTACATTAGCATTGTCTCAATATCCAGTATTATATAACCCTGACCTCCAGAGTGTGAAATGGTGCCAACAGAGCTTTCTGCTTTGTATCATTTTGCCAGAAAATAGCCAGAACCGATAGAAGCCATGTTGCAACTGGTGGATGCCAGTGAGCTTCCAGAGTCACTTCTTTCACAAAGATGCACAAATGTAGTTTGCTGTGTCACTTTATAGTGTAATAAAAGTGTGAATTATTGAGGTCTGACAAAATGTTCAATGCACATCCTCCTCCTCATAAAACAAAGCAGATTTTTGGGAATAGTTGTGGATTGTTTACATCAATATGGAGCCTTCTAGCTAGGAGACTTTTTATTCTTGGACTTTGCTGTCTTGTGACTTTGCTGCCAATTAGTTTTAATTTTGTCAGTCATTTTAATTTATTCTTAGTCCTGTGTCAAATGTTCTTGTTAGTTTTTGTCATATTTAGTCCAATGTATACTATTTTTTTGTCAAGTTTTAGTTGACAAAAAGTCTGATTTTAGTTTTTGGGGGGGGTCGGTAGTAATCTTTACTCGTTACCATTGACGGCAACATTGCCCAGCACCATTGCTCTAAAAGTTGCTTCATATATCATCACCAGGTGTCACCCCCGTCGGCCAGCATTCAAAGCACTGGACAAAAAAAATACCGCTGAAGGAACACACTGTTCAAGGGAAACTTTGAAGGGAGAAAATATGGCCTATAATATTTGGTCTCCTCTTTATACTAACAAAAAGAAAGAGAAATTTTATAAACGTTTTTATTTAGTTTTTTTTCATTGTTTAAGTAGACTGTTGCTGTCTCGTCATTGTTTTAGTCACGGAAAATAAGGTTGTTGATTAATATATTTCGTTTAGTGTCGTCTGACGAAAGTAACACTACTGCCAAGTGTTAGGTTTCGTAGTGTGTAAACACCATAAACTGTCAGTGAGTGGAATAGGGTGAAACCAGTGACAGGAATAATTCTTGCATCACCCGAATGCTCATTCATGTGCACGTGCATCCTTGTGTGCATGCACAGTACAAATAAACCCATGCTGTATAATATGTTCAAACATTGCTCCATAGCTCAAATAGTGGTCAAAAAATCTACACAGGTACCTTTAACTACTTAAAGGTATACCTCCACAGAATGGTGTCCAGACCAGAGGTGACAGTCTCAGGAGACTGAAGTGCACTTAAAGAAATAAACAGTCTTGCATTAAAAAAATAAACACTGTGGTTAAAACAATAGGACAAAGTAAGGGAGAGAGTCACTGGAATCCATGTGTAAACAGGATGAACTCAAAGCTGGGCATGGACAAACATTAGCACAGATCTTGGTCTTTTGTCTGTCCTCTATGGACTGAATAACAGGCAGTGGGAGTGAGACTCATGTGGATTCATCCTGGACCTCCTAACTTTTGACCAAGCAGGGGATTAAAGCACGTATCCACACTTGGACTCAAACTCAAGCAAGTGTTTGCCTTCAAATCATAATCATAATTAAGATCTCACAAAAATGTCCAGAGCACAAGTTATGTTTTTGCTCAAATTTAATAAAGAAGGAAATTCCTTTTAAAAAAAAGGAATAAACCCCATAGCACAGGGCAGTCATGCAGATTTAAAACACCCTTGACTTTTCTGCATTTTATTCTGACACACATCTGCTCAGAGAACAAAAGACATTCAAACCTGCACACACACACACACACACACACACAGAGCGAGAGTGACAGGGAGAGTGGGTGAGCGGGGGTTACAGAAACAAGGAGAAATGAAAAGTGTCTTTGAAAGTAAACAAAGGCAGAGTGATCAGGACCAGATTGGTGCAGATCAAACAGTAGTGTTGAAGTAGGAGGAGAAAGGCCTCTGATGGAGACATCAAACAGAGCTAATGTAAACCACATATCGGCCTGACATCACACGCATACACACACACACACACAGGTCCTGTCAGATGCTTCTGCACTCTCAGACAAATTTAATAATAAGAACAAACCTCCGCATACGAGCACTCTCTCTCTCTCACACACACCAGCCAAGTACTCAGCAAATATGTTTAAAAGACTGAATATTAAGGCCGTTTCTTTCCAGGAAATTAGAATTACAGAGCAAGAAACAAAATTTATCAGTGAGAGCCAAAACACAAAGTAAAACCAAATGAACTTTGAGAAGATATTTGATCAGGAGCTTGTATTCATCACGGATAAATTATATGTGGATTGGGTGATACATACTGCTGGAAAGAGACGTAATATCCCTAAATATTAATGGAGTCATAGCCTTTGCTTGATTTTCTCTGCATGCAAGACACAGCTGACCCATGATGTCAGATGGAAGAGAGAAAGGCGATGAGGGAGAATAAACAGTGTTGACTGGGATGTGTCTATTGTTGAGTCTGTCACTGTGTGTAAGTGAGTGTGTGTGTGTGTGTGTGTGTGTGTGTGTAAGTGAGTGTGTGTGTCTGTGTGATATTACAGTTACCTACGTCACTGTGGTGAAGGGCATCCACAATGAATCAGCAGCATAGTAATCAATGCCCTCCAAAGTGAATATGAGTTGGATACAGAGAGGTTACAAACAGGTCAGTGACAGAACGAGCCAACAGCAAAATCAAAAGGAATATTTTAGCAGAAAGACGGAGTCGGCCAGCACACTTTATCCAAGAAGCAAAACCACATTTCTGAGGAATTTTCCAGAGATTTTGCCATTACCCCTGATGTGAGGTGTCCAAAGAGAGGGCTTCCCAACGTAGCATCAACAATCACACATCATACTGTCTGTAATGTCTGCACTAACCCCAACATGATCGTACAAATGGGGATAACCAGAGGGGAGCAGACGTTGTAAACAGTTGGGTTAGCCCAAACCTAAGAAAGATTATTTTCCTTATTTACAACTAGCTATATGCTCTATTTTTAAGCCATCTGAGATAGTAAAATGCCTAAACAACTTTACATCATTTGAGAAAAACATGGTAGTTTCCCAGGAAAAACAATGGCTAACCTAGCAATTATGTGTGCTTGAAACTTGTTCTATTGATGTCCTTACTCTATCGACAGAAATCTATTATTTTTTCACTTTATTCTGACAAATTTCCTGCTAAATGCCCTAAAACACAGGAAATCAGGAGTGTGTGACACCGGAAGGGGAGAATGCAATGAAGTCATTAGAAGTCTGATAGAAGCCATTGTAGCTTGTAGCCTACTTAGACAAGTCTTGCTGGGTCTAAATACTTATGGCCCATAGAATGAAGAACAGATAGGGAAAAAGCACCCTTTTTCCATAGATTCTTGTTGGAGTTGTTGCCACAGCGAATACCGACACAACAGTGGGCTGAACGCAGATGATGTGCACACAGCTTCGTCCGTGTTGGTTGGCTCCCCTTTATCACAGGGACAAAACCGATTTTGTCAGAGACAAAACCGATTCTGTCATCAGCATTCGCTGAGTATGACGGCAGAGTATGCAGCGGAAAAGATGAGCAGTGACTTTTAACAGTAAATGTACAGTGTAGGTTTTGAATACTAGAGAAGAACACTGATTTATTTACTCAGCAAACACAGTGAAATCTGGTGGCTTGCAACCCTTCAAGACTCAGCCCAAAGCACCACCCCACCTCTCTGATGTTTATAGTTTTAGTCTCAGATGTGTGCAATAAAAGCCTGTGTGTTATCATTAAACCTTTATACTTTTGTTTATAAGTGCTGCATTAAATCTAGATGTTATTGTGCAAAAAAAGCCTAGATAAAATATCTTTGCTGACACTATCATGAATGTCCCTTTCTGGTGCAGTTTACTCTGAGTACCTCAGAAGGTCTTCAGGAAGTTGGCCAATCAGGAGAAAGTGGGCTTTTAGGGAGGGCGACTTTAAGGAGATAGTAGCCCAGACAGAGGATGAAAAGAGGTCCGAAACAATGGACAGAATGAAAAAAAATGTGTTTTTTAAACATTAAAGCATGTAGACATTTTCTAGCAGAAACCCAAAATAAAAGTAGGAGCCTGAAAATGAGTAATATGGGACCTTTATATTTATTAGCTTATTACTTGTAAATTAATACTTGGCAAGAGAGGACATGTCCTCATACTTATGATTATGTCTTTCTAATGTACATCGTCATTAAGTGCTTTCTGAATCACCTGTAATGTTTCAAGCTTTGGATGTCATCATAAGTGATAATCTTCATTTGACACAAGCTCTGGCACAATGTATTGAAACAGAGCACTTCACAGGAGTGAAACAAGCTTTGGATCTTCATTATCACCAAGTCATCTCATCAACTTACTGCCACTAGCAGTACTAGTGTTACAACCACTTTCTAGGTGCCAGAGGTTAACTCCTTGTGAAAAACTTTATTCCATAGTCCATAGGCTGGTTTGATAGCTAGCTAGCAACTTGCTCACAGAGATGACACGAGTGAATGAAACAGACCCACAACAAGACAACAAACTCCTATGACAATGTTAGACATATTGCTACATAATCAAAGGCTTTACTATGGTAATATCTCAGGTTGGAAGCTCGTTTTGCCATTATTACTGACAGAACTGGACTTCTTTTTGCAGTGGAGTAGCCCCCTGCTGGCTGTTGGAATGCAGACTTGATCTGCACTCAGTTTCTCCTCCTGAAGGACCCTGAAGTGTCTTTGACATTTAAACTGAATCTTGTAGATTGAAATTGAAATGAGAGAAGCAAATTTGAATTAAGAGAACTGAAAGTGTAAGTATATAAATAGTAGAATTTCTAGTGAGGCTTAAATACAGTTTCAGTTGCAACTTAATGCAGTTTCATTCAATTTCAAGTTTATTGGAATTCATTTTCAAACTAATAAATTAAATTTCAAATTCATTTTGTAATGCAATTAAGATTAGGGCTGCAGCTAACGATGATTTTAGTATTCAAAGCTTCTATAGGTTATTTCAGCGATTCATCGATGCGTCATTTAAGAAGAACTTTTGCTTGGCGGCGGCGCCCCCCTGTAACGGGATCAACTGTGCACGTTTATAGGTGATAGATATTTATTAGTCCTTTCGGAAATTCATAGTGTATCATACAGCAAACATCAGACCAACAACCAGACAGCAAACATCACCCGAGTAAAAGCTATACTAAAGGCTTGTGCAGACTGCACGACTTTCAGCGTCGGCCAATGGCCGTGCCGTTCACACAACTTGCCGTCATGTGACGGCAGTCTTGAAGTTGTTGTGGGGTTCACGCTACGTGACTGATCGGTGACGTCACACACTACACGAGCTGACAGCTGGTCTCCAAACCACGTTTTGTCAAGAAAACCCACGGGAAATGAGTGATTCTGAACACGAAACAGCTTTTGTTTGTTATTAAAAAGATGGCAATTATAAAGACAAAGAATATGGGTGAAAGGATGGATTAGCATTAGTTAAAAGGTGCAGCTCCCCGACACCCAGTTAATTCCTGACTGTGAGGTTACAACTCATGGCCCAAAAAGGAGAACAACAAACGCACGTGTGTACATTTTCAGCTGAGGACTACGGCTTGCTTTGGCCAGCCTTCAACTCAGCAATCAATCATGATTTCAGTTAAATGCTAAAGATGCTGTTACTGTTACCTTGTCTGTGGTGCGGCGCAAATTCTTTGCATCGATGCATTTTATTAATCGATTTTATCGATTTAATCGATGAATCATTTCAGCCCTAATTAAGATAAACAATACAAATTCAAATTATGCTATTCAAATTCAAGTTTTTTAATGAGCAATTCAAATTTAGATTCTACTGACACGATAATATTTCCACAGTATGTAAACTTTTTTCTCCATTGATTTGCTGGACAAGTCAGAGAGACCATCACCAAAGTGACAGAAGCAGTTGTGTGAAGAATGAAAAAAGTGAGCTTGTGAGAGAAGTTTTGACACCTGGCATGTATTTTGGATTGTATGTTTTTGAAAGTCTGTCAGAAAACAGAACAAAACAAAACATCAGATGCAGTAACGCCACTAAAGTACACATGTCAGTTAATGACATTTCTGAGTAGCCTTATCTGTTCTGACAATACACAGCATGCAGCCTGTAAAAAGATGGAGTGAAAAATTCCCAATTTAATTAAAAGGGCACATTTATGATTTAGTTTTATTGAACAAATGTCAGAATTGTCATTGGAGGTTAATAAAAGAATTATATTCCTGTTTGTAGCAACAGTGCTTCCCAGCAGTGTTTATTCAAATGAGACTATTCCCAAGAAAAGGGGTAACATTCGCAGAATTATCAGAGAAATATTCGAGCCATATGTGCTGATCTGCCAGGAAAGGTCATTAACCTCTGGGTTCTAGCCAGAGTGAGCGATAACCAGTCTGCTCATTTTTCTCAAGCCGCCCGGCCCTCTTGATTCTCTCCTGCTGCCTCTGCTTCTTTTCTATAGCTCTATTCATTAAAGCTAAGAGCCTATTGAATATTGGCCTAATTAATTTGCAAAACAACCTAGGGGTGTGGTGTATGTGTCTATGCATGATTAATGCCCCAATCAGGATGTTTATTTGTGTTCACATGTGAGAGTGGAAGATCTGTCTTAGTGTGGTCTGCAAGACGTATGAGCATGTGTACGTTTAGGAGTTTATGAATGTATTGTGATGCTGGCGTTGTCGCTGACCCCAATCTTTGTAAAGGTCAATGAGACAGAGAGGAAGCAAAAGGAACAATGATCAAGGTTACAAATTGTATGTTTATGCAACGCTGTAAATCTCATGTAAGACCTGTTCCTCAACCAAGACTTGAGTACTAATCCACTAAAGTTTATGGAGATTATCCTCATCCTATTAATGTTGCACTGTGAGATTTTACCCTTGACTGTCCTCCTGCTGCAGCAGAGAGACACAGTATCGCCATGTAAATGATCAGTTTTGCATGCTTTTTACGAGAAAGAAGGCATGACTGGAATTAAATCCAACAGTTGAAGAAAGAGACGCGGGGGAGAGATATGGGTGAGTTGAGGGGTTTATGGGGGGATTGCAAAATCCCATAACAAAAAGCATTACAAGTACACATCAGAATGGCTTGCTAATCAACTTCAATAACAAACAGAGAAGAACTTCAAATGAAACATTAAGAATTAAACTGGCACAATAA
This sequence comes from Micropterus salmoides, assembly GCF_014851395.1. Taxonomy (NCBI): domain Eukaryota; kingdom Metazoa; phylum Chordata; class Actinopteri; order Centrarchiformes; family Centrarchidae; genus Micropterus; species Micropterus salmoides. Next base: position 13,339,799 of record NW_024040263.1, on the reverse strand, counting down.
ATAACTAAGTGGAAAAGATATAGAGTCTCTTATTTTGTAAACTTTAATTAGGCACAGAAAACACACACATACATGCACGCAGAGCTTTTGCTTAGTTATTTTACAAGGATTACGCTGGCGATTACATGGGGCGCTTTTACTGGCTGCTCCCACATTCCAGCCTCTCTGTCTCACTTCCTTATGCTTGTCCTTTCTTTGCTGCTGTTTCTCATTCTTACGTTCTTTTGCAAACCCTGTCTCTCCCTTTCTCCCTCCACAGACGAAGAAATTTATCTGAGTGGAGTATATGAGATTGCAGCCCTCCTGTATTAACATTTCAATCACGCTTTTAGCTCGGTGAAAGAAAATAAATTCAAGTGGGTTCGTACCTTTTGCTCCCCTAAACTGTATGCAACTGCATCCCTCTCTCTCTCTTTTCCAAACCCATAAGAGCCGGTTCAATAAGTGAATGATAATCCCTGTAGAGGCAGGGAGCAGCCTGCTGGAGTGCCTTTGTAGTTTGGAGGGCAGATTAACATGGTGGCCATAGAGAGAACAGAGTCCTTTGTCTCACTAAAGGCCCAGGATTAGAAATGGGGACTGGCCTATGAACTTATGGGAGTCTTGAGTGTATGTGGATATCGAGGGGCTGAAGGAATGCATACATTCACTTACAAGATAACAAACACATGTGAAAGATATGATTCATTATTGTTTTAAAAACTTTGTATGGTAAAGAATACATAGCCAAGGATGAAGATGGGTAATGCAGATCCTTGTTTGTGTGCATTAATTACTAATGAGTCCCCCAAATTAAACAAAACAAAACAAAAAACATTAGTTATAATTAGCCTACAGAATGACACATATAAGCATTTTCTGATGTTAAGCCCATTTCAGCAGGACAAGATGATTTATGGGTGCTCTCCAAAGTTGTTATAGATCCGTGTAACAAAAATAAAACTGCTTTATGATCATACGAAGTCATGGTTAAGGTTTAGGAACAAACCTTCAGGGAATTTTGTGGTCATAGTTAAATAAAACAATGTTGACTGTCGGTTGGAAATGGAAATGAACAGCGGTCTCCCATGTTGGGGGGCCTCTGAGGATGTTGGGTGTCCTCAGAGGTCACACTATTGTCCTTTGACAAGAGCCATAGAGGTATTCCTGCATTTTCTAGAGAGCTTTGTCACTTGACCATAAACATGTAATTTTTGGGGCATTTACTGAAACGACTGATGCTGTAGTTTTTCTTAGGAGGACAGTCTCATGTTAATTGCTCTGCAGTCTGTTGGCCGTGATTTTTTGGCTCAAGGAGAGGTCGTGCTCCTCTCCTTCACTTAATATGGACCAAGTGCAGGCGAGAGCGGTGTGTTTGTTTCTTTACTACTGTCTCATACTATTCCCCTTTCGAGGTAATTACCATACAGTCATCTTTGATATGATTTTCACTCGTTCGTGTTTGCTGTATGAGTATGAGAAAAGAGGGAACAAAGGGTACGTTGAACTTTTGTAAGTTTTTAAACAGTGGTCACCAACCTTTTCCAAGCCAAGATCACTTCTCAAGTCCAAATACTGTTCAGAAATAATAACGTCGCCTCTTTTCTTTTTCTTTTTTACAACCAGTCCATTTTAACAATTTGAATTCTGACTATTGTATGGTTTGTCAAGGCACAGTATGACCAGAATGCTGTTTAATTTATCTAGGAAAAGAGAGCAACATAAATCTTCCCACTGAACCATATACCATGTGACAACAAAAAGGGAAATGAACAAGCAATTAGGTACTAAACAAAGTATTTCACTCCAAACTATACAAAACCTCCCCAGAGTCAGTGTGAGTGGCTGTGACTATACACTATCAGTTAGCCTAGTGCTCTGCCATTATGCTCATAGCTAATGACACCTAGTCTCACACAGTCAGTAAGGTGCCTGTCAGTCATGCTGGTCCTGTGCTGTGTTTTGATTGTTTTCATCTGTGAAAAGGCCATCTCACAGAGATAAGTGGAGCCAAAGTAGAATTTCACTTTTACAGTGCACAGGAGGTGAGGAGAGAAAATCTTTCCATGCTTTTATGTCACCAACGGTTGCAGTCCTTTGCCTTGGTTTGCATTTCAATATCAATTTGCAGTTCAATTATTTCCACATCCACTCCATTTGGTAAGGAAAAGGCACCCTGCAACTTGACAGATACAGTGTCAGTGTCAATTGATAAAAAAACGGATTTGTGATGAATTTGATTAAACTTACATGACAGGCATTTCCTGAAAACGCCCGTCAAATTCAGCTGCCACTTCACAATTAAAACAGGCACAGGTTTAGCTTGTCTCACATTCTGTGCAGTCTTTCCAGATTTGGGAAGCGTGTCAGTCTCCTATTTCTCAACTGAGAGTTCTACAGACCCATTGTGGCTTGCATTGACATATTAATCACGTATGCCAATTTTTTGTCTTTACCCTGCAGTTCAAAGTTGTGAGATCGTTGTCGTTGCCACACTTTATCACAGTTAGACCCCAGTAGGTAATGTTACTGTAGTGCAGTGGTCGGCAATAGGCAGCCCGTGGGCCAGAACCGGCCCAACAGCAATAATAGTAGTAGTGGCTACCGGCACATTGAGTGTCATTGAACATTAACACACGTGAAAATCAAAACACAACACTAAAATTAATTATTTTTGTTCATGAAGTCACCTTTCTTTTATTAGGAAAAACACAACTGTGGATATGTAGGTATGTCATGATCTTTTACCTTTTACCTTTCCCTGTCCTCGCGACTGTAAATTCCACTAACCACAAGAAAAAAAACAGGGGAAAAGAGCACAATGAGTGTTACTTTGTGGCTATAACAACGCTGTTGACACAATTGACAGATAACCTGCAACCCCTGCTGGAGCAAGTGAACTATACAACGATCAGTATTTAATGTTTAATTAGGCTATAATCAAAACTCATGTTAGGTCTAATTTTCGGGACAAACGGGAAAGGGATTGGGACAACTGCTTGTAATTCGGGACTGTCCCGGATTTTTCGGGACGTCTGGTCACCCTAGGCTTGCGTGTCAGTAAACGTGTGATTGGATTCCCCTGAATTTCCTCTGGGAAATGAAAATAAGCGTCCATGGGTTTATAAATGCGGATCAAAGCTGGGATGAACACAAACTGCAGCACATTCTTTATTGTGAGCATGTGCAAAAGTGTCCTTATAATCAATTTGTTTAACAAGGGAGAAAGGCTGCATTAAGTCTAGTCTAAACAATTTTCTTGCAGGCTAAAATCAACACTTTTACATAACACCGACGATACACAGGATGTTAATGTGGATCGGGTTAGCTGCTGAAGTATTGTGGAAAACCATAACTATAGTATTTTGCACCGGTTAATGTTAGCAACTGCTCGGCGTTAGCTGGCGAGCTAAAATCACAACCTCAAAATATGTTCCACATGTTTTGCAGTAATTAGTTCACCTGTCCAATAGGATGAAAGCCAACTCTGTGTTGGTTTTGTCGGTTCCAAGACAAAGCAGAGGTCTCTCCATGTCTCAAGCCTTTCTGATGTTGACTGGGTTTTCACCTAATATCGATCTGGTTTTTATCCTTGTGGAGTTTATGTTTGCGTCAGTGTTGTGCTGGGAGCCGGTCGTTTTCTTGTTTTAGTGGACTCCATGGCGTTACCTGCCGTGTTGTTGCTGTGTGTACGTTTTCAAATCAATAGACAAGAGGGTCAAGAGCGTGCATGCAGTCACAGCCAATGGATTTCCTGGAAAAACCGACCTGGAGACAGGCGTATTAGTGGTCAAAGGTAACCAGGTGGATCAATTTGAAGCGAGATTACAATCCCTTCACACACAGGCAATAAAAAAGTGATTCATTTCATTTAAAAAAAAGTGATCGATTACAAATTAGGCAGATCGGTCTGTCTCTCAATATCTGTACTGTAAATATGAAGCTACAGCCATGAGGCTTAGCTTAGCATAAAGACTGGAAGTAGGGGGAAAGAGCTAGCATGGCTCTGTCTGAAGTTAAGATGCCGAGCAGCACCTCAAAACTTTACAAATTTACGAATTGTTTTGATGTAATTTGTTTGTAAAACCACAAATTGTTGTTTTTACATTTGTATTTGTGTACAAATTACACAAAAAGAGTTCATTTTAGAGGTGCTGGTAGGAGTAGCTTTGGACAAAGCTAGGCTAGCTGTTTCCCACTGCTACTAGTATTTATGCTAAGCTAAGTTATTCAAATCCTGGCTCTAACTTCATATTTATCTTACAGACATGAATGTGGTATCAATCTTATCATCTATGTCTTAGCAAGATAGCAAATATGCGTATTTCCCCAAAAGTCAAACAATTCCTTTAAAAGGTCTAGATATTCATTATAATACTCAATACACGTCGAGTGTAGGCAAGACTCAAGTGTCCGTTTCTCCCTGTTCTATCCCTCCTGTTTAAGGACTCAGCACAGACACCTGATTCAAGCAGTGAACTGAGAGAGAGAGACTGAGATGTGGAGAGACAGCATAGCTGTAAAAGTTCCCGTAAATCAAAGCATTAGTTTGTTTAAATAAATACAGCCGGTATGACCAGGGATGACAAGAGGCAGCCTATGATGAGCCCCATTCATCACACACACAAACACACACATACACTTACTTCCATTCCACCCTCTGCATCAACAAACATGGACCCAGATTTAGAACCAAAGAAAAATGCCAGCAATGAAACAATGTTATGAGAACAACCACCACCGCCAAGTAACTTACTGCTCGTCTCAAATCTTGTCCAAGCGTGAGTGTGTGTGTGTGTGTGTGAGGGAGGGAGGGAGGGAATGCACACTTATGTGCACTTTCTAAGACAAGAACTGGGAGCAGACGTTGGAAACGCAAAGTCACTGTTCAGCCTCCAAACTGAGGGCAATAAGCCGGCCACAAACACTTTTCTCTGTGTACATTTCCTCACCACTCACATTTACTGACCACTGAATAATTTGAAGACACTCTTGGGAGTAACCCATTAAAAATGAAATGACCATGTAAGGTTCAAATGCAACTTTATTGTAACTGCCTATTTGTCTGGTAAGTTGAGATGCAATTTGAGGCACAGTTAAACTGTGGAAAATGTAATTATCTTTACATTTAGTTTGGTTTTTGCCTTCATTGAGAAAGCAGCCAGCTCCCTGCCTCCAATCTGCTGTTATTCATATTACGATTGAATTTATGAATCTGAAATGCAATTTTCTGTGGTTTTAAAGCTATTGGCACCTTCTACCACTTGGACAGTCACAGAGGGTGGAAAGAATATGCATGGGAGTGTGTGTGAGAGAGGGGCTGTGTGTGTGTGTGTGTGTGTGTACATGTATTGAGGTACACAGGGGTATCGTTACACAAAGCTATCATCTGCAGCCACTGCAACATGCACACACACACTCAAGAACAGCTGCCTTTACAATAAAGTCAGGAAACGACTGACGATTATTCTGAGAAGCAAAAAGTATTATTTTCAGTGAGATAAAGCAGCACACTGTGATATGGTTTGATTTTAGGGGGAAACAACTAAATCGTTACTTTAGATTAACAACCTCAGCAAAGTCTTAAAAGCCTCACAGCATGAACATTGTTTATTTTTTCTGTGTTGCCTGCGTAGAAATACATTTGTAAAATTACACATTCTGCCTGAACCACACATTCAAAAACTGCATTCTTGTGGCACTGGATAGTTAAGTGTTTTATTTGTTAGAACTTAATGCTGTCATTAAGTGATGTTGTCTCGTTACATAATATGAGCAATAAAACTGATGTACAGCAGCCTGTCAAAAGAAGTTAAATAAAAAATAAAATAGTAAAATGAAAGAAACTGAAAAAGGACAGAAAAGCATGTAGTGCATAGACATGCATACATACAATATATTCATCAAACGCAGAACATCCACATATTCAGTACATATACATACACTGAAATCAAGTCATGCAGTGGTGGAGTAAGTATTCTGATCCTTTACTTAGAGATTTCTAGCAGATAGTTTGATCCCACTCTCAAATCTGTGCAGTAAATATGAAGCTACAGCAAGCAGTCAGTTAGCTTATCTTAGTAACTGTAATTTCCTGAATTCTCTGCTGGTTGCCTGGCAGCAAATTTGCTAAATCTACTATGGCGAAGTTATGACCTGCCCTACTGTGTATCTGATTGGCTTAGCCTGATGATGACATTTCTCAACATACTTACTACTTAATACTGTTAACAATTTCAAGCTTCAGTGTGTACGTTTTAGTGGCATCTAGTGGTAAGGGTTGTAAATTGCAACCAACTGCTCACTCACCGCTCTCCCCCCTCTGCAAGCGCGTAGGAAAAGCTACAGTGGCCGACACGCTCAGTCGGCTCTTGTGCTAAAGAATATGTGTGATCCTCTATTTGTCCAAATTTCTCTTTTCTTCTCACTTCTAACAAACCAGACAACATCTTCTTCTTCTTCTTCTTCTTCTTCTTCTTCTTCTTCACACGTATTGAAGGTTGTGACAAAATGCGCTTTGTAGAGCAGTTTGTCTGTTTGGGCTACTGTAGAAACTTCCATGTAAGAGGATCCGCGGTGTATAAAAATGTCTCATTCTAAGGTAATAAAAGCATACGTTACATTACAACTTAACAATGGCGAGCTAATTTGCGGAAGAAAGCAAAAACTTCCTGTTCTTTCAGAAAGAGCTACGTGAGAAACGTCATCATCAGGCTAAGCTAATCAGAGGCGGGGCGGGTCATGCCGACGCCATAGTAGGATTCACAAAATCAAAAAGCAATTGCTGAGAGCTGAGAGTAAATAGTTTGTCACTTGACTCACTGTAAAACAGTAAAACAGTGAATTGTGTTTTTTTACACTTTAGTTTTTACTGTTTAAACAAAGGAGACACAAGAAGGTAATTAATGAGCTTTAGAGTTGCTCTCCTACTTTCTCCTGCTCTGTGTGTCAGATGTTCAGTTACTCCTCTGCCTCCTTTAGTGGTAATGGTACATGTAACAAGTAGTTTATTACATGTAGTTTATTTGTAGACATGGAGTCGAGGCTCAGTGATTTAGAAGTCCGGCTCCGCACCTTGGTAGATCAGTCTTTAGCTACTGTAGCTAGCCAGTCCCCGGTAGTCGGTGCGGACCAACCTGAGTTAGCCTGTAGTAGCCGTCCCCCGGCATCTCCTGAGCAGCCAGGAAAGGGTGGCTGGGTGACTGTCCGAAGGAGGAATAGTTGTAAGCATTCAAAGCCCACGGGTCACCACCAACCTGTTCACATTTCTAACAGATTTTCTCCACTCAGCGACACACCCACTGAGAAACCAACTCTGATCATTGGCAGCTCCATTTTGAGAAACGTGAAGTTAGCGAAGCAGAGCAGGCGACATTGAGTCTTATTTGAAACTGCTGGCTAAGGATAAACGTAAATAATGATAAGATTGTTATTCACGTCGGCGGTAATGACTCCTGGTTACGCCAATCGGGGGTCACTAGGATTAATGTTGAGTCAGTGTGTACATATGCAAAAACAATGTCGGACACCGTAGTTTTCTCTGGACCCCTGCCAAATCTGACCAGTGATGACATGTAAAGCCGCATGTCGTCATTTCGCCGCTGGTTGTCGAGGTGGTGTCCAGCAAACGATGTGGGCTTTGTAGATCATTGGCAGACTTTCTGGGGAAGACCTGGTCTGATTCGGAGAGATGGCATCCATCCCACTAGGGAAAGAGCAGCTCTCATTTCTGGTCAAGTCTGAAGAAATCTGGTTTATTAGTGGACCAAATCCATGACAGTCACAGTCTAACACACTTCTCTGCTCCTCCATTTCAGTAGGTACCCACCCAAAACCGTATAGTGACGATGTCTGTCCCCCGACCATCTAAATTATTTAAATCAAAGGCAAACAGAAGAGGAGCTGTGCATAAAAACTTCATAAGAATTAAAACCACAAGAGCAATAGTGCAAAAGAATAGGAGAATTAAATGTGGACTCTTAAACATCAGATCTCTCTCTTCTAAAGGCGTACTAGTAAATGAACTAATATCAGATTATAATATTGATTTATTTTGTCTTACTGAATCCTGGCTGGGTGATGGAGAATATGAAGATACTACTTGTCATTAATAGAGGAAATAGGAACAACCCCAGGTTTCTTTTCAGCACTGTAGCCAGGCTGAGAGAGTCACAGCTCTGTTGAGCCAAGTATTCCCATAGCTCTCAGTAGTTACGACTTCATGAGCTTCTTTAATGATAAAATTAACTATTAGAAACAAAATTCACCAAGACCTGCCCTTAACTGGCACCGACTTATCTCTAAACTCAGGAACCTTAGAAACAGCTGTAAAACCAGATATATGCTTAGATTGCTTTGCTTCCCTCAATCTTTACCAACTAACTTCAATAATTTCTTCATCTAAACCATCAACCTACCTCTTAGACCCCATCCCAACTAGGCTGCGTAAAGAAGTTTTACTCTTAGTCAGCACTTCTCTGCTAGATATGATCAATCTATCTTTATCAACAGGCTATGTACCACAGTACTTTAAAGTAGCTGTAATTAAACCTCTTCTGAAAAAGCCCGACCTTGATCCAGATGTTTTAGCCAACTATAGACCTATATCTAACCTTCCATTTCTCTCTAAGATCCTGGAAAAAGTAGTCGTCAAACAGCTGTGTGACTTTCTACATAGCAATAGTTTATTAGAGGATTTAGGGTTCATCATAGCACAGAGACAGCACTGGTGAAAATAACGACCTCCTCATTGCATCAGACAAAGGACTTGTCTCTGTATTGGTTTTATTAGATCTTAGCGCTGCATTTGATACCATTTACCATCAGATCCTGTTACAGAGACTGGAACATTTAAATGGCATTGAAGGAACCACTCTAAGCTGGTTTAAGTCCTATTTATCAGATCAATTTCAGTTTTTAGATGTTAACAATGAATCCTACATGCACGCCAATGTTAGTCATGGAGTTCCACAAGGATCTGTGCTTAGACCAATCCTCTTCACTTTATATATGCTTCCTTTAGGCAATATTATCAGGAAACACTCCATAAACTTTCATTGTTATGCAGATGATACTCAATTATATCTATCGCTCAAGCCAGATGAAACTCATCAGTTAGCTAAACTTCAAATGTGCCTTCAGGATGTTAAAACCTGGATGACCTGTAATTTTCTAATGTTAAACTCAGATAAAATTGAAGTTATTGTTCTGGGGCCTAAGCACCTCCATGACGCATTATCTAAAGATGTAGTTTCCCTGGATGGCATCGCCCTGGCCTCCAGCACCACTGTGAGAAATCTTGGAGTTATCTTTGATCAGGACATGTCCTTAAACTCTCACATTAAGCAAATTTCAAGGACGGCCTTTTTTCACCTATGTAATATTGCAAAAATCAGGAACATCCTATATAAATGATACAGAAAAACTAGTCCATGCATTTGTTACTTCTAGGCTGGATTACTGCTATTCCTTATTATCAGGCTGCTTGAAAAAGTCCATTAAGACTCTTCAGCTGATCCAGAATGCTGCAGCACGTGTTCTGACAGGAACCAGGAAAAGAGATCACATTTCTCCTGTCATAGGTTCTCTACATTGGCTTCCTGTAAAATCCAGAATAAAATTTAAAATCCTTCTTCTCACCTACAAAGCTCTTAACGGTCAGGCACCATCTTATCTTAAAGAGCTCATAGTACCTTACTACTCCACCAGAGCACTGCACTCCCAGAATGCAGGGTTACTTGTGGTTCTTAGAGTCTCCAAAAGTAGAATGGGAGCCAGAACGTTCAGCTATCAAGCTCCTCTCCTGTGGAACCAGGTTCCAGTTTGGGTTCAGGAGGCAGACAACATCTCCACATTTCAGAGTAGGCTTAAGACTTTCCTCCTCTTTGAAAGCTTATATTTAGGGATGGCTCAGGTGAGTCCTGAACCATCCCTTAGTTATGCTGCTATAGGCCTAGACTGCCGGGGGATTTCCCATGATGCACTCAGCTGCTCTCTCTTCCTCTTTCTCTCCCTCTGTATGCATCCTCATCCCATTAATGCATGTTACTAACTCGACTTCTTCCCTTTCCCGTAGTCTTGTGCTTCGTCTGTGGAGTCTGGATCTGTGGTTGCGAGTCACCTGCTGCCCCTGTGTTCCTGCTCGACACCCTCTGCTACAATTATTGTTACTAGTCCTATTGTTATTATTGTTATTATAATCATTAACAGTACGATTATTATCATTAACACTACTATAAAAATCTGTACCATTATTCATTCAGTCTATAGCAACATCACCTTTACTGTCTGTACCTCTGTGTGTATATTGTGTAGGCTGCCTCCCTCCCCTCTCTCTCTCCCTCCATCCCTCTCTCTCTGTCTCTCTGTCCCTCTCTTGCCCTCTCTCTCTCTCACCCCCAACCAGTCAAGGCAGATGGCCGCCCACCCTGAGCCATGGTTGTGCTCGAGGTTTCTGCCTTTTCCATGCCTCTGTCGCCTAGTGCTTGCTCTTGGTAGGAACTGTTGGGTCTGTACATATCATCTATGTACGGTCTAGACCTGCTCTTTATGAAAAGCGCTCTGAGATAACTGTTGTTGTGATTTGGTGCTATATAAATAAAATTGAATTGAAACTGGTAGGTAAATTATGTGAACGCTGAGTAGAACCAGACTAGCTATTTCCCCCTGTTTCCAGTCTTTGTGCTAAGCTAACACGTATTTCTTAAAACTATTCTTAAGCAAAATAAATGGACTAAAGATTTTATTGTCCCCATAGAGAAATTTTTTATTCACAGCACTGTACATCACCAATTAACATAAAAAAAATTTCCTCCCCACACATCATTCCCCAATGATGTTCTAGTAAAAAGTCCTGCACCTAATATGTCAGTAAAGTAAGTATCAGCTATATTTATATTAAATGATCAAAAGTAAAAGTACTCATTGCTGTGTATTATATTATATTATTATATTTCCTATATTCATCAAAAAGTTAATATTAAAACCATCGTGAAAGTAAGATTTATCGTAGGGTTGTTGTATTAGACTGCATTTATTATTGTATTAGTTTTAGATTATTTTATGTTGATGCTTAAAATTGTCTTGGAAATCAGAATAAAGCACATAATAATGTGAATTCCTCCTTTCAGTATTGTTCCCCCTTAAATGATTGATAAAGCAGGCCAATTTATCACTTTGACCTCTCATTATTGACATGGTCAGGTGCTATTTGGATCAAAACGTACATGGCAAAGTCATGAAGTAAAAAGCAAACAACAAAAAAAAAAACAACATGACCAAAACATTTTCCCCTCTAACTTTCAGGTGAGAAGAATGAACCTCTGTTCCCTCAAAGCTTTCTTTGTCCCATAAAAATTGTCTTTATTGTTTTAAGTTCTACATTTACACGTCTGTACCCGTTCATCGGAGAGTGAACAGTTGTCCTTAGAAGGGCAGAAAGGATATGACGCTTGGTTTTTTGGGCAAAGTTGTGGGAACAGTGTCACTTAGGAATGTCGATACTTCATAGCAAAGATCCTCTAGTACACACACACACACACACACACACACACACACACAGTGATCCCATTCCTAAATTGCCTGAAATATCACCAGTCACATCTTTGAGAAATGGGCTGCAAGGACATAATTTTGCCAGCTGCAGAAAGAGAATCCTGGCAAAACAGTGAAGATTAAATAGAAAAATGGAAAATAAACCACAATAATTTTAAACATTATTATCAGGTCCGTTGACTTTCGCTAACCCAAAGGAGTAATAGACGAGCTTTGACCCAGACTGTGAAGGTATGTCTCCCTGGAAGAGTATCACACAGAGTGCTCCCATGTCTGTCTACAGTTTATACACAGAAGACCTCTGCTGTTGTCACAGATGGCCCTCAGACCCACAAAAGGTGATTGTGTGTGTTTGAGGGTAAATGTGGTTCATATTTTTGTGCGTCTGGCATTATTTCACTTTTTTATGCCAGTGTCCTCAGGTGCATGTGTTCTTATGTGTGTGTGTGTGTGTGTGTGTGCTCTTACCAACCTATACAACAGTGGACCTCGACATCGTTACACACACACTAAGAGAGGACTACAAAGCTAACAGGGGACATTTTTGAGGTCGCCTGTTGGACATGCTTTAAAACATGCTAAAATCATGTCTAAAACCCACTGGTAAATTTTTTTAACTATTACCAAGAGGGGACCTGCAAGTGTGTGAGTGTTTAAGTCCATACTCAGCAGTGCCTCTAGTAGATAAAGCAGAGATTTTAATGACTCATTCACACACGTCGTTCTTAACACTCCCCTATAGAGTGAATGGCTTGTAGCCCCAGGGAGTCTTTCAGACTGTAGAGGGGCTATTATGCAAGCTACTTAGTAAAGAAAGCTGTCTCTTGAAACATATTTTATTTTGTTGTAACAAAATAAAAAAAGGCTGAGTTTTAGTGGATGTCTTGTGTTTTAAGATCAACATGTATTAAAATAAAGGGCTACACAATTAGCAGGAGAGTAAAACAAATTTTAGATTCTAAAAAAGGGAACAAACATAGAAAAACAACCAGGGTAGAAGTAGAAATAAAATGGCCAGTATTAAGAAACTTTCTTTACAGTTTTAATTAATTATTAATAATTTGACTGTGACTAAAGCTTTAAACTTGTTCAGTCCCAAAATACTAACTTGACCAGTTTTCTCAAGCACTGGACGTCAATACATTTTGTCATTATATTTGTGTCATTACTCTACATTTAAAGAAATGTATTTTATTGATTGATTTGCATTACAGAAAAAGGGACCACACTTGTCCTGTGTGAAATGACAGGAGTCCACTGTTCACTGGTACAGAATGATACAAGTTCCCTCTTTGATGGCATGGGGCGATAATCACACTCTAATTTGTATGAAAATAATAAATCAGCAAAATGAATCATACTTATGAGAAAAAAATAAATCCAACTAAATAGTCTTTTATTTGCTATAAAGGTTTTTTTTTAATAAAATAAAAAATGCTGAGTTTTAGTGAATGTCTTGTGTTTTAAGATCAACATGTATTAAAATAAATAGCCACACAGAAGGCAACAGAGTAAAATAATTTTAGATTATAAAGATAAGGAACAAAAATAGCAAAACAACTAGGGTAGAATTAGAAATAAAATGCTCAGTATTAAGATACTTTCTTTTCAGTTTTAGTTAATTAATAAAAAATAATTCGAATTTTAACTTTGACTAAAGCTTTAAACTTCAGTTTTCACAAGCACTGGACGTCAATACAGTTTGTCATATTTGTGTGCTTAGTCTACACTTATAGGGATGCTTTTTATTTATTGATTTGTATTACAGAAAAAGGGACCACACTTGTACTGTGTGGAATGACACAAGTTCCCTCTTAGATAGCATGGGGTGATGTTCACACTCCAACTTGTAAGAAAATAATAAATAAGCAAAATGAATCTTATGAGAAGAAATAAACTCAACTAAATAGTCTCTTTATTTGCTATAATCTTTTATTTTAAGAAAATATAAAGCCTGAGTTTTAGTGGATGTATTGTGTGATATAAACTCAACTAAATAGTATCTTTATTGAAGTTTTTTGCAACAAAATACAAAGGCTGAGTTTTAGTGAATTTCCTAACTAGTTTCAAGCTTCAGACTACTAAAATGATAGGCTACACAGTAGGCAGCAGAATGAGTATTTTAAAAGCACAAAGTAAAAACAAAATAAAAGGTCAGCTGCAAGATCTCTTCTCATTTTTAATTGTTGGATTTAATACTATTTATTATCATACTTCTACTATACCTTTGAAATAATTCACTCTCCAGTAATGATACATGACCAGTGTTTGTGCGTGTCCTAAATCTATATTTAGGAAGTTGTTGCTCGCAAACCACATTGACAACGGACCTGTATGTGAATTGAATGGTTAGTATCATACACACCGCTGCACAAATCTGTCTAACACAACGTTGTCAACGTCGGGAGACCCAGCTTCAAAAAAGTTATCAGCAAGCATGCAAGGAGCCTAGCTAATAAGGATAGCTATGTTAAAGTTAGAATACAGCTGTCGAAGTTAGCACGCTGTACATAACTGGTAGTCAGTAGGTGCGTTCGAGATGACTGGCTGACTTTCACAGACTTGATCGTCTAACGTGAGCTGCAGGCAACTGCGGGGGCGGATTATAAAAACAGCATCGTCAAGTCAGATACAATCTACCTCCGGTAGACTGCGTGAGCTGGTTACAACTTTGTGCAGCCAAAGAAAAGCTACTGCGTGCGCCGGAATCGGCGCCTGCCGTGATGTGACATCAGATGATCTTGGAGGTGAAGATGCTGGATGTGGAGGTCCTGGGCTGTTGAGGGAATAGAGAATCGGTTTGTTATCAAACCCAGACATTTGTTTTACAGTGCTGTGTTAAACTTTTGTTGTCTTCAAAAAGACAATGCCTTTGTCCATTTTTCTTGCCACATGATCCTCACAGTGTCACCAGCCTTCCCCAAGTTAGAGTGGGCTTGCTGGAGCAGGTAGATGATGGCATCCTCCATTCCCACCTCAGGGTGGTAGGCAAACTTCAGTGAGTCTGAGATGAGCCAAGAACAGTCCCTCCAGGACTTTGATTATGTGGGTTGTTAATGCCACTGTTCTATAATCGTTGAGGACTTCTTTGGTTACAGAACAAGGCAGGATGTCTTCAACAGCAATGAAACCTTCTCCTGGCTAAGGCTAAAGTTGAAGAGGGGTTGAAGGATTCCACATAGCTGGTGTGCACAGGCCTTCAGGATGCCATCTCTCTAGCTGCCTCTTCATCTGGCTGTAGGGTACACACAGGCGGGTAAGGGCGGCAAAGGTGGTCATGTTTTCTTATGTTGGGGGAGTGTGGCTATGATAAAGACTGTTGTGTTTTTTTAAGTAAACATAGCATACATACATACATACATAAACATTAAACAGAGTTAAATGATTTGTACTTGGAACATTTATTTACTTGTTCTTACCAGAAAGTCTGTCCCTAAAAGGAGCAGAAATGCTGCATCTGCATCTGAGTTCTCTCTGAACTCCCGGGCCTGTTCTTTGGACTCAGTGATGTGTCTAAATATATTCCTGCAAGAATTCTCCTGCTCCTGGTTTTGATGGCGATTATTCCAAAACCTGATGAATAGATTATAAAACTGAATAAATGAATTATAAACTGTCATCAGATTCCATGAACAACCAACACTATCTCAGCAACACTATCTCAGCAACACTCAGTGAGGATCATATGCATTTCCACCCTAAGGGTTTGAATTTGTATCTACATTTATATATTACACATCAAAACATCTATACACTATGTATTATGGCAGTGGGTATTTCTTATTTTAAATGTCGCCTGCTTAGCTTGATTTACTTGCTGAGAGTTGTCTGACAAGATCAATATTGTTCTCATATCTGAACACAAAATATGTCAAGCTATGTCTTTAAACTATTTTCAGGCTGCATCTTACATGACAATATATAACTATATATACTGTATAACACTATGCACACACTTTAACAATATACCATTTCCTGCCTTATACACCATTGATCACAACATCATGTTAGACAGACTGAGGCACTGGGTGGGGATCTCTGGTACTGCTCTAGAATGGTTTTCATCCTACCTGTCAAATAGGAAGTTTTGCGTGTCTGTAAACAACTATGTCTCTTCATTCTGTCCAGTTAAATATGGTGTGCCTCAGGGGTCGGTCTTAGGACCCATTTTGTTTTCCTTGTATCTGCTTCCCCTTGGACATATTATCCATAAACATGGCATTTCTTTTCATATTTATGCTGATGACACACAAATATACTTGCCCGTCAGATCCACAGACCCTGGAATGCTGAGTTCACTTAACAACTGCCTTTGTGAAGTTAAAAAATGGATGTCAAATAATTTCCTCCATCTGAACTTAGACAAAACAGAAATCCTGGTCATCGGGTCCCAGCAGATGGCAAATCAAATACTGCCATCTGCTGGTTCCCTAGTAAATCACATTAAGCCTGTGGCAAAGAACCTTGGTGTTTGGTTTGATAGTAATTTAAATTTCGAGCAGCACACCACAAAGCTTGTTCAATCATGTTTTTATCAACTTAGAAATATAGCTAAAATTCGATCTATGTTAACTTTTAAGGACACCGAGACCATTTTACACGCCTTCATCTCATCACGCCTGGATTATTGCAACAGCCTTTTCACCTGTTTAACCCAAAAATCTATTGATCGACTCCAGACTGTCCAGAACTCAGCTGCCAGGCTTTTAACCAGAACAAAGAAATATGACCACATTACTCCTATTTTAGCTTCATTACACTGGCTCCCAGTATGTTTTAGAATTGACTTTAAAATTCTATTGATCACTTTTAAAGCTCTTCATGGCCTCTCGCCTTGTTATATTTCTGACCTTTTAGTCCCATACGCACCAGCACGTACCTTGAGATCCTTGGGCAGAGGTCTGTTGTCTGTTCCAGAGTCTCGACTGAAAACTAAAGGGGACAGAGCGTTTGCTGTCAGGGCCCCGAGGCTCTGGAACAGCCTGCCCGAGGAAATCAGGTCGGCTGAGTCAGTGAACTCTTTTAAGTCCCTTCTTAAAACATACTTTTATAGGAGAGCTTTTCCCGATCTTATTTGACTTTATTTTATCCCTTTTATTTTATTGTATTTTACTAATTTTATATTAAATTTTCATGCTCTTATCTTTTTTTTTGTATTATTCTTTACACTTGTTAAAGCACTTTGTAACTTGTTTTTGAAAAGTGCTCTACAAATAAGGATTATTATTATTATTATAATTCATTAGCAAACCAAATCAAAGTTGTATTTAAATACAGTATTGAACAGAGAATCTTGTGTTCTGATCTAAAAACATACCTTTCTCCTTGTAGATGAATCCTTTCTGAAATGTGGCTTTTTCTTTCTCAGATGCAGTGAAGTTGCAAGCCTTCCTTTTCAGGACAAACCCTTCCAGGTCCCATTTTCCTGTGAAATGTTTGACAGTATATTATAAATCATATGCTGTCTTGACCTATAACAAGTAAAACAATATGAAGTTATCAGTATTTTTTCTGTGTACGTGTGTATATATAGGAATGTAAGGAATAAAATAGAATAAAAGTAGAATCAGTTAACATTCTATGTATTAGTATAAATAGAGAAATTTTAAGGTTGGTTTTTCTCTTTCAGAAAACTACATACTTGTCAACACTTCCACAAGACACCAAAGACTGCCATGCACCTTCTCTGAGGAATACAGAATATATACACAATCCTGACTAACTGTTCTTAGGATAAGACATCAAATGCTAACTACTGCTGGCATAGTAATGCAAATGTTCTCTGGCAATTAGACATAGGTTTGATTTACTTTTGTTTGTGGTATACATGTCAGACATACTGCTTGAAGGTATTGTTATGGATTTTTTAGAAAGAGTTACACATGTCTTCAGTTAATGATGTATACTTAAAAAATCCTCTACATTTAAGTGACTAGAGCCTATGTGATTCACAAAGGTTTTAAGGTTGAAATGTTGAGAGCTGTCTCTGAGAAGTCATCTTGGGTGAGGTTTGTTAAGTTTCAGTCATTGTGTGCAGTGTGGGGGATGGTTTCTTGTTGCTGACGATGGTCATTAGGGCGTGAAGATCGCTAACCAGTGATCTGGTCTTTGGTAATGCAACTTCTCTGGAGTCTTGTGGTAGATATTTTGAAACTGTAAAGAGCGGATGTTCAATACTCCACTTTTGTTGAAAATTGCACCCTATGTTACCAGCTGCTCACAAAAAGTAACTAAATAAGGTGTTTCACATCAAAAAACATCATTCTTGGCATAATAACCATATGTATGTGTGATTTATTACACCACCAAACAAGTTGGGGTTGAATAACTTTTAAAATATCACCAAATTAATTTTAAAGCAATTGTGTATAATATGGATTTAATGTATTACACTAGTATGGACAAAATTACAGCAACACCTACACATTACTTTTATGACATCCCATTCTAAATCTATAGGCAAGATTTCCCTTAACAACCCATGAAAACACAAGACTGATGGTCTCTCTGATTGGTCTGACACATCATCAACATCGCTTAAAGTCACTGAAAAGGTTTACAAGCAGTGGGAAAGTCACAGAGATGGAATTTAAATACTACATTAGGTTATTAACATATTTTAGTTTTAGATTGTCTGGCTCCTGTGGACAAAGAATTGAAATGATAATCAGTCATTTAATATATAAGGCTTACAAGGAGTGTCAACCAAGCATGCATAGTCATTCAAATTCATGGTGACCACAAGTATCTTATTAATGTCCAAATATCAATCGGGACAACTTAGGTCACTCTCTTCTGATAGAATTTAAACTTATTTCAATTACTTACATTCAGTGTAGTGGTGGAGTTACCTACAGCCTGTCTTAGAACCAACATAATGCCTTATTGTCTTGCTCAGATTTGGATGATTTGGTCATTTGTCCTTTGCTTCCACCATAGGTATTTAGACTATGTAGTTAAAAGGCTTCTTTTTTATTTGCCTTAATTGTGTTTATTTTGTGTTACACGCCACTTTTGTCAGGGATATTATAATTTAACCGAGTGGTGAGAACTTCTCTCATGCTTACCAATATTGTAAATATGCTATACAAACTGGCATACATTTCTTAGCGTATTGTTGAAACCCAAAATGTGAGTGGCCATTATGGTGCAGTGTAAAGTAAAATGAGGGTCAAAGTTAAGAGAGAAGAGAGCGAGAAACTTTCAGTTTAGGAGCGTGTGGCTGCAAGAGCATGTTCACCATACACAACTGCTATGAGTTCTTACTGCAGTGGCCCAGTTCAAATCAAACCTGTGGCTTATTAGCATGCATCTCCTCTCTCTCCTGTATTTATTTTCTCTCTTTGGCTGTACTACCATCAATAAAGGCAAAATAATAATCGATTATTATTAGAATATTGTGTTTGGACACTTTTACTAAACATATTTCTACATATATTTGTACTGTCTTCTATATGTGGTTGTAGGAAACTGTGTTATGAATTAGCATCCAATGCAGAGTTAAGCTCAATACAAAACCCTGGAGAAATGTAAGTGTGAGTGCTGTCTGTGAGAAGTGACCTGGAGCAGATGAGGGGTGTGAACGTGTTCCAGTCATTCTGTGAGAGTCTGTGTCTGATTGTCTGCAGTGTGGGGGAGGGTTTTTTGCAGCTGATGATGATTGTTAGGCCTTTGAACTTGCACTTCTTAACATTTTCAACATTTCACACTTAGTCTCTCGCCTAGTCTTGTGATCTTATTGTCTCTTCAAACCCCTAGTAACTACAGATTATATTTAGTTAAAATTATAAGTTTCTCTTAAAAATTATCCATTTCTTTTTTATTTATTCATGCTGGAGTGTGAATGTTAATCCATGCTATCTAAGAGGGAACGTGTGTCATTATGTACCAGCCAACAGTGGACATTTTTGTAATGCAAATCAACAAACAAAATGCATTCCTTTAGATAAAGATTAAAGGAACAAGTACATTGTAAAATTGATTGAAATCCTGTGATTGTCATAATTAATCAATATCATATTTGGAAAATTTGGCACCTAAATCCTTTCAAAGGGTTAGTGAAAGTTGATAATAAATCTGTTTAAAGTGCTGACTCCCCTGACTTTATTTATTTATTTCAGGTTTATTTATTTATTATGTGCCAGAATTTGCCAAAAGGCTATTTTACATCTGCTGTCCCTGGACAGATCTTAATATGTCACACCTAAACAAAATAAAAGGATTAAAATAGTACATACAGGTTAATACAAGAATAAAATTACCATAAATGTATAAAAAAATACTAAACCAACATAGAAACAAGAACAATTGGTCAATATCAACAACAACACCAACACACGCATGCACACACAAGCCAAACTGTCCATATAACAAACATTGTGTAATAGCAATGGCATTCATATTTTTGGACATGCACAAAAAAAACCCACTATCGCTGGGGCAATGACAAACAACAGAGGTTTAACCTATCTAAACACAAATGAGCCAGACAACCTCATAGGCATAGGACAAGAAGCACAAACAGGCAGGACAGAGAAGACAAGGTAGCAGCAAAATCTAGAGTCTAAGTGTAATGTTGACAGTCCTGACTACCTGTTAGCCACTTCTTTAAGTTAAATTTAAAAGAAGCATAAGTTTTAATATTCCTAATGTGAATTGGGATGAAGTTCCATTCACGAGCAGCCTTGAGTGAAAAAGCTGTTTGACCAAGTGCACTTTTCCTCAATGGGACAATGCCACCTCTTGCTGCACTCCTTGTAGATCTGTAAGCATTTGGTGCTGTGTTTGCAAACTGGCTCAATACAGGAGGAGCCCATGTAACACTTTGTACATAAAACAGAGATCTGGATATGTAATCAAGTTTTTGAAACTTAAAAGATTATATTTTTTTAAAACACGACAATGATGATAGTATATGGATTTCCTATCAAGTACTTTAAGAGTTTTTTTTATATAGGGAGAGTAGTGGTTTGAGAGAAGTGTTGCTAGCTTGTGACCAGGTTGTCAAGCAGTAGGTGATATGGGATAAAATCATTGAGTGCATGAACATCATAGCGGCCCTTGTTGACATGCAGCTACAGACATGTCTAAAATTTGCCAGGTTGAACTTAATGTGATTACAAACCTTGATGTGTGATTTAAAAGTAAGACTGTTATCAATGTATACTCCAAGGTATTTAAAATCTGAGATGACTTGTAGTCTCTCCCCTGCTATGACTACATCTGGTTCTACACAGCAACTTTTAGATTTACTGAAAAACATACATACAGTTTTGGATACATTCAGTTGAAGGCAATTGTGATTTAGCCATTCTATTATCTTTTGCATCGAATTTGTTAGCAGATCAGCAGCTTGAGCTGCACTGTTAGCATGTACAAAGATTACTGTGTCATCTGCATACATTTGGGTGTTGGCATTAGGACAAACATTTGGCAGGTCATTTACATACAAAGAAAATAAAAGAGGACCCAAAATGGAGCCCTGTGGGACACCTGCAGACAAGGAAATAACACCTGATTGATGATTTCTACAAACTGAGTCCAATGTGTTAAGTAAGATTCTACCCATTTAATAGTGCCTGTGACGAAGTTAAAAGTTTGGAATTTAGATAGAAGAACTCCATGATTGATGGTGTGGTGAAAAACAGCACCAACAACCCCTCCTCGATCCAACAGTGACTTGACTTTTTCTACGAAATAGCAATTGGCTGTGTCTGTGGAATGATTAGTACAGAAGCCGAATTGATATGGATGTAAAGAATAGGAACTGGTATTTAAATGATTTGTCATTTGTTTTTCAGCCACCTTGGAAACCACCAGCAGGATACTAATAGGTCTATAATTGCAGATGGACAAGCAGCTAATTTCCACACATTTGGGAACAATCCCTGAGCAATTGAAATGTAAACAATTTTTGTAATTGGGTATACTAATGATTCAGAGAGCTCTTTCAACATAATAGTGTTCATACCAATGACATCTTTCGCTCGAGATGGCCTCAGAGATCTAATCACTCTCATAACATCTGCCTCAGTGACATATTCTACAGTATGTTGAAAGCTGGTTCTGCCTGTCTGACTTGGCAAGGAGTGTTCTTATGTTCAGAGGAAAAACACTTGATGATATTTTCTACTAAGTCAATAAAATGGTTATTGAGAGCATCAGCTACTTCAGCTGGCTTGTCTCTTAATTTTCAACCAACAACAAGTTAAGTTGATTTGGCATTATTAACATTATTTCCCATTAGTTTTCTTAACTGGCTCCAAATAGTTTTAGTGTTACCTCCTGCTTTTTCAATTATGGTCAAAAAGAATTTGGCTTTGGCTATCCTTATCTCTTTGACTACCCTATTCCGTAGCATAGTGAAAGTATGTCTATCGCTGCTTCTTGCTTTAAATTTAGCGGCAGATTTTAAAGCCATATCCTGTTTTTTTCATTAGATTTAAGATTTTTGTGGTTATCCAAGTAATGGTGTTTTTCCTATGCCACTGTTTGCATGTGAATGCATCAATTGATCTCTGCAGTTGTTGTGTAAATCTTTGACTGTCTTCTTCCAAAGATTTTCCTAAAAGTACGTCGCCCCAGTTGATGCTCTGGACAGCACTTATAAACTGATCCTGCATATTTTTGGGGATATTTAAAGATTCTTTTTCTTGGACAAATGGAGTGAAATGCTTATTAGTTAGCTTCCTCGCTATCAAGATCATATTGTGGACTGATAGTCCAGTCAGCATATTAAAGGATTTAACAATTTGCTTTGGCCTATTGCTAAATATTAGGTCTATTTGTTTTCTTGTAGAATTTGTTACTCTGGTAGGCCCATTTATCAACTGTGTAAGATCACAATCATCAGTGATCTGTTTTAAAGTTTTCCTTGATGATTTGTCTTCCCAATTGATGTTGAAGTCTCCCATAATAATCACCTTCTTATTAAAATTACATTCCTTTAGCATGTTTTCAAAATGTTCATAAAAGATATTCTTAGAAGATGGAGGGCGATATAGTGTAATAAGTGAGAAGGAAATACATGGAGATAATGTTATATTAAGTCCAATACACTCCAGTTCATTACATGACCACTGTACCTCATGGCACTGAAAATGATCTTTAACAAAGATTAAGACTCCACTTCCTTTTGTGCCCACTCTGTCTTTTCTATGAACCTTATAGCTAGGAACATGTAAAGCTGATGATGGTGAATTTTCGTTAAGCCAGGTCTCCGTTAAACACAACAAATCCAGGTTAGAATCTAATAAAAGCTGATGGATTTGATCACTTTTAGATTTAAAACTTCTTATGTTTAAGTGCCCTAGGCTTTAATTTGGGGTCCCAGATTATTCTTGAGTGATTGACAGTCTGGAATATGTTCAGTTTCTTGTTTTTAGCAATTGCAACATTTAGAAGTTTGGAATGTATAGTGCATGCTGTTTGATTAGGTATAGTTATTGCAGGTCTTACGGCCTTTTTTTTGACAGTGCACGCCGTTTGATCCGGTGACAACTTGGATGGATTTGTTGATAGTTCCGCTGTCGGTGTGGATGAATTTGTTGATAGTTTGTAGAGGGAGTTTCTATATGAGTAGCTCCCATTTAAACTGGAGTGTTTGTCACCTATGTTTGTTGAGAACGGAGAATAGTCAGATGTAGCATTTAGTGATTCAGCGATGCAACTGCTAGACATAGTCTCTGCTGGAATCCCCTCCGTGGCCAGAGCTGTGACACATCACTGGTCTTGCCGCCGTTCCGCCTGTGTGAAGGCGTGCCCCCTCAGGTGCGCCCCCGGTGAATCAATCGGCGCCCCCACGAGACAGGCCGCAGGAACTCGGACAGGCAACCCAAATCCAGCGGCGCCCATGGAGCAGAGATCAAGGTTAGTTCGTTGGATCAGTTCAATCGATGATTTAGAGTGCGTACCTGCGAAACAGCAGTGTTGCGTTTTATGTCGGTGGTATTTGCTTCCCCTCGAGGGCCAGGACACGGATGAATATCACCAGATAGTAGTAAGCAGATTGTGATTAGTAAAGCGTCGCTTTGTTGTATCTTGGTTGAAGGCTTGTGTTTCTTTGTAGGATGGTACAGTTGTAGATACATGAACGTTATTGCCAGCACGTTTCCCATAGCCAAAGTTTGTTGTAGCTTGGGTTATTTGTTTAATGTTTGTTCAGTCAATATCGATCCTCTCTGTATGGAGAACATTTTCAATCGGTTTCACTGATATGTTAATATCAGTGGGCTTTAGTACATTTAAAATCAATCCATAAAATAAAAGCGCTACTGCCACACCTGTCCTGCCGGTACCTGACACACATGCCGCCATCTTACCCGACTTACCCGACTGACTGACGACTGACTTATGGACAGCCCTTCATTTTAATGCAGTGTCAAGATTGAAAATGGTTAAGCCATCCACTAAAGCTGAGACTTCATGTTTCATCACAAAACAATAATAACAAATTATGCTTGAGGAATATTTAATGATGTTGGAGTGTGACTGTTGCTCCATACTATCTAAGAGGGGACATGTGTCGTTATGTAGAAACCACAGTGGATTCCTGTCATTTAATGCCATACAAGTGTGGACCTTTTTTTCTGTAGGCCTAATGCAAACCAGTAAATATTATGCATTCCTGATGAAAACTCATCAGGACATTAATGCTTTATCAATATATTTGGGTAGCCCTTTATATTAGGGCCTGTCCATAAAGTATACAGGTACATCTGAGCTTGCTAGTCTGTAACTAAACCAGCATTTTCAACATTCCACACTTCACCAAGGGATCAACTTTGCCTCTGGATTTCATGTCATCGGTAATAGTCTTTTTCTCATGGGTGATGTGGGTTACACATTTCTTAGCAAAGGACAGCAGCTTCTCAGGTGGAGGATCAAACTTCAGGCTCTTGAAGGTTTAAGTTCGTAATGTTTTACTTATGACTCCCTTAACTTGTGGGCATCGCTTCATTTTAATGCAGTGTCAAGATTGGAAATGTTTAAGCGGTTTACACAGACGGTGCACTGTTGGTTAGGTACGCGTGTATGTGTGTGTGTGTGTGTGTGTGTGCATGGATGTATGCATGCATTTTTCAGTTATCCACGCCAAAGAGCCTTTGTGCTAATCATTCATCCGTACATTTCTTTTGCGAGGAATTAAACACTGCTGGGCTTTAGTGTTTCACCACACAGTATGAGCCAGAGATGTTAATCGGGGAACAAGACAGGGATCTGCATAGTGTCTGATCTGGACCACTCTGCTGTGTTTACACTGAGTTTTTTATTACAGGCCAGAGGAGGAGGAAGCGAAAAGTCTTTATCACATTAATAATATCCTTGTGAGATTCCTACAGGACACAGACAGATGGATAAAACAGGTCTGGAGAGCAGAGAGAGGAGCAGACTGAGCAGCATTCGAAAAGTTCTTAACTGAAATGATAGAGGCCTGCTGTTATCTTGTATTTGCTGACGCAAAAGGTATGCTGGAAACAAAGAGTTTTTTACCTGTTTCGAAAGGCCACACTCGAAGATAGAGCAAAAAGCCAGGCGTCAAAATGAGGGACGAGAGTGTAAATTACTTTGTCCCCCTTCCTCTCTCCCTTCTTGGGGAAGGGTGGATGTCCATCTTATTCATTCTGACAGTTTATTGCATATATTTTTGTTCCTCAAATATTACAATATCAATATAGATTTTAGAGGAATGACACAAAGTTGTCTCGGTTGTCACTCCCCATAACTAAAAATTAAGTTCAGCACAGCAGGCAGCCACTGACAGTTTAAGTATGGCGCCATGATTGAAAGGGTTTGTTTGTTTCTTTGTTTAGATTAACATTAGCTGCTGTATTGTTTATGCAACATTCATACGACTCAATACATAACACAACCACTAACCACTAAGACATACAAATACAATCTTAACATTTTGTTAAAAAAGGGTGCGTTGGAAATGTGTTGTAGTGAGAAGAGTTTCCCATGTGAGTGTAGCAGCGGATTAGAGTTGACTGTGTGAACTAACTCGAAGGCTCATTTTTGAAAGCTTAAACGCTGGTGCACTACACACTAATGTCTCTAGTTGAATAAACCTGCATTTCCTGGAAGTCTTTATATCAGGCAGCTCACCCCTGCTGGAGAGAAATTGTGTTTAGAAAGAGCACGAGACAGCTGAGAGATTAATAACCCAGCTCAGTTTGTTCTCAACTTGTTTGCGTATCTTCCTCGAGCCACAGGTGTTCCCAGCGGGATCAAATAAACAAGTCATCTTAAACAAACTCTCCAACTCCCCCAAACCTCTGTTTTACTCACTGCCTCCTCTGCTAAACTCTTCCTCCCTTCATACCTGTGTCAGTGCCTTCCTCTCCTCAAAAGACCTACGTCAAGTCTTTGCAATGCTGATCCTCCCTTTTCCTCACTTCCTCAAAAACAGGGGAATGCTGCTGCTGACCTCAAGATGACTAAAGGAGGAGCTGTGTGAGTGTGTGGGCGTGTGACCTCACAGCATCCCCCTTCAACTCTCACTGTAATGTCTTGCCCACAGCAAGGTGAGGGAGCATGCACGCACACACATAGACACACACACACACACACACACACACACACACACATTCCAGTGATCAGACATGCTCACACACGCACACACAAGCACACCAATAACCAGTCAAAGAGGCCTGCCAACACCAGTCAACTTCAGCACACGTCCTGAGGCAGCTCCAGATGTGGAAGACAGAAGTGCATGTTGGCCAGAACACTACAGCTACTAATACTTGAGCTACCTTCACTGAGGGTTGGGGAGGTGGAGCATGATGGATGTTAGTAAAACTCACCTCCGTCTGGGGACTCTGACACACCTGACACAGTTGCTGCCTCAGTACTGACACTGACCATCAGCTGCAGTTGTTGTTGTGTGTAAAGCACCGTTTAGCTACTGAATTCCAAAAACAGAGCACTTACATTTCTATCAGCTGTATTTTTTACAATGTGTTCAAGTTTAAGTTCAAGCTTAAAGCCATTTTCAGACATGTAAGTTGTAACATTTCAGGCTCCATCTGTCTGTTAAATCGATGCCTTTTTGCCATTCAGACAAATATGTCTTTTACGTTAATGGCTTGTGGGGTTTCAATGGTTTATTAATAACTTACAATACAGCACATAAAACCGTGACTAATTACTGAGGAATGACTGAGGAGCGAATCAGAAAGGACTTGATAATTAATGAATCATTAATAAGGAGATCCTGAATAACGCCAGCCTGGTTGACCCACTCCACCTCCTGAGCTGCAGCCTTATATGTGTTTAATAAATCTAAGCACAGAGAAAATAACATTTTTCAACCGTAAGAGGCACAAAAACGATTTCTCATACTGTGGAGTGAAATTCCTGCACCCTGTAAATGTTATGGAACACCTGTTGTTATATAGTGAACATACTGTTGGTTTTAGTTAAGATTAGGTTAAAGAAAGTTATCATCAAGCATTAAATAAATTGCAATAACAGAGGAGGAGATGTGAAAACAAAGAGGAACATTCATGTAGTTCAGCTGCAACTTGATATCAGGACACTTTCAATTACATGCAGTAAGGTGCTGCTGCTGCTGCTGCTGAAATGGCAGTGAACTCAAAACCCTCCAGTGACAGAAGTTCAGGGTGTTTAGCTGCACTCTGCAAGATGTTTTATGGAGTTTGCGGGTCATTGTTTTGTAGAATATGGACAGGCATGAATCTCCTGTCTGCTGTTGCAGCGTAGATCAGCGCTCTGTCAGGAAGCTTGGTTGAGATTCTGAGTTATGGCTGTGAAGAACGGTTCTTCTCCAGACACGACTTTATGGGGTCACCAACTGTGCAGTGCTACCCAGCATACCAGGACACACACTCACACACACACAGATGTGTCTAACCTGAAGGCTTTGGGGGCTCCGTCAGTGATTCAAACCAGATGATTATGGGCTAATTATCATGCTCTTTCTCCCCTCTAAGACACCCGCAAACACATCACCCTCTGTTTGACCCTCTTCCCCCTCTCTGTTCGTTTCACATCATCTTACTTTTTCCTGCTTTTCACCCACTCAGCTCTTCTACACACACACACACACACACACACCTCTCCTGTCCTTTTCTCTTAATCCGTAGATCCTCTGCTTAAAGCATAGAACTAATTAGCTCATTTCAAATGAGAGCAAGAGCCCTATAGGTCGCCTTAAAATCCATGGCTCTAGCAGACCATTAGATTCACGTTGCATGAGAATGTAACTGTGCAGAATCCCTGCTAACCAAAAGCATGTTAGGAATTACGGCTGGTGACTATTGGCAAAAGCAGCCAAGGCTGGATGACAGTGCTTCACAGTGACATGGAAAAACAGCACCAGAGGGTTTTCCCTCCACACAACTGCTGTCAACTAAGCTCAGAGACGGACAGAGAAAATTATGTGAAAAAGAGAGAAAACGGACACAAAGTTTGAGACTGGGTCAACTCTGTATACCCTTGTCACATGTCATTAGAGTACCAGTTTCCCCACTGTAGCCTTGTCGCCCCTAACAGCTCATCTGACACAAAAACAATGAACACACATACACGGCATACACACGGGTTAGTCAACCTTGGGCGCCAGAGAACACATGTCAAACAGAAAGTCGACACGCTGCAAGCAAATGTGCGTTGCAGGTTTTCAGTTCACTGTGGCAGGCCGCCTCTCCAAATTTCAGCTGCTCCACACAACAAAAATGAAATGCACCTTTTCTTTTCTCTGCTGCTCCAGTGCACTGACGTTTGTAAACAATGTTGTATTAGCACACTTTCTAAGCAACAAAGGTGTTGGGATATGATATTGTTACACTACACATTCTGACCAGTAACCAGTGACTCTTAAATAGTGTATCTCTCTGGTTAAACATTGTTTAGGTTAGGGTTAGTTCTTAGGTTAGGTTATGGATAGACATAGCAGAGATAACAGGTTATGGTGGGGAAATGCATGTTGACAGGGGAACAGACTTGACACAACACTCTGCAAGAAAAATTAGCACTGCCATGTGTTTAGAGCTTGATGTTTGTCAGGCTGCCATGGAAAAAAGTGTTTCCTTCCAATTCTGGCAGTTTGTTCAGCATATTGTAAAACTTGTCAGATATTTACTAAAATGTAGGCGCATCATGATCACAAGCAGCCTACCTACACACCGGAATACATTCCCACATGCGGTGTAGACAGGAAGTTAAAAGACAAAACAAGGGAACGCAGTCACTGTTTGAAAGCATTATATTTTGAAGGAGAAATATTTTGTGGAAAAGTTTAAAGTTATGAGAATAAAGGTGTAATTTTGTGAGTGAAGTAATAACATTATTTGAAATATATATTATTAATATTTATTTAAAAGTAAAGTGAGATTTTGAGAAAACAGTACTAATATTTCAAGAGAAACATCATAATATTTTGAGAATACAGTGGTGAAATTTATCACACAAAACAAGGAAAGAAAAAACTAGCATTCAAAACACTAGAAAATACATATATATTGTTTTTATTTATTTGTGAATTGATTTTCACCTTGTTCAAATTATACAAATCTGCTTTTAATTATTCTGCTTTAATTTTCACTCTTTAATGTCTTGTCATGTAGTTTTCATTTACCTGTTTTTGCTCAATGTACAGTTAATCACTTTGGGGTGCATTTCTTCAAAGAGCATTATTTTGATGTATAAAGGTTTGATTAATGGAATTTGAGTCAGTTTCAATATATACTTGTAAAGCTGAAAATAAAACAAGCAACCTGCAAAAGCTTGTTTCTGTATAAAATTAATGAATAGAGGGATAAAATGTTAAGTGCTGTATTTTTCTCTGTCGTAGTTATGAATCTGGTTTGATTATGAGATTTTAGTAAGAGCCTGTGTGTCCTGGCTGTTTGTTAACAAAAACAATACTGACAGCTCCTATTCCTCCATATTCATACCCACACATTGTGTCATCTGTCAGAGTTTATAGGCTTTGATTCAGCAGTGTGTGTCATGGCCCAGTGGGTGGTTGGGTAGTGCTGAGTGGTACTTTATAAGTGTTAATTGAGTCGCTGTGATACCAACCTGAGGCTGATATCCACACTAATATGAATACATCTGAACATACCATTTACATGTGTCCACACCAAGCGGCAACGTCTACTCTCTACCCCTACTGCTTTTGCTTTTTAATGACTGTAATAGTGAATAGAGACCAACCCAGCTTTACAGGAAAAGTGTTGATCCTTAATATTGTTGTCGTTTGTTTCAATCGTCAGGGGATGCGGTGGTTCACTTTTACTCTGTGATTGGTATGTTAGGCTTTAGCTTCTGTCTGTATTTTTTTAAGTTCAGTTTGAGTCAGTTTGGCTGCCTGAATACCACCTTCAGATTCTCTGAGATAGATTTTTTAATTTTTTTTAAAAAATTAGACAATATTTTTCTGGGGATTCTGTGTGTATCTTAACCACCTGGACGCCCAAACATGCATTATTGAATTTAGCTGCCCTAGCGTGGACACGATCTGAGAATCAACTAACCACGCTGACAAGTGTGGGACATGTAAATCAAACCAGATGTCAACTGTATCACAAGCTATTGCTCATAAAGGTGAGTTATTCCTGCAATCACACACAGTACAGTCACATTAACCCTGACAAATCATGTGCGTTAAGAGCAAAAAACACAGACTCTCAACTGTGAAACGAAGCTTCCTCAAATACATAATAAAATGAAACTTAAAACATGATTAAAAGTAGTGCATTTAAAAAGCAGAGTAAGGTTTCCTTCCCTGTGGGTTCCAGCCAAGCCAAATGTTGACCTGGGCCACGTAACGTGCAGCACTTCTCTTAGTAAAATTGACGCTGACATTTAGGGTTAATACTGCATGTCACTGTGATTTCTGCAAATATGGCTTCACTGCTAAGTGTTTCAGCAGCTGTTTGTCGGTCTGTGCATATGTGCGTGTGTGTGTGTGTGTGTGTGTGTGAGATTGTGCATGCACATGGTGTGGACTAAAACTGTCTCATTACAGTTGAATCCAGTCATAATGTCCACACCTATCAAAAGCCTTCCAGAGGTCGCTAAACACACACACTTATCCTTGTGAAGCCATCCAGAATATAAGAGGAAACACCCGTTAACCACCCACTGACCCCCACACCGCACCCCATCACCCCCGCCCACCACTGCCCATCCAGTTCCACCCTCCAGCCCAGGTCTGCGGGTGTGAGTGCTTAACAGACCACAGTGAGTCACTGCATGCGGGAGGGAGGAGAGGTGAGGGTGTTGTGAGAGACACATGGGTGAGGAGGGGCGGGAGACACTGGAAACCACCCTGGGAAAAGTGAATATGATCAACCCTCATACACACACACTCGCAAACACTTGCAATGACCTGCAGCCATTGTGTGTGTTGCATGACAACAGGCCACCTGGCACCCACATACACACCCTGGCCCAGGTTAGCGGTCAACTTGATGACGGCAGACATCGGGGACTAAGGCTGGCCAAGATGACGACACCCAGTGATAGACTACATACATCTTCTGCCAGGAGAGTGTGTATGTGAGATGATTGCACAGCTTTGTTCATTATTAGACCAAATATAACGGATTCCAAAACACTGCATCCATAATTAACAGTCTGAAGAATATAGGATTTGAGTCTCTCCTCTCCCCTCTTGGTGATTTTTCTGACTGCCGCTGGCTGGGGGTGACGGGGAGTCTTCCCTTGCTCATGACTCACTGATGAGCCTGTTTTGGACAAGCTGTTCGCCAATAACGAGCCTGGAAAATGAGAGCAGGGGTATTCCAGAGTTACGGTTGCACCATGGAGTGATAATTGCAACTTGGCATGCATTGACGCTTAATAAAGGAATTAAACTTTATTTAGGTAAGGAAGTGATATCAGAATACTTGTTCAATGCCTCACAGGATTTTCTTTTCAGGAGGGTGTGTGTGTGTGTGTGTGTGTGTGTGTATGTGTTCTAAAACCTTGTTTCCTACATCTTAAAAACACTCATGCAGCCAGGCTAACTCACCAGACACGTATGCTAACTTTGTCTACTATAAATTATGTTTATAGGAGAGTTTAAGAACTTTTTTGTAAAGCACTCTGATTGACAGCACTCTATAAATAAATGTATTATTTTCATTATAGTGCTATTATTTGTTTTATCACTTATGTTTAGATGGCAAGATAAGCCGGACTGCTCTCACAGGCAATGTTTTTCCAGTGAATGAAGTGGTACATTCTTGTAATGTATAAGTGTTAAGGAGGAAATCAGGGTGGATGGTCGACTAACGCACAGGACTTTGGTACCGGAGACCGGAGTTTGCATCCTGAGTCCAGTGAAACAAATGTGATTTGGTTAAGGTTAGGGAAAGGGCAAGTCCTCCAAATTAAACGACAAAATACAGCATTTGTAACTGCCTTCCACAATGACACATCTAATTGTTTTCTGATCTGACAGCGGCATCAAGTTTTAGTGGCTTCTAAAACCATTACACTGTTAAAAAAATGTTTAACCAAACCAGCAACACATCATAAAATAGATCTATCTTTCAACAATAATTTGTTACGGTTTTGGAAAGCACAGACAAATGATGTCGTCCTGCCATTAAGAGCATCAGATATACGTCTTTCTGGAAGGCACAGACACACACATGGAATTTTTGTCATTTAATTTGGTGGACTTTAAAGAGTGGATAATTCTACATTTATTAACAATGTTTCCAGCAATTTTTTTCTCTCAAAATGTATTTGCTGTTTCAAATTCGTGGTATTTAAACATAATTTCAAGGAGACATGATTGCATATACACCCCACTCACCCTTGAAAACTCACAGACTCTTTTTTTTTAAAGGTCTGTCTTTGATCAAGCTGACATTTTAAAGACATGTGTGAAGTGTGTGTGGCTGGAGACAGAGGGCCTGTGGTGGTTTGGTGGCTGTTGTTGTTGTTATTTGGTTTGAGGTTGATGTTCACTTTGACGCTCTGCACTCGACTAACTAGATGCAGACCTGCAGGCAGAGAATTTTCCAGCATTGAGCAGCTGTGGGCACAGAGCCACATACTGAGAATGTACATGTACAGCATACATACACACACACACACACACACACACACACACACAGAAATATATGCAAGGGATTGCACACAGTGAAACAGATGAAGTACACACTCATATTGAGAACACCCAGAAAGTTCAGAGGCATCATGCTGGAATGAGTTGTAACTGAGTAGTAGCCAAACACACTCACACACACACACACACACACACACACACATTTCAGATATTATTTTTGTGTTCTTGCTTTAAAGAGTGTGTGATGTTATCAGAAAACAAACGCAGCACCAAAGTTCATACACCCAACAGCTGGTCATACATCACATACATATACACAGACACAAAGTCAGTCTGACACATGACATGGTGGGACTGAAATACAACAGGGAAGGTATTCTTTTAATGATATTTTCAAGCTGAATTCTTTGTTTAATGGTGCCTTATTGCACATATTGTCTCTGTTATTGCTTTTAACTTTTGGCAGACTGTGTGTCCATGTATGTGTGTAAGCGTGTGTGTATGAATCTGGTCATTGTAACAGTTTAACAGCTGGCTCATTATCTGAGTTTATACACACACATGTGAAATCCCCATCAGGCTCGACCACATCAATTCATCTGTATTACCTCAATTAATTCAGTCCATGCTTGTATGCGTGTTTGAGTACATGAGTGTGTGTTTCTGTCGCCACTGGCTTTAGTAAGTGGCTTTGTGCCTTTTCTCCCCACAGGATCTTTGTCTTACAGGTTTTATCTTCCTGACAGAGGAAGGACAGTTTTTGTTGGTGGCATAAATACACTAATGATAAGGCTCTTTATTTTCAGATTGTCGCCAAAAAATACCACTATTTCATGAAAGGCACAAATCAGTTCAAACTCATTTTCGGGCTAGTTTTTGTCTTCACACACCCAAAAAAAGCTGCAAAAGAGAATAATGACTGTAATTTTCAGTTAGCAAGGACCATCTGGTTAGAGAAAGTGTACAAAAGTCCTCCAAACTAAGTTATAATAACAAATTGTTTAAACTATGCAGTGCTTGCACAATAAAGGCATTTTTAAAATTATATTTTCATGCATTTTTGTTTTATTGATTTTTTAAATCAGATTTTTCAGGGGGAAAAACAGATACATTCACTGATAAATTTGTTAAATAAAAACGTCATTTAAGCAATGCCATTACAGTGTCATGAGGTATTTAGCTTTTCTCTGAGCGATACAACATCTGGAAGATGAACACAGACTGAAGTTCAAATCTGGCAGCGAGTTGAAGGGAAGAGGATGTTAAGAAGCCCACTTTCCATCACCTTCATCTCAGCCTGTCGTCACTAAGAGCTGCAGTGAAGTGTATAATGTAAAACAAATCTTGTCACTGGAACATCTCCCTGTTTCTGTTGTCAAATATTTGCCTGGCTTAAAAAGAAAACTCAATTTATCACAAAACGCTCACAAAGATCTATTTTGTATAGTTGCGATGTGGAAACAATATCATGACTAGCCAACAAGCTGACGTTAGCACCCTGCTAAGTGTTCTCTCCTTTATGCAAATGGTGTGTGCAACCAGGGTGACTTATAATTCGCAAACTGCTCTGAGAGTGACATAGGAAGAGATTCACACCTCACTTTCATTACCTACATTCATCCAGTTTGACAAGCTACGTTCTGTTAGTTTGAACCAAGTTTTAAAAGTCCACTTTAATGACCATGTATTTGTTTCTTAAAAAATGAAAAGAAAACAATGTGACAGAGGATGAGAGTGTGAATGTCACATCTGTCCACAGACTGTAATAAAGGTTGTGACTGCTTCATTAACAAGAACATCTGAATGTTAGCACTGGCGCTAATGGCGAGTCTCATTATTCGCTGCCTGCACTGTCCTTTCTGGTCTCGCTCCTTCTCTCTCTTTCTTCACATTGTTGCGGCTGCTAGAAATAGCACATAAAATAAGCTTGTGGAAATGCCACAGGCGACAGCTTATGACAAAGCTGCCACTACAAGAAGCCATTAGCAAGCTTGCCAAACAGCAAAGTTTTCACTAAGTATGAACAGACAGAAGCAATCTAGTGTAGCTGTAAAACTGTGTTTCTTTTTCCTTTAGCCTGTCAAAACTGTTCCTGGAAAGCAAGAAATAGGGAAAACTTGAATTGATTTCTGTGTTGTCTGGTCAAATAAAAATGAACCTGAGGGAGAAATAATGTGTCCACAGGTAGTAGATGATAAGTGCCTATGGTTGTGTGCATGTGTGTGTGTGTGTGTGTGTGTGTGTGTCTGTGTCTGTGTCTGTGTGTGAAAGAGACTTATTGATGCCACATGTGTGAATAACGGCTGGCGGTTTTGTCACCAAGCGTGTGAAGCATCACATCGTGGTGACACATCTCTATGGCAGCTCCCAGCGCAAACACCGCAGCTGGACTTTGACAGTGATAACTAGTGACAAGGAGACGGAGAGGATAAAGGAAGGAAAGGGTAGGACACTTGTAGATAGCAGCCGTAGGTCTGACTTCATGGCTTCACAAAGCACTCTGAGCAAGAGGCTCTGACAATACAATTGCACAGAAAAGGGAAACTCTATGAATCTTAAATCGGCTTCCTGCGTGGTTCAAAATTAAATGTCGCTCTACTTTGGAGCAAAGGCTGCAATTCAAAGGCAGAATATATGGATTCATTTAACCTTTGGCCCAGTTTTATGTGCATGTGTTTGATTTTAGGTCGTGTTTATGTGCATATGAGCATCTGCGACCCTTTTCTCTGATGTCGCAAACAGGCAAATCTATCCTGGATGAAGTCCCTGTAAATCACCACATCAATTTACTTTCCTAATAAAGAGCTCTGGGTTTGATTCACCTCTAAAGGCAAACTCCTTTAAAACACAGGCACACCCACAATTTGCTGGCAGTAAGAAACGAATGTGGTTGCAAATTCGCAGGCTCCAGAAAAGGTCTCTCTTTCCAGGTTATGAAGAGGGATAGTCTCATTGTTCATCTTTACAGCTGTCAGTTAGCAGATGAAGCCCAGTGCATGTGTCAGCCTTTTCTTTAATAGGGAACACAGCCTCCCTACACAGCCATTGATTTACCTCCTCCACCCTCGCTATCGCTGCTATCACTGCTATCACTGCTATCACCCAGGGGTTTGATCAGCACAAGTTAGATAAAATTGCCCTGGCGTGCATGTAATGAAAAACGAAGTAGAGAATGAAAATTAAAAAAATAACAATCACAGAGAAACACTGTGTTATGTGTGTGTGTGTGTTTGTACTCGCTCACTTTTACCACACTGCATTTCTGCTTCTGCATCCGTTCGGAGAGCAGCAGCAAATTGAGCAGCTGTATTGTATCCTGTGAACAAAGGAGGCACATTTGTATAAATTTGGCTTGTAAAGGGTTTGGCTCTCAAATGCGCCCCTAGCGTAGCAGATTTGATTACACGGGTATCTGTTGCTCTGCCTCAGCGGATAAAACAGGCCTCCATCAATGGTTAGAAGTCAACATGCCCCCCCAACACATCAAACAAAACTTCATGTAAGCAACCAAGTCGGTTCATCTGAACAAACCTATTTTTGTGTCTGAGATATTTCTGTTGCACAGGTTTATTTTATGTTCATGGCAAAGACTTTTCTTTCTGCCCTTCAGTTCTTTTAATTTGTTCTATGAGCTTTCAAAGGTCAGAAATGTTTCAGCCACACCTTGGTGATCTCTGTAGTTTCATCTAACGCAACATAAGGTCAAAATCTTAACCTTAATACTTTGGTTTATGACGAAACACAGTCATTGTCTCATGTGTCAAGCGTTCCAGCTTTCCTTGTGTTTTGTTCTCCTGTTTTTCTTTTTGTTTTTTGTTGGGGGGTTTTCGGACCTTTCCTTTTTTTTTTCCTGATACATGCTTGTGTTTTGGACTTTAGATTTTCTGCCTGCTTACTGTTGGATAAATTTGGACTGCCTTCTCTGGTTTTGACCTCTGCCTGCCACCAAAAGCAGTTTGGTGTCTACATTTAGGTCCCTTGTGTTCCTGCTAGCCTACTTGCACAAACCGTGACATAACACACATCAACAAAATAAACAGTTCTTAATAATTAACCATCTCTCCAGTGGACCTTTTTTGGGGGGGTGGATTGTGGAGCAATGCTACATGGCTCTGGGTTGCTCCCCCCAAACACCAGCGCAGAAATGTTGTCATAGACACCAGATTTATAAACTATGGTATTCTGCAAAATACAGAGAGATTACATTCCACTACAATCTCAGCACAATCTAGTGCACAAGCAGGACTAAGCAAACACACTTGATACACACCCCACCTGCAACCTCTTCAATCTAAACCTCAAATCGTTCTCCTAAACAATAAGGGTCCCCAAGCCCCTAAAATTCCCCAAGACCTCTTGTACTTTAATAAGCTCCATCCACCATCTTCCACTTCACTTTCTCATTTTCCACACTCAAAGCTAAAGCACATTTGTTTTGGGATGCTGATAACAAGCAACATTAATCCACAAGCGACAGACAACAGTCATACAGTGTTTTATATAGGAAAGGATTTGTAATGGTAATCTATACTATTATTATACTATCTATACTACTATTGATGCATGTGTTCAGGTCAAGAACAGTATAGAGGCTTCTGAGTGTGTGTGTTTGTGTGTGTGTAGGTGTGTGTGATTACTTTGGCTCGATGAGACTGAGCCCCATTATCTCCACCTGTTGATCATCACCCTTATTACACTATAACAACAAGAAATCCTGCAGTTTATACTGGCTGCGCAGTTCACATATACCACACATGCTGAGCTGTTCTGCTAGCGTGTTTGTATTTGTATATGTGCAAGTCCAAAAACTGAGCTTGCTAAATATTTACATTTACATTTAGTCATTTAGCTGACGCTTTTATCCAAAGCGACTTACAATTGCTGTATGTGTCAGAGGTTGCATGCACAGGGGTCAGCGTGTCTGTTTTCTGCTCTGATGTGAAGTGGGAGACTATACATATGTGACGTATAACGTTTGAACAACACACCACAGATGAGGAACAAAGGAAGTAAAACATGGGTCTTACAGGTAAAACATACATATATATATAGGTACAGATGTAGACATAGGAGTTGATTTTAGGGGACGGCACCTTCGCAAGTGCACTGAACTGAAACAACTGAAACTGAATGGGCAGAGGAGCGACTAATATATATTTCATACTTGTAGATAAGGTTTATCGAAGAAAATATAACAGTAATATTGTCGAGTGGTTATAGAAATGAAAAATATTGATAGATAAGAAGCACATGAGAAATTAATATACCAAAGCCGACCCCTAACCCTGGCGTCGACTCTGAGTCGACTAGGGAAGGCATGTTAATGTTGGCTGTGGTTGCTATTGTTTTTGGAAGGTGCCACTCAAATATGTGACAAACATAGCTTCAGTGAAAGGGATCCAAACCGTCTGACTCACATACAGTAGATCCGTGATATATCGAGGAGGTATGTTTGTGTGTGGTTTTGCTGTCCAAAGCTGGAAAAGAAGCTAAGGGGAGACAAGATTCAGAGATGGTTTTAAATTCCTGGTGTATAAATGACGTCTTATTTATGGCCACTTAACTAGGCTGACATGATTGGAATGCATTAGGGTGAATGAGTGTATGTGTGAGTGCAAGCATGCCCGTGCATGTGCTGTCTCTGCACATGTGCTGTGTATGTGCGGTTAGCCCTGATTGCTTTTGGTAGCATTATTAACCTCGCCGGTCAGGAGCAGTAAATGAAATGTCAAACATCATATCAGTTAGGAGGAAGATATTCTCTCTTTCTCTCTCTCGCACATACACACACACAGTCTCTACTTGACAGCTGAAATTAACATTCTTCATGTAGAGGACATATAACTTGCAATACACTCATGACAGTCTGAATTGCAATGAAATGACAATTCCCACATAAGCCCACTCTCCAGTTTGGTAGATTGATATGTAAATGAAGGTAAATGAATCTCATCCCAGAAACCTGACCTCGCCGTGAATCAGCAGCGTCATCAGCAGCAGCGAAGGAACTCTAGCAGCAAAGCAGACCTTAATGGTTCTATCAGTCCCATCATGCTCCGCATATGCATCCCTGTGGATTAGGCCTGAAACCTGCATCTATCATTATTGTGCTCTGATACTGCCGTTTGAGTATCTTTTCCCCTTTGCGGCTTCCCCTTCTATCCACTCGCTCCAGGAAAGAATGTAAAAATTGGTTTCCATTTAAAAGAGAAAGGAAAACAAGATTTTTCTCACAGGGTGTGGAGCTGGAAGACAGCGCCTTCTCTAGCTAGCGCTGAGGGCTGTTTCGTGGCTATCATGAAAAGCAATCTTGTTCAAAGAGAGGAGAATCAGTGGGAAATTACACTTCCTATTGTCACTGATTTTGAGGAAATCTTTGATTAGGGATCGTTCTTCACGTATGATTGCTCTTGTCATACATTTGACATACATTTGACAGAAGATCTATGAAAATTGTCTGCTGTCTGACAGAATCTCTGTCTGCTATCTGCATTATTGACAGGTAATCACAGGTGTAGGACCAGACCGAGGCCATGTTCAGACTGACATTAACAATGCGTCAAAAGTGCAGCCTGCTCAGTTATTTTAGTGAGAACGCTGCATCGGCACAACAGGATCGCAATGCAGAGGCATCTAGCAAAACAATGCAGGGCCATCTGCCAAAAGCGTTGAAAGTGACTCAACTTTGAAGTTTTAGTCTCCTTACTGTATTGACAAAGATTTGAGTTTAAGTTCTACAGCTGTTTATAATGCACATATTTATAAATGTACAATCCTATCTTAAATATCTCCGAAAAGCATAAGCAGACTTAAATCTATGCAAAATGTATGCAGCTGTACACTAGAGGATAAGTGGGCAGATTTTGGGGTGCGGTGGTGTTCCCAATTCAAGGATTGTCTGAACACATTATATTTCCAAATGATCCTGTAGAGTGAGGAATTTAGAGACATAATCTTAATGTTACTGACTGGATCAGAGACTCCCCGATTTTGAACCAAAAATATCAAACATGTTGGTGCAACCAGCTGATGACGACAGTCTGGCTCACTTTTGATCCTGCAAGTTTCTGTGGGATCCCAAGTCCCTCGTATCGCGTGTGGTCCTGCATCTTGTCTGAATCATCTGGTGTGGTGGTGGTAACATTCTTACAATTAAAACATTAGAAATCTGTTAATCATTATGTCTGGTTTCCCACATCTTAGATTTGAAAATCCTCTAGTGTGCAC
The DNA here is from genome assembly GCF_014851395.1 of Micropterus salmoides. Taxonomy (NCBI): domain Eukaryota; kingdom Metazoa; phylum Chordata; class Actinopteri; order Centrarchiformes; family Centrarchidae; genus Micropterus; species Micropterus salmoides. Next base: position 13,299,988 of record NW_024040263.1, on the reverse strand, counting down.
CAGGCATTACACACTCGCTGGCAGTCACAATCCTCCAGCCATGACAGGAAATCACAGGTGCACCAGACAAGACCATGTTCAGATAGATCTTAGGACATGTGTCAAAACGCATGAGATAAAAGTGAGGATGAACTAATCGCCAACCTAACAACTTTCCAGAATTGGAACATCCTTCCTCATAATATTATCAAACACTGTTGAGTCTTTTGGCATCTAATAACCCTTAAGACTCATGGATTTTTAACTTAAACCTGACTTTCTCCATTTTATAGAATCTTATCACTGGTACTTGTAGCAAAACAGCCACACTAAGGTATGGACACTTAAACCGCTGAAGTCCATGCATCATTAAAATATATTTCAGCACCAGCACTGTTTTTGGTGGTTTGGTGGTTCATCAAAAGCCATAACAAATACAATGTTATCAATTATCTTTGTTGAAAGTTGAAAGATTTATTGAAAGCATTTGGGCAAAAAAACAGTGGAAAAGACAAAGATGACTCCCATGAAGCAGCCTTAAACTCTTAAAAACAAGCACCTTGGTCTGTTGACCCACAAGCTGGCCCCTGCATCTATGATCCCTGAGATACTTTTGGTGAACTGGCAACTTGGAATCACGCCGAGGGGAGCATGAAAAAGGCTTTTTTCATAATCATGGCCTCCATCTTTTGTGGTAGCCACTGCAGAAAATCCCCACCCAGTATCCTGTGCGGTGCTGCCGCTGGCGGATCCTCCACACGAGTTCTTTTGAGGGTCAGGTAACAGCACAGAAGAAGTGCAGCAATCATGTAACAATCATGTGGAAGGATGAAGGCTTGCATTCATATGCACAATCACAACCGAGCTGCCAAGCTCCTATCAGCGCACCGCGGAGCCGAGTGTGGCCTCACAAGGTTCACACTGAGATGTAAAGCAGACTGAACGGACTGTAAGAGGAACTGTAAGAACAGGTTCTGTTTGATCTGGATTCATCTCAGCTGGTAGATTACTGGCAGGTGTTTACACAAGGCTTCCACGCAGAAACTCTACACGGCCTCCTCTATGTGTGTGTGCTTGGAGTATATGTAGTATGCTTGTGTGTGGCATGCGTGTGTTCCAGTATTTCTGAATGTGGAATCAGATTAAACTTTGGGAGAGGGGTGGGGAGTGAGCTGCAAGTGCTCGGCTACGCTCGCTTTACTCCAAGGTATGTGAGAGTGAATGTGTGTGTGTGTGTGTGTGTGTGTGTGTGTGTGTGTGTGTGTGTGCATCTATAAAGTAAAAGCCCACCTGCTGATTGCCCTGATAAGAAGCCTTCGGGGCTCTGTCTCTTATTACATTCATAACATCCAGGTTGGACAGAAAATTACCAGAATTCGACGACATGATCAGAACAACTGTAATTACATGTTCATATCAAGTTGTTGGGTGATTTATGTGAACAAATTCCTTCTGCTCCGAGGGATTTTGAGTGTTGTTGGCTAATAGGGAAATCATTTTATAAGACTGAAGTGTCTGAAGTGAAACATTTCCCGTGTGGATTGAACAGAGTGAATACTGGCTTTGAGTACCAGTTTGAGATACAGCAGTAGTGACAGCAAAGATAACAATATCAAAGTAGAGATTTGGTCAGTTGCCCAGTTCTCCACAGAGGATCAGCTCCCCAGTCGAGGCGGCACTTTTTTAAAATGCACAGAAAAGTTGAGCAACATCTTACAGCCTAATTAAATGGAAAAACATGCTCATGTTTTCATGACTTCTGGCCATTTTCACGCTTTTTATCAACCGTTACAAAATGGAAAAACAAAATGCAACTTTCAACACAAATTAAGAGGACAGAAGGGCAAAAAGGACAAAGCAACTCGATGTGAAAGCTTAAAGGGTCAGTTTACCCAGATCACATCATATTTTCCAGCTATGCAGTAGTTCTGGTTTTATTTTCACAGGTTCAGAGAAATCCACAACTTAAGCTGCCAGTATGCTTCTTCAGAACTGCTTGTCAAATGGTCAAACCTCCTCCCCTCTGTAACTTTCCGAAACTAACAATATGACATTCAAACCCAGCTTCATGTCTTGATTGGACAGCTGTGCGGAGGTGAGAAAGTTAAGTAGGTTTTGAACTTCTCTCTCTCTTTGTTCATTCTTTACACAACATTTCTGTCACTTTTCATGTGAACAGCTGGGTACAACACTATGTCTCTAAGAGAGACGGTCTTAACAATATTATTTTCAGATTTGCAAAAACACATTGAAGCAAGTTGGTAATGTCAATGCTTCCCCAGCATATGAGTATCACTTTACACATAACTTCATTGAACATTGCATCTTATCAGGACAGTGAAACTGAACCCATCTGAGCATCAATTTTCCACAGGAAGGCAATTGTTGAAATCAAATCTTTCATATCCTCTAATATCATTTACTCTTCTAAATTCTAGGTTCTAACATATAGGGGGAAGCTCTCTATAACCTCTGCACTGACCTTTGCGTGTGTGTGTCACCCGATCTCCCCCAGGTGAATGTGTGTTAACTGGCTCTTTTGTCATAACTTTAACAGGACACGTCAATCAATAGAGAGGAAATTACCACTTGGAGAATGAGAGGAATCTGTGTTCTCTTACAAAAAGAGAGCGAGACAGAGAAATAGGGCGAGGCAGACAGATAAAGATAGACCTGACCCCTCATTCAGTTTTCGTCAGCTAGTTTGACCATTTGACGTTTTTATTTTCAGATGTTGAATCTGTGTCTGAGAGAAAACCTAAATTGTGACATTCTGAAAACATTTCCCAGACGTCGAGCATGTATTTAAGGATAATGTTACAGGAAATTTCCCCTCACACAGAAAGTGAGGTTATGACACACAAGAGCTCAGTGCCAGTCCAATATCGTAATTTGAACACACCCCTTCTCTAGCCGTGCACAAATAAAGGCTGTTACATTTTTCCAGCTGGCAAAAATGAAAATGACAGATGAATTATGTGTGATAAATTTTGTGGAATTTGGGTAATCACTGATGTATTTTTTAGTTATGTAGATGAAAAGGAAATGAAAAGAGATTATCTGACTGACAAAATGCATGAAACAAAATAATAATAATAGTAGTTTTCATTCATCTGATTTTATGTGTTCTGCAGATATGTTGAAGTCATTTGACTTACCCAGATCAGGTGATCATCACCTGATATAGCTGTAAGTAAAACTAAATATGTTATAAAATATTTTGAAATGGAAAGCAGCCACCGTGTCTTCTCAAAATGATGTTTATATGCTAATTTGCAACAGTACATTTTGAAAGAAGTGCTTTTTTTCCAACCATATCCACTTGTGCAACACACTTTCCGCTCCTACCAACTAAAACATGATTAATGTTTTTGTATGATTGTTTAGGCAGTGAAAGCAGTTGGTTAGGGTTAAGGGAAATATTGTGGTTGTGGTTTAATATTAAAAAAGTCAGCAGTGACTTGAAGCGCAAGATGGGACATGACATTAACATTAACATTTAGGGCTTTTGTACACGCAGGACTCAGCTGGTTTTAGCCCCAAAATGATGAAAATGTCCAGGGATCCAAGACAATATTGGAGAAGTCATGAGGTTTGAATAATGAGGTTCTATCTAGACGGAGTGCAGTTCAACAGGCGCCATCATGTGATCTACATTAAGTGTAATAACGGGTGGTTATAGTATTTATGTGTTGGAATTGCAGCCCTTATTTCTGTTCAACAATGGTTAATGTACTTACATTGTATTTTTCAACCTTAGTGCGACAAAGTACTTCACAGTTTGCCTCTAATTTACCCATTAAGACAAACACACACCAAAAGCAAGGGAGCTGCCAGGCACTGGCCTAGCAATCAGGAGCAATATAGCAGTTTATGTATTTGGGGTAAAACAGTGACTCCTGGTCAATGACTGTGACCGCTTTCAAGTCGATGCTGTTACCAGTTTTTCTGATGTTTACAGACAGGTGATGTGATCTGTTTCCCGTGTTCATTCAGTCTCTTGCTGTTTCACTGATGTAGGCTTCCCTACAGCTGTTGCATGATCTCATACACCACTCCAGGTGGGGGGGTCCAGTTTTTAATTTGTCAAACTTCTGTTTCCATGATCAAGAATGAAACGCGCTCCTTTTTTTTAATACCTGGTTTGGTTTTTGATCACGAGTGTGTGTGAGAGAGAGCTCTCTACTATCCTTCCTCTTTCAGATCTTTGTGTGGTGAGAACTTCAGCTGGACTTGCGTGTCTGAGTTTTCAGCACAGATTTCAGACAGATAATAAATGTGCCAGTAGGACGAGGTAGAAACATACTAACTTTCATTACGTCAGCAGTCTCACACACACACATACACACACACATGAAGCAATGCCAGTGCTATAAAGTCTGGTGTCTGAGTCAGCCTGAGAGACTGAGGGTTTATAGCTGGTGTCTAGTCCACCCTTTCTCTATAGACATCATAAAGACAACTGCAACCAGCACTGCTTTGTGTGTGACTTTGTGAGGACCAATTTGAGTTTTACACCTCAATGGTGAGGGCATTTTTGTAAACTGAGGACACCGCCTGGTCCTTAGTTCTTCAGACAGTTGTTTTGTGCTGATTTTTGGGTTAAAGCTGCATTGGTTTATATTTCTATATTAACAATGGCTCAAATGAATATCTGAAAGGTGTTGTTTGTAGAGATCAACCCACATAGAAATTTCACCTACTCTGCAGTTCCCCACAGGTCTACGGTGCAAATAGTAACAAACAGAAAAGGGCAGTATCTGCTGAAGATAGCTTTAGCAGCTAAAGAAATTAGCTTGACTATGGCACTTTCATTCATCAGGTGGACAGAAACAATGCTTCCAAATGAATGATAATGTTGCACTGTGTCTGCGACTGTTTCCTAACGCATTTGTAAGCTTTGTCATGCAAAAATATCTCAATATTATATTTATAGCTTGTTCTACTACCTCCGAGCGACAAATGAACATGAAATAATACTGCTTTAAGGTTAGAGTTGGGTTAAGTTTATGTTGGGGTAAGGGATGTAGTGATGGTTAAGTAATGGTTAAGGTTAGGGCTAGGCTAGGAAATTCATTATGTAAACCTCTCAAGTGTAGAAATACAAGTGTGCGTGTGTGTAAAGGGTCAGGAATTGTCCTTCCTTTTGGCTGATCGACCCACTTAGATCAAAGCAAATTTCCAGGACAAACTCTGGAGTGTCCACTGTTCCGGACGCCGCCTGGAAAATCCCACTCACTGGAACACAGTCACCATGGGAACCATCAGCCATTGTGTGTGTGTGTGTGTGTGTGTGTGTGTGTGTGTGTGTGTGTGTGTGTGTGTGTGTTTGTGTATACGCGCGTGCGTGTGTGTGTTTGTTCAAAGTGTATGACTGTAACAGAGCTTTCTAAGTGTGACCCACATAAAAGGTCTCAATGAGCCACGGGATTCTTAACTTACATGCCTTTCAAGCACACACAGACTCTCTCTCTCTCTCTCACACACACACACACACACACACACACACACACACACATACACATGTTGGGCAGTGGTTAACCAGGCAAACTCTGTGGATGAGCTGACAGGCCTGCTATGTTGCTGCAGGGACTCTTGAACCTGGCCGGAGTTCACCGTGGCGGTCAGCATTAAAAAGGTCACTCAACGCCGCACTATGGGTGGCGACGCTGCTGGTCCCTGAGCTGAGGATGAATAAACTATGCTTCGACTCAGCACCATTTAGGCATTTAGAGACAACATTTCCAGGAAAGAGACTTAAAAGAAAAAAAGAAATCACCTCTGCAGTATTGCTGGGTTCAGTTACCTCGGTAAAGCAGCGGTTTGGTGGATTTATGTACATTCATTCCCCAGGTGGTGGCAGCACTGATGGAGAACAACATACATTGTAAAACAAGCACACCACAGAAGAAGGATGTTTTAAAAAGGCTACACAGATGAGTCAATTGTGTGCACGCCCCCTGCTGAATAACATGTTTTTTATTTATTTATTATTTAAAGACCTTCAGAAGAAGATACAATGCCATAAACAGCGTCCACATTGTGGGAAGCTGGTGAGGGATCATGTATTTTTTCCCCCTTCTGGTTTGTGTGTCTGCATTGTCACACTGAAGTTTGGAGCAACAATGACAGCAGAGTAAGTGGAGTCAAAAATGCAGTACACAGAATTTTTCGAAAGTGTTTATTGCGAGGGGCTATTTGTTTTTCCTTTCAAAATTTATCTCTGAACATTGTTCTCTGACTGTTCAGCTACTATAGTCCATATTAGAGAGGATCTGATAAACTTGATCTGATGAACTTGATAAAAAATGTTTATTCACTCACCAGTTCTTGCTTAAAGCAATGAGCTTAACAAGCAGCAGTGAGTGGTGCGGCAAATGCTGTGCGGACGTTTTTGCTCTGGATCTTGCCTCTCAGGCTACCATAAGTTATTGCTAGGGCACTGTGGAGCCTGAAATGAATACCTGCAGACTGCATTCTTCAGGTTAAAAATCCCTGAATCCAGATTTTAATTTGCTGCTAATATTGTCATAAAAAGATGCTAGATTTGAACATGAGTCAAATTACTTACTTACTTACCTGCCTTACCATTAAAATAGTACTATTACTATTAAAATAGTAAGGCACATTGCTCATTGCAGTAAAAATGCAAATACAACAATTTTCCATCAGAAAGCATATAGTTTTGATGCTTCTTTGAAGAGTACGACACTCTTTTATCATTCTACTGCACAACTTAAAACTCAGTAGATGTTTTTGTGATACATTTTAATCATGTGATATCACTTATAAGCATATGCAATCAAAATAAAACATGACTAAAATAAATTAAGTTGTAAATTACTATCTATTACATGAACAACAACAATATTCCAGACATGTCCTCCTCCGTTTGCGGTTCAACAGAGAAAAAAGTGGGAGCTATATACTTTCTACATCTGTATGGCATTTAGTATGCTGCATTGTGCATTTCCACCCCAAAGGTGGAATTGCAGACTTGCTTCAGCAGCTACTTCCCTGCCAGATGATGGTGTTTGATAGTTGTGCGAGAGTGAAACTAATGAATTAGTGAACAGAGGGTTTGTAGAGTGCATGCTGATCTACAGGGAGCTCTGTCAGCCAAGGGGAACGGACGAGACAGAAAGCCCACCTTGAATTTCAACACACATTCACCCTTGCAAATCAATAACCCCACTGCCAGCATGCACTTAAATACGCAAAGGCATACACTTATAGACACCCACGTATGCGCGCCTACACAGCAACATGCACACATAAGCAGTAGAAAATTTCAATAGGGAATCTTAGATGTAAACGACTGAGGTTGCAGACATGATTTTAGACCATATATCAATGCGGAATGTCAACACTTTTTTTTTTCCCTGTCTACTTTCTCAGTCTCAGAATCTCTCCTCCTTTCTATTTTAAGTCCAAAGTATGCAGATAATATTCAGATGAGTTCCAGATGGACATTAGTAGAACCATGTGTTTGAATCAAGCCTCCAAGCTCTATCGATTCCACCATCAGAACATATTGAGGTTCTACAGTTATCGCTTCCCCTTTAGGACAAAGAAGCCCTCCATTGCTGAGCCTCTGGAGGGGATTTGATCATTGTGTTTAGAGAAAGAATGAGATGAAATGGGATGATGAGCGATAGGAAAGAATGGAAATAATCTTCTGGGTCCACAATAGTTTTACATCTTATTCTTCTGTGTCTTTTTTAATACTCCTATTATGCAGAAATCTTGAAAGACACAAAAGAAACAACAAATTCATCGCAAAGAAAGGCTCTTCAACAAAACAAAACACCATGAAAACGATCTTAAACCTGCATTAGCTGATTTTCTTGTTGGCCACCAGGGGACAGAGGAGACACGCTGTGTACAAAACACCAACATACACTCACTGGCGACTTTATTATGTACACCTGTTCAATTGCTTGTTAACACAAATAGCTAATCAGACAATCACATGGCAGCAACTCAATTACCTTGTTACAATCAAGGTATGCAGAATATCATCTCTGAACACACAACATGTTGAACCTTGAAGCAGATAGGCTACAGCAGCAGAAGACCACACAGGGTGCCGCTCCTGTCAGCAAAGAACAGGAAACTGAGGCTGCAATTCACACAGGCTAACCAAAATTGAACACTAGAAAACTGGAAAAACATTGCTTGGTCTGAGTCTCCATTTCAGCTGCGACATTCAGATGGTAGAGTCAGAATTTGGCGTAAACATGAAATAAACATGAAAGCATGGATCCATCCTGCCTCTTATCAACAGTAATGGCTGGTGGTGGTGGTGTAATGGTGTGGGGGATATTTTCTTGGCACACTTTGGGCCCCTTAATACCAATTGAGCATCGTTCAAACGTGACAGCCTACCTGAGTATTGTTGCTGACCATGTCCATGCCTTGCTTACCATAGTGTACCCATCTTCTGATGGCTGCTTCCAGCAGGATAATGCACCATGTCACAAAGCTCAAATCATCTTAAACTGTTTTTTTGAACATGACAATGAATTCATTGTATTCCAGGGATCTCCGCATTCACCAGATCTCAATCCAACAGAGCTCCTTTGGGATGTGGTGGAACGGGAGATTCGCATCATGGATGTGCATCCAACAAATCTGTAGCAACTGCATGATGCTATCATGTCAATATGGAGCAACGTCTCTGAGCAAGGTCTACCTACTAAAGTGGCCGTTGAGGGCATGTTTACATGGTGACCTTGTTAGCAAAAGCCTATGTACAGATCCAGGAGATACAGACTGAAAAGAAACTGTACAGTCAGGTGATCATTTTTTTGTCACTTTGGGCAATCCCTTTCACATAAAAGTAGTCAAGTGATTAATTGTTCATAAAAAATACTGATAACAGTTGCTGAAAGAAGGTAGAGCAAATTCACAGTAAAGTGATGAAGATGGAAATAATGGCTAAAAAGTCTGTCCTTGTGTAATGTATTCAGTAGGTGACATTCAGAGGATCAACTGCAGCTTAGGCCAAAATGACCACAGAATACCACATCACCTCCCTGGGGGAATCAGCCAATCACAGCCCTCGAAGCCTCTGTCTCACTGTCAGTCTATCTGTCTGTCAGTCCATCCATCCATTTGACTGACAGGCCCCAGACACTCCTCTCTCTCTCTCTCTCTCTCTCTTTCTCTCTCTCTCTCTCGCCATTGTCAGCCTGATGCTGTATTCACATCATGACTGCATGAACAGACAAAGAAGGAGACAGGAAAGTCACTCCAATCGGTAAAGCTTGCTTACACACAAACTGATGGGCATGCACATAGGCAAATGCACTCAAACATATACAAACACACACAACCAAATGTCTCCCCTCTACTAAACACAGCTGACATTTGTAGGTTATACTGGTGGTAAAAAGAAAAGGTTTCCTACAAGCCAAAGTCTATCATCAGCATATTCATACTGAACATGTTCAACACTGCTTTCATAACTTTGTTGTCACGCATACTCTGTTTCCCTCCGTATTTCTCACACCCATACACACATCATGATTACCATCTTCTCTTCGTCTAATATCTTTAGCAACTGAAAAAAATCTCGCCAGCTAAAAGGTTTCTGCAAATCGATTCTTGTAATAAGACTATAACTTGCCATTTTGTACCAAATTCTTTAGACCAGTTTACACTGAAATGAGAATTAATCTACTAACTGTCACTCTACACTGATGTCAGTGGAAACTCAACACAATTCCTCCTCTGCCCACATTAATGTTACAAATTGGAGTAACTGTGGCCAATTGGACTCACATTGCAATCATTTGGCTTCAAGATACTTGGATTATGCTGCATGAGTTGTTTAGAGAATCTTAATGGTTGTTTTATGCCTTTTTTGGTACTTTAAACAACCAGAACTGTGTACCTTAATTGTTTGGGAGATGAAAGTTGCATGTTCAGTCTGTTACACTTTTCATGTAGCTTTTGACTGTCAACAAGAACAGACTTGAGCTATTCCTTTAACCTTTAAAATTCTTAATTATCATGTGTCAACTGACGTTTCCAAGTCAAACATGAAATTTCAACATGAACTTTTAAGCCAACACGAAACATATAGCAAGTCCTAAAAGTTTTTAGAAATTTGAACTATAACAATTCTACAACAACAGGGCAAAATCCGTCTTCTTAGAAAGATTGTGTGTCATGATTGAAAGCTCCAGAAAAGCTACTAAAGAACCTTGCGGTAACGTCATATTGTTCAGACCATAACTAGTGAGAAAAAAATATTCACGTCAGCCTTCCAGCTGTGATTCTATAGATATGGGGAATTTCTGATAAATATGATATTTCAATAAGCCATACGCAACATGGCAGCAAAGCAACAAAATAAAATCCAATATTAACGATAATAAAATCAATTTAAAGGTAACCATACATAATTTCTTTGTATCTGGCTACAAGGCTAGGATTTGGCATAACCATCTTGGAACAATGCATAGACACAATACATAGCAATATGGGAGGTTCTTCCTGCAAATGCACCATGAGATTATGTTGTCACCAGCTGTTTCCAAGGTCAATGAATGAGCTTTCAATCTCAACTTCTGAATTACCGAATCAGATATAAACTAACAAGACTTACTAATAGATATTTCTAGTGTATGCCATATGGTCAGTTGGATTATTCCCACCAGAC